>NC_073249.2:158422878-158725909 GCF_029289425.2 Pan paniscus
ATTCGCCTTTACTTTATTTCTCTAATGCAGAAAAATGCTACCTAATTGGAATTCCCTAAGGATCAGGATTACACCTTTGTCATCTTCAAACTGTCAGTGCCTAGCTCAGTGCCTGGCACATAGTACATTTCCTATAAATGTCTGTTCCATTGGTGTCTAAATAAATGAAGGCCCAGTGACAAGCACCTGGGAGTATTAAAGGGTGGTGGGTTTCATGCCCATTTTATTAGAGGAATGTTGGTTCTGCTGGGAGGCAGATGTAGATGCTAACCTAGCTCTATCATTTCACTGTCTGTGAATCCTCTAAGTTACTTAAACGTTCTGAGCCTCAATTCCCTTACCTACAAAAACCCAAAATTTACCTCATGAGGATGTTGTGAAAATTAAGTGGAGTAATGTAAATAGAATGATTCACCCACTATCCAACACAAAGTGATCAATAGACAGTAATTATTACTATCAGTATCATTATTAGTTATAGGAAATAATCCATTTGCTTGAAAAACTTCACTGGTAGGAATCAAGGAAGCACTGTCAATCACTGCCCTTCTCAAAGGATAAACCTACCTGGGTTTTTTTTTTTTTTTTTTTTTTTTTTGAGACAGAGTCTCGCTCAGTCGCCCAGGCTGGAGTGCAGTGGGATGATCTCGGCTCACTGCAAGCTCCGCCTCCCGGGTTCACGCCATTCTCCTGCCTCAGCCTTTCCAAGTAGCTGGGACTACAGGCGCCCGCCATCACGCCCGGCTAATTTTTCGTATTTTTAGTAGAGACGGGGTTTCGCCGTGGTCTCGATCTCCTGACCTCGTGATCCGCCCGCCTAGGCCTCCCAAAGTGCTGGGATTACAAGCGCGAGCCACCGTGCCCGGCCCTACCTGGGTTTTTAGGGACAAACCTAACTGTGAAAGCTGAGAGGCCTTAAGGACTATCTTGGGTACCCCACATTTTGCAGATGAGAACACTGAGGTCCAGAGATGACATGTGAGCTGATCCTAAACCAGAAGTCAGGTCCCTGACATCCAACCCTGTGGACTTTCTGCTACAGCAGATTGACTTTCATCCAAGCAGTAGCTCACACTCACAGAGGGATATAGCTCTAGACTTTAAAGAGCCAGGATTCCTGTTTTTTCATTTAAATAGTTTTTTTTCTATAGACACATCTTTTTAAAATACATTTATTCTCGCTCTTAATCCATCCTTCTACTCCTCACTCCACTAAAATATATCAAGAAATTTGAAAATCTTCTTAAAAATGAGATGGCAAAAGGCAAATGGATTGGTGTTTGGGGAAATCTATTAGGTGGAGAGTCCCAGTCCTCTCAAGATGCTTCTCCCTCACTCCTTCCAACCCTTTATCCACACTCTGGGGCATCTCCACGTTTCCCAAGGTGTGATCTCCTAGTGAAGGTGAGTCAAGTCAGCAGACATTTTCTAAGTGCTGTCCAGCGCGAGGGCTGGAAATGAAAATCACTGCCAGCTCTATGAGGAAGAAGCTGCCCAATCAGGCTGCTGATATACTCTGCCTTACCAAGGACAAGCCTAGCCCAAGGCAGGGATAAGAAGCAATGTTCTGTCTCCCCTTCATCACAGGCAGGATCCCCCTCTGGCTCACCGGCAGTCTCCTTCGATGTGGGCCAGGACTCTTTGAAGTTGGATCTGAGCCATTTTACCACCTGTTTGATGGGCAAGCCCTCCTGCACAAGTTTGACTTTAAAGAAGGACATGTCACATACCACAGAAGGTAAAGCAGCACTCCATGCCACTCCTCCTCCCCAAAGTAGGGCCTAGCTTGACTCCTCCTCCCATGTGAGTTTTAACCTCTGAACTCAGGAGGCAACCTATACACCCACTTTCTTCTCACAATGTACCTGGGCCAGTGTGTCTGCATGGATATGAGGGAACATTATCATGGAATAAAGGAGAAGCTAAAGCCTAGGGCTTTGGGGTCCAACATGAGTGGCTTTAAACCCTGTATTCAACAGACATGACTTGCCTAGGAGGGTAACCTTGGCAAGATGTTGACCTCCAATTCTTGGTTTTATAATTAGTAAAATGGGAGAAATAATAGAATCTACCTTATACATTCATTACAAGCATTAAATGAGAGCGCAGTGTCTAGCACACACAAAGCACTTCATAATAATAGCTATTGTGATGCTTGTTGTTATTATTATTAAACCATTGGCCATCTTGATTCCTTTTTCTTTTTATAAAATTGGAAAGGCCACTGGGAAAGGGGTCGGGGGCTGCCACAAAGTAGTGAAGGATGAAACATGTCATAGTGATACCAGAAAGAGAAGTTTTCTGAAAACAAGAGATTATTGCTAAAAAGTCTTGAAGCCCTAAATCATCATTCCAGGAAACCCCCATTAATGAAGTATTAACAAATACTTTGTCTTCTGCTTTCGTGTTCAAGCCTATTAGTGGCTTTGTTGATCACCACAGATTTCAGGCATTTTGAAAAGACCTGTAAAGAAACAGTGAAAGGGGACTTGAAGCAGGACAACTTGCACGATAATAGAAGAGAAACAGATGATGTCAAGCAGAAATGTAGCCATGAGAGCTTACTGTGGAGTTCAGATAAAGCTTCCTATACCTTCGACAGAGCAGGGTACTCTTTCTTCTTCATAAAAGTGCGACCGGGCGTGGGTGGCTCACGTCTGTAATCCCAGCACTTTGGGAGGCCAAGGTGGCCAGATCACTTGAGGTCAAGAGTTCAAGACCAGCCTGGCTAGCATGGTGAAACCCCGTCTCTACTAAAAATACAGAAAAATTAGCCGGGCGTGGTGGTACATGCCTGTAGTCCCAGCTACCTGGGAGGCTGAGGCAAGAGTATAGCTTGAACCCAGGAGGCGGAGGTTGCAGTGAGCCAAGATTGCGCCACTGCACTCCAGCCTCGTCAACAGAGCAAGACTCCATCTCAAATTAATTAATTAATTAATTAATCAAATAAAAGTACAAAATCAGATTTTAACTGGCTCTCCATATCAGAAATCCTGGGCAAAGTATGCTGTCTACTCTAAGATATGGTTTAGCAGACCTGTCTAGGCAAGAGATGAAATTCAAGAATACTTAATTTTTAAAACAAAATAAATGTTAAAATTGAAGAAAAACATAAAAGTAACAGAGGGAGATTGAGAAGAATATAAATCAGCACACCATGTCTGGAATTTTCCCAGTAAGTTTAGGTTGATAGGTTATAGGTGATGGGGGTGGGGGCTCTATGTGAACTTCCCCCAGGGCTGCAATGGTGTGATATAGAAAGTTCATGTTGTCCTGCTCTGGCCAACTAGGATTCTAACCCAGCTTGGCCACATATGCCAATCACTTAACTCCTCTGAACCTCAATTTCCTCATCTGTGAGGTTTAAAAGATAAAAACGTAAACTCAAGGGACATTGTGTCTGCCCTGCTTGGTCACCCCAAGAAAGTGAGCTAATAAAACCCTTTATTCTTCATGTTGTACATTTATGATTGTGACTTGATGAGGACACATAGAATGGCCATTCTAAGCTCCACATGGGCTATACGGATTGCTCCTGTCTATACCCTTCCCTATGTTTCAATGTCCTTCAGGTTCATCCGCACTGATGCTTACGTACGGGCAATGACTGAGAAAAGGATCGTCATAACAGAATTTGGCACCTGTGCTTTCCCAGATCCCTGCAAGAATATATTTTCCAGGTTACTGAACCCAAACTGAATGTTACTCAAGACATTTTATATTAGCCCTTCTTCTCTCATGGCTTGAAAATTACTGGACTGAAAAATTCATTTGTTTCTACAGGTTTTTTTCTTACTTTCGAGGAGTAGAGGTTACTGACAATGCCCTTGTTAATGTCTACCCAGTGGGGGAAGATTACTACGCTTGCACAGAGACCAACTTTATTACAAAGATTAATCCAGAGACCTTGGAGACAATTAAGCAGGTGGGACACAGTGCTAGGTGATGTTCAGGAATTTAGAATTTGGAACTTAAAATTATTTCAACATAAATTATTCATGCTGCGAATATATGATTCTGACTTGATGAGGACACACAGAATGACCATTCCAAGCTCCAAATGGACTGCACTGATTGCCTCTATGATGCTTTCCTGCAATTGGTGTAATTTGGTGAAAAGAACATGAGAGCCAGATTAAGTTTCAAATCCTAGCATTGTCAACAATGACTAGCTATTTGACATAGGACAAACATTGTTTCTTCATCTCTAAAATTTTAAACACTTACATGGATTGGAGAAAACCCATATAAAATGCCTAACATATTCATTCATTCATTCATGACACAAATATTTATTGAGTGCTTTCCATATTCAGAATTTATGCTAGATGCAAGGGATAGATCAATGAGTAGGGTAACATGGTCCCTGCCTTTCATAGCTTTTATAAGCTAGCATGAACCTGGTAAATACTGGGTGCTCAAAAAATTATAGCTACTGATACTGAAAATCATGCTATTTATGGTTCTAGGCAAGTATGTTGCACTAATTTGCCCCTTCTTATAGATACTTCTTATTAGAAATAAAGCTATATCTTGAATGAAATAGCATAGAACAAAATTTCAGCAATATTTGGAAGTGACAAATTTTACGGACAACTTAGGGAATCTCAATGCAGCAGTCCTTAGATACACATTTTGAACCAATATTTACTAAGATATACCTATTTACAAGGCATTGTTCTTGTCTTCAGGTGACTTAATGTCTAGGTGGAGAAATCAATTATGTAACTGTAATAGGACAAAGAATATGATGAGTCTTTTAAGAAGGAAAATATTTTAAGAAAGCATAAATACGAAAGGAATTGCTTCTGGAAGTAGTTGGCAATGCAAGGTGGGACAGGTGAAAGAAGGATTAAAGGGAAAGGCTTTGGGCTGGAAGTTAGAAGAGAGGGATGACTTCAGTGAATTTAGAGAAAGGATATGCTAGATGGAGGGGGTAAAGTGATCAAAAGCATGGAGGTAGAAGGTGTTCATGAAAACTGGAGAATAATCTCCTTGGACTAGACTTGCAGCATTTCTCAGTGGAGGTATTAGTATGACATTAGGCAGGGGGTGACTCATCATCATGGAGACGTCCCATACATGGGAGAGGTTTGGCATCCCTGGCCTCATCCACTAAACACCAGTCATGTTTTCAATCATTATACAGACCCAAAACGCTCCTGACATTTCCGTATCTTCCCCTAGGGGGCAATAACACTCCCAGTTGAGAACTAGTTGCCTAGAGTAGTTAATATCAAGGGGAATATTGAGACACAGGGTAGGATGAAATTAAAAGCTTGAATAATTGGCTAAACATTTGGAATATGTTGTTTACCTAATGGGAAGCTACTGAAAGTTTTTGCTCAAAGAAGTAGTATGAGTAGGGCTATATTTTCAGATGTTTATTTGGGGAGCCATGTGTGGGCTGTATGGGAAGGTAAAAGAGATACAGTATAGCTGGGAGACCAAGAGGTGAAACTAAAGGCCAGAACCACAAATGCAGTACTGGTAAAAATAAGAAGAAAAAAAATAGTCTCAACATTGAGTCTCAATAGCACAAGCTGATCTATAATTCTCAACAGACTATTTACTACGTCTTAACATACACTCCCCATAGCTCTTTCTTGTTTATGTTGTGTGTGTGTAACCATGTACAAGTGTGTGTGTAGCTCCTTTAGAGAAGAACAAAAGCTGAGTTTCTGAATCATTCATTTGACTTTGATAGGGAATCTGTATTACAATTACATGATATTTTAATTAGAAATATAGAAGCTATGGTATGGCTGCAGAATAGACTTTATTAGGAGTCAGGTTCCACTGTTACTAGCACTGTAAAATGTAATTTTTAAAATGTGAAATTTTTGATTGTTTACTGTTATTAACCAGTGCCTTTGCCTCCAGCCTGATTCCCTTAAATACAATTTATTTAAGGCAGCAGTAGCAATTTTTAAAAATATAAATATGAAAGTATTACTCCACCTAGGGAATCCATAACTTCCCAAATAAAGTCCAAGTGAAGGTCTTTGTGGCTGGCCCACTCTTATTTCGCCTCCTCTACGCATGCCCTTCATGGCAGCCAGGTTAAATGACTAGTAATGGCCAGACAGCACACATTATTTCACAAGTCTATGCATTTACATTAGGATTCCCACTCCCTGGAATACGCTGTCATCCTGCTCCACTTGGCTAACTCCTCGCACCTTTCAAACATTAGTTAGAGTCATGTTTCTCAGGAAAACTGCCTCATCCCTCAGTCTGGGCTAGATGGCGCTTCTCTACGATGCCATTGCACACTCACAGTGCTTTACGCCGGCTTATTGGTCTAATGCAGTGCTGTCCAATAGAACTTTCTGCAATAATGGAAATGCTCTATAACTGTGCTATCCTGGTGTTATTAAGCACTTGAAATGTGGCTAATGTGACTGAGGAGCTGAATTTGAAGTTCTATCTAAAAATTAGTGGTCCTGTATTAATAGAACAGCACGGGTCTAGAATGAAGTTCTTGAAAGCAAAGATCTTCTCTTTCCTGAGCCATGATACAGTGCCTGGCACATAGTGAAAGCTCAGAGTATTTGATAAATGATTGACTGAATAAATGAATATCTTGCCTATTATTTAAATAAGGGTGCTAAAATGTCCTATGCTTTAAAAAAACTCCCTAATTAATTGGAAATAATTTTGGTTAGATAAATATATATTCCAGTAATTATTCATTCAATAAATCTTTACCAAGTAGGTCCCAGGTGGAAATCTAGTGCTGATTCATCCAGCTCTTTATCCTTAAACAAGACACTTGATCTCTCTGGAACCCCAATTTATCCTTCTGCAAACTGAGAGATTTGTGTTACATTTGTAGTTCTAAACTTCTTATGAGACATAAAATTGAATTAAATGCTGTATGCTTTTGCCAGAAATGTTTATATTTAATTAAAAGAGATCCATGGTTCTCCTAAAGTCTATTTAAATTAAGACTTTCTATACTAGATGAAGCTTGAAGTCCCTTTCAGTTCCAAACTCATACAGTACCATGTGCAAGACACATAGTTGGTATTTACATAGTACCATACAAAATTGACATTTTTGGAAATCAACAATTATTAAATGTTAGCAATCTTATACAATTAAATCTAATACAATAATAAGAGTATAAAGAGGTCTGAGGACTCAAACTTATGGTTTGAGGTCAATCTGCATATGCTAAAAGAAAAGTAACTAACCAGAGCCCTGTATGGTATACATCAAATAAAGAGATGTCACAGGTAACTCCAGATTCAGACACATGAGGGGGCATTATGTTCTGCATGAAGGTGGGAACTCAAGGTGAAAGAGAGTAGAATCCAGAGAGATGGGAAGAAAGAGAAGTGCACGTAGGATGAGAGTTCAAGGGGTAGTGGTGACCTCAGACCTAGGGACAAAGGTATAATGTATCTTCCTTCTCTCAACTGGAGGACATTCACTTTACTTCCGTAGGTTGATCTTTGCAACTATGTCTCTGTCAATGGGGCCACTGCTCACCCCCACATTGAAAATGATGGAACCGTTTACAATATTGGTAATTGCTTTGGAAAAAATTTTTCAATTGCCTACAACATTGTAAAGATCCCACCACTGCAAGCAGGTGAGTTTACCAATCTGTCCTCTTCTGAAAATAAGTGTCTATATTGTGAGAAAGTTACTGTATTGTGAGAAAGATAAGAATATCAGAATAGCATTTTGTGCATAGTTAAATTACTCTCAGACTTCAGAAGTACTGCCCTCATCCCTACCCTATAAGGGGCCTAATGCCCAAGGGCATCATATCAAAGGCTGACAACTTGAAAATATAGAAAGCAAGTGTCCAAGTTCTCTTCTAGAATATTAAAAATGTAGTACATATATATATATATGGATTTGATCCTATACAATTAGGATTCAAACTTAGCAAACATTTATTGAGCACTTATTCATGTGCTAGGCAAAATTAAATTAAATAAGCATGTATGTGTGCATAATAGCATACATACATATATGAGAGTGTACTAAATATGTTGCGCTTAATTCCCAAAACTACAAACAAATCTGTTATCTCATAGAAGTACTATAGAAAAAGAACTACAGCAAAAAGAGTGTACCCTAGAATTCTCCATTCATTCTTCATTTATTGCCAGGTTCATTGTTCACCACCTTGATGATGGAATTATTTGAATGTATACAGATTTTTGTTTAGTATTATTTAGTACAGTTCTCAAAGTGTAGTCCTTGGGCCAAGACCATCACCTAGGAAACTGTTAGAAATACAAATCTTGAGCCTTGTCCTGGGCAGACTGAATGAGAAATTTTGGGAGTGGAGCCTGCAATCAGTATTTTAAGAAGCTCTTTATGTGATTCTGATGCACACTAAAGTTTGAGGACCATTCACTTACTAGTGAGTAAATTTTAATGTGCATAAGAATTACTGTACAGGGCTATTGACACAAACCCACCTAAACTATATCCTTTGGGCATCTTAAGATGTTGCAAAAGGCATTTTGACCATTCTGAGGTTTCTTCCCTACTCCCCTGACTTAAAACTCACCTCCAGCTATTGCAAGATGTGACTCCACTACACTCCTCTTGCCACAACCCTATTTGAGTGCACGTTTCCAAATCTGCTGCTATTTGGATTTTCCTGGGTGATTTTGCAGCTTCACATGAAATTTCACTAAGAAGTGCAAATGATGGAGAAAATGAAAATAACCCCTCTAAAACAATCAAAATGTGTTTCTTTGCCTGTATAAGCTGTTCTAAATGCTTTGTATTAAAAAAAAATAAGAGGCTCTTCCAAAGCCTTTTAAAACCACTTTATTTCAGACAAGGAAGATCCAATAAGCAAGTCAGAGATCGTTGTACAATTCCCCTGCAGTGACCGATTCAAGCCATCTTACGTTCATAGGTAACTTGAAGGCCTGCTATGAATCTTCAGGAAAACTCAAGTTTAAAGATTTGCTTTGCCTACCTTTGATACCAATCCTGATCACAATATTTTTTTGCAGAAAACTAAATTTAAACATAATTAATTTCATGTAGGCACTGTTGATTCTTGTAACTGAGCATACCACATATATACAAATTTGTCTGTGGCTTGAGAATCAGCCCTTTCATTCACAAGCCCGTTTGTGTTTCTGAACAGTTTTGGTCTGACTCCCAACTATATCGTTTTTGTGGAGACACCAGTCAAAATTAACCTGTTCAAGTTCCTTTCTTCATGGAGTCTTTGGGGAGCCAACTACATGGATTGTTTTGAGTCCAATGAAACCATGGGGGTAAGTCTTAGATATATTTGTCAAGTTTGTGATTCTGAAGAAGATGTGTTTAATAATGTACACTTTTTTCCTTTTAAAATGCATCAAAATATTTTCCTCATTTTTCAAGGTTTGGCTTCATATTGCTGACAAAAAAAGGAAAAAGTACCTCAATAATAAATACAGGACTTCTCCTTTCAACCTCTTCCATCACATCAACACCTATGAAGACAATGGGTTTCTGATTGTGGATCTCTGCTGCTGGAAAGGGTAAGAAAGGACACTGGATAAATGTGACACCTCCCATTGTTCCTGGAAATTACGGGGTTTTTACAGAGATGCTGCACTCAATCTGAATCACATCTAAAATAGCAAGAGTTATGTGAGGGTCAAAAATGTAATTGGAAAAGCAGTAGGGAGTTTAGGTAATCTGAACATCAAAACTATGATTAATGATTGAAAACTAATCGGGTCCACGAACCCCACCTGAAAACAAAAGACTCTGTGACCTGAGAGGTGAACTTAAACTTGACAAAATCACTGGGGAAACTTGAGCCCCATCCTCTCTGGGAAGGGAGAAAAAGACATGTGTTTTTCAGACTAGCCAAATCACTAAAAAGACAACAGCCCCTAAGGACACAAACAGAATGGTGACAGGAAGTCAGAACAGAAAGTATCTCAAGGCTGCTGTTACTTAAACAAATCCATTAAGCAGGTTGCTTTATTTTCATCCTGTGTGGGCAGGAGGAAATGGCTCTAATACACCTGGCTCAATAGCAGTTTCTGGGTTGTGGAATAAAGAACAGGCAGGCACTTGTGCTTAAAAAGGCATGAATCATCTCTCTAAAATTATTTGTAATTGCCTGTGCTCATGTTTGACTTTTTATTTTTGCAGATTTGAGTTTGTTTATAATTACTTATATTTAGCCAATTTACGTGAGAACTGGGAAGAGGTGAAAAAAAATGCCAGAAAGGCTCCCCAACCTGAAGTTAGGAGATATGTACTTCCTTTGAATATTGACAAGGTAACCTGCTTCTCTGTAGATTTCAAACAGAATGTTTCATCTCTCTCAGGAATTGTCCTCCTGCCTCATGTTTATACATAAAGTCTTGAAATTTGCGAGCTAGAAGGAGCTTTAAAAATAGACTAATTAAACTTCCTTCATTTTACAAATGAAACTAAAGCTCAGAATAGTACTGTGACTTAGCAAAAGCAACTG
This sequence comes from Pan paniscus, assembly GCF_029289425.2. NCBI lineage: Eukaryota > Metazoa > Chordata > Mammalia > Primates > Hominidae > Pan > Pan paniscus. The sequence goes on from NC_073249.2 coordinate 158,433,341, forward strand.
CAGCAGAGCCAGGATAAGAACCAGGTTTTTTAATTCTAAATCTGCCGTTCTTGTATTTACAAAATTGTCTTTAAAATATACTTCCTCGGTGAATAGTGCAGATCCACTGATTCCTATGATACTTTATCAATAATATAAATAGTTTAAATAATTGGAAGTTCTGGAGAGATGATGCATCAAAAAGTACTCTTGTAGGGAAACCAGTTCATTATTTTGGTTTTCTATAAATCTTCTGAAAAATATCACTAGAGGTTAAAAATCATTACTAACAATAGACAGTCATCTCTTTATTTCTACTTTTTCTTCCCTGCATTTAGAGACTGTCTTTTTAGAATAACCAGAGTAACATCTAGAATTTGTAGTGTGATGGAAATACCAGTCAAAATCAATAAAATATAATTCTCACATATAGGTATGTGAATATATGCTTTCTTTTATATCTATTTGCTCCCTGGTTGCACAAAAGGGGTTATTAAAACAGCTACATGGAATGTAAAACTTTGTACCAAAGGCTTAGATATGGTGTAGTAGAAAATAAACTCAATTTAGAACCAAACACCACTGCTCTTAAGCAAGTTTGTAAGCTCTATGAAGAATGAGAAAGAGGGAGAAGGTTGAGGTTGAGTGTTACAGACAGGCAAAAGGGCGTCTATAAAGGCAAGGAGGAGTTAAAAATGCAAGATTTCATCTATAAATATGAAGTAGTTGCTGAGGTTGGTTTATTTAGGGGTGTAGGGGAGATTGGTTTTGGGCAGAGAGACTGGAAAGATAGGTTGGAGCAATATTGTAATGGGCTATATAAGCCTTTGAGTGTTATATAAATATAGGGAGCCATTTAAGTATTTTCAATGTGTATTTTAAGTGTATTTTAGGACATGATTAGATCTGTGATTCAGAAAGTTTACTCTGGCAGCATCATGGAAGATAGACTGGAAAGTGGAGAGTCTAGAGCAGAGGCTAGAAGCCCTATTACAGGATTAATGCAATGAGGCAAATAAAAGGGAATAAGTAGTTGAGTTAAGAAAATGGTGACTGAGAGATGGAGATGCAAAGCTGAGAAATATTTAGGCAGCAAAATCAACAGCAGTTGGTATCTAATTACATGTGAGGGGTAAGGGAAAGGAAGGAGTTCAGGATGCCTTCAAGATTTCCACCCTGAGCAGTTGAGTGAATGATGGTATAATTCACTGAACTGAAAACATAGAAGTAAGAGGAGCTGGGCCAGGCGCAGTGGCTCACGCCTGTAATCCCAGCAGTTTGGGAGGCCGAGGCGGGTGCATCACCCGAGGTTGGGAGTTCAAGACCAGCCTTACCAACATGGAGAAACCTCATCTTTACTAAAAACACAAAATTAGCTGGGCATGGTGGTGCATGCCTGTAATCCCAGCTACTCAGGAGGCTGAAGCAAGAGAATCGCTTGAACCCAGGAGGCAGAGGTTGCAGTGAGCCGAGATCATGCCATTGCACTCCAGCCTGGGCAACAAGAGTGAAACTCCATCATAAATAAATAAATAAATAAATAAATAGAAGTAACAGGAGCTAGCTTGTAGAAAAAAGAATAAATTTTACTTTATAGATGTAATTTGAAAGTACCCACTAGCAATCTTAGCAAAGCATTCCATAGGCAGCTGCTGTACATGGATCTGGAGCTCCAAAGAAAGATCATGGAGAGAGATCAATCTGGGTACCTTAAGGATTTTTGCTTTCCCCTTAAGAAGCATATCACTGACATGTAGTTGAGCGTTCCCAAAATACTCACCAAATGGATGAGTCAGTTAATTTCAGTAAACTCTTACTTTGCTAATAATGGTAAAAATCACAATCATCTTTAAGGAAATAAAAGAGGATCACTTAACTTAAATATTCACATTGCAAAATAAAGAAAAAAGAAGGATTTTTCTAACTGTATGGTTATCACTGCCTGAAGAAATATTACCCAATTATAGAATAGGGAACTGTAATAATCATAAAAAAATGTCTAACATCATCTAATCCGTCCCCTTTCTTCTAATAGTTATTGAGTAGCCACTAAAGCAGGCATCATACTATTTGTTGCAGTGGGTACATAAAATACACTTCTAGTTCTCATGGAGCCCATTACCTAGTGTATCAGAGAGAAAGAAGCCGAATCAGGAATAGCCATGCATGTCAGCACAGGAGTAGTACTCTCAGGAGGGATAAATTGATTTGTTAATAGCTAGTCAGATGATAATGTAGGGGAGATTCATGGAACATAGTTATTTGCAATGGGCAGTAATATGGCACGTGGAGATGGGATTGAGGCAGAACAACTGAAGACAGAAAGAGCAGTTTGAGGAAAGACAGATAGGTGGAGAGGGAGATACGCAGAGAGAATTGGCTATTATAATTGGTTGAAACATAGGCAAAAGTAGTAAAGTAAATGGAATAAAAAGTTATAAAAGTACGTTGTACTCTTAGAAGGCTTTAAGGCCAGGCTAAGAAATTTGCACTTTATTGAACTGGTAATGGAAAGACAGTGAAGGTTTTTACACAAAAGAAAAGCCCATAATTAATGGTATTGAAATGATAATGAAATTTGTAAGAATAGAGAGATGAGACTGCAGGCAGGGGGGGAAATCATATTTTAGAATAGGTTTTCCAAAAGAAACATTTAAAATTTGCTTATTTAAAAAATAAAGAATTTGAGAGCCAGAGAATACAGAGAGAGAAGACAGCCAAGCACAGTAGCTCCAGAAAATAAACACGTGTAGAAAATGGTAGAAACAAGAGAAGCCAGAAAAAGAAACAAGAGCCACCAGAAAGCCCTAGTTCCCACTAAGAGAGAGTAATGTCACAAAGATGAGTGCAGGTGAGGGTTATACGGTGCCCATTGCCATAGACAAGTTGAAAAGGGTGAAGACTAAGAATAAAGCACTAGGTTTGGTGATCTCTAAGGGAATAGAGTGAGAGAGACAGAAGTCAGGCTTCAGGGCTCTTAAGGTAAGCAGTTGAGTATCTGGAAAGCAGTTACTGCGTGCACACTCTTAAAAGTTTGGCAATGAAGAGAAAAATAGAAAGGGCTTAGGTCCCAGCTACTTGGAAGACTGAGGCAGGAGGATTGCTTGAGTCCAGGAGTTCAAAGTTACAGTGAGCTACATGCCATTGCAGTCCAGCCTGAGGAAAAGAACAAGACCCCATCTCAACAAACAAACAAACAAAACAGAACAAGACTCCATCTCAAGAAACAAACAAACAAACAGGAAATCTAATTTAACAATGAAAATAAGCAAAATAGAACAAAGTAAAAAATTCAACTTGAAACCATATAAATAATATATTAAACATAGACATAGACATTTGTACTTATTGTATGCATGTACATAAATATGCATACATGTGCACACCCCTCGCTTCTTCCCAGCGTCACCACTAAGTACCTCGAGTCCCTTATTTCACAAAATCTTGCAGAATCTTCTCTTCTATTGGCTCCCACCTCCCATCCTTTCCCTATTCTGAAAATCTTCCACTATTTACTTTTAATTCTTAGTCCATCACCAGAAAAAATCTCCTGTCTTCTCTTCTTAGAATGTTGCCTTCAACTTCCTTTTTTAACCAAAATCTGGCTCTCTCCCCTAAGGACACTGGTCTCCCCAACAGTAATTTCCAGGGGAATCAGTTTCTCCTCTGTACAGGGTACAGCCCTTTTACCACTTGGCCTGGAGTTGGGGTAGAGGTCCTTCTTCTTTGCTGCTTTCAGATCATTGTTCCCTCTATTCACCCTTAAAATTCCCTAAGTTTTCATCTCATTTTATCTAATCATATAGCCAAGTGATGTATGTGTGTGTGTGTGTATGTGTGTGTGTATATATATATATATATATATATCCCTCATGCCCTCGACTTTGCCACTACTTAAGACTATACTCCTTCCATAATCTATTTCATGCATGACCCACTCTGACCTTTTATCTTTCAACATCACTTGCCTACTGCAATTTCCACCAGGAACTTCCAATCCATTGAACACAGTACTTTCTCACTCTCTCTCACTACGTTGAGGATTTACCTTCTCTCCTCACTCAATTTAAGCTTTACAGTCAATAATTACAATCACTTTCTCATGTAGACCTTCCTTTCCCTTGCCTCTTTCTTACCTTATCAAAGTCATTTGTCAAAATCACAACCCTAGTTAAATTCAGCTCTCCACCCCCTCCATGCTTATACCTCTGAGGCTGAACTAAGTGCAGACAACACACAATCATGTTAATTGGTCCCATTTTAGATGCATGACCACAAATCTTTCTGCTACATTTCCCGGCTTCACTTACTCTCTCACTTTGCTAGTTAAATATTCCACACCCTCCTCTCTTTAAACTTTTACCACCTCCCACTTCCCGCCTCCACACTCAGATGCAGCTGATGGCTATGTTTCCTTTTTCTCTGAAACAAATGAAAGAAATCAGAAAGGAACCATAGACTTGCCAGCACATCTACCCACCCACCAGCATCTGTACTCATATACTGAATTATCCATCTTCCTATCCAGAGCTGATCTCTTTCATCCTCCTTCACATTCTCAGGGAAATCACTCTCCCAATTCTCCCCGTCTTTCCTAGATCACCACTCTCCTACCCTTTTCAATGGATCATTTTTGTCAGGCTCTTACAAAATCCTTCTCTTGACATTTTTGCCCCAACCAGCTACCTTCTCATTCCTCGTCTTGTTGGAGGGCCTTGGTTCCCCTATCTTCCATTTATACACTCACTCGTTGTTAAATATTCATGCCTTATTCATTTACATTTTTAGCTTTCTCTTAAACTCAAGGTTCTTACCTGCTAGTGCCAGCTCCACATCTGCATTTGGATGCCCAATAGACATCTCAAGTCTAATAAGACAAGACTTGAACTTCTCATCTTCCCCCACCAAAAATTTACTCCACCTGTAGTTCCTATCTTTGTTGTGACATCAACATTGTACAGGTCAAACACCTTGGTGTTATGCTTGATGCCTCTCTTACTTTCATGCCTCTTCCTTGTCCCATATCCTATTTAACAGGAAATCTTCTTGACTCTGTCCTCCACTTCTTCCACTTCTCACTGACTGCAATGCTACTGGCCTAGTGTGAACCATTGTTTTCTTTCAACTAGACTACTACAAGACAAACTGGTTTCCCTGATTCCACTCTTGGATCCTCCCTACTAACAAGGCTACCCTAAAAATAAATCATAGCATCTCACTCCTGTGCTGAAAACCCTCCAATGGCTTCCCATCACTCACTCACAGAGAAAGATCAAGTCCTCATAATGACCTACAAGGCTTTGTACAGCCTGGCTCGTGACCTCCCCACCTTCCTTTCTTGTTCTCTCCCCTAGCTCAGTTGATAGAATCCACACTGGACTCTTTGATGCTCCTCAAACACACTCAGCATCCTCCTCCCTCAGGCCTTTGCACAATTTGTTCTCTTAGCTTGAACACTCTTCCCAGATATCTGCATTGCTAATTCTCTCATCTTCTAAGAGTTTTGTCTCCTCTGCCACCTGTTCAAAGAGACCTACCCTAACCATCTATTCAAATTTTAACCGCTTACCCTTCACGTTTCTGATCTTCTTTCCTCTATTCTATTTTTCCCCCACATTTGTGGTATATTATAAAATTTATTAATTATATTTACTGTATATCTCCTTGAACTAGAATGTAGGCTTCATGAGGACAGGGACTTCACTCTCCAAAACATCCTGAATGCCAAGAATAGAGTCTAGAATAAAATATGTAATCAAGTATTTGATGAAATTATTAATAAGTAGATATGTTAGAAAAATCTCATGGTATTTCATAAAATAATCAGAAAAATCATGTGTGTGTGACAAGAGATCTTAGGAAACATATGGTCCAGTGGTTTTTTTTTCTTTTTGTCAACATAACTGTAAGGATTTTTTTTTTCAAGCAAAATCAAAACATATTCTACGTGTGAAAGAAATATACATTCTTTCATCCCTCAGGCAGTCGAAGTCTTTGTTGTTCTGCAGAAAAACATTAATTATTATTATTATTGGTTTTGAGATTTTTGTTTGGTTTTTGTTTTTTTGTTTTTCAGAGGCCTTTCTTTGGAGCCCTAAATTTTCTTCGAGGATGGTCTCATTTTCTTGAAGAGAAAATTGATGGCCTAAGAGGTTATGTGACTTTCCCAGTGATACATAGCCAGTGACTGACACAGGCACAGATAGCTTGCCCAGTCGCATCCCAGGGTCCCTCATCTATAGCTTCCTGCAGTTCCTCCCTGCATGTTGACCTAAAAAAGAACTTGGGAGCCAAGACTTAAGAACTCTGCATTTTTGGCTGTTTGAATTCTTTCCTGCTCACTGAGGTTTCTGTTATCTTCTCTCCTAGGCTGACACAGGCAAGAATTTAGTCACGCTCCCCAATACAACTGCCACTGCAATTCTGTGCAGTGACGAGACTATCTGGCTGGAGCCTGAAGTTCTCTTTTCAGGGCCTCGCCAAGGTGAGATGATCTAGAGAAAACTTCACGCGGGAGTGAACAAATGTTTCTTTCAAAGAGATTAAGAGTTTTCCTAAGCATGTGCTCTATTTCGTAGCATTTGAGTTTCCTCAAATCAATTATCAGAAGTATTGTGGGAAACCTTACACATATGCGTATGGACTTGGCTTGAATCACTTTGTTCCAGATAGGGTAATTAATCCTTCTTACTAATATTTGAACAGTGCTTTGAGTATATGCTAGTCAAGTAAAGCATATTGACTGATTGCTTGATTGATTTTTCTTTCTCACAAACAGCTCTGTAAGCTGAATGTCAAAACTAAAGAAACTTGGGTTTGGCAAGAGCCTGATTCATACCCATCAGAACCCATCTTTGTTTCTCACCCAGATGCCTTGGAAGAAGATGATGGTAATGAAAGCAATTGTTGTGTCTGAATACTCTTCTTACTGCAGTTCTGTATGTTAGTTCATCAGGAAAGGAGTAAGGTTGATTATTCCGTAATACTCAAAAATGATCCTTAATACTATAAATAGAGCAGTACTGAAGAATTAAAACTATTTGAAAAGAATTTTCATCTTTTGATCAGGTCTTGTTGATTACCAGTAGAAAAAAATGTCAAAGCACCATTTGGTGTCACGATGGAGCATCAATGTCTGCTCTAGATGAGGGAGAGAAGGAAGAAAAAATGGCAACATGAATTCCAGGTTTTTGCCTTCCCTGACGAAGACATATTTCTAAAAAAATAGCAATTCTAAGAAGGGAAGCTAAGTATTATAGCAGATACAAGAGAATGAGAAGGCAGGTCTGTGAATAGTTTTCATTTGTTCTTTCGGTAAGCTAGGGCTTGAAAAAGACCCAGAGCCACACCAGCAACTCAGACACAGCAACTCAAATTACAAATCAGCAGTGTTAGTTAACTGCTTCTCAGCTGGGACAGGGAGATAGATTACACTCTATGGGATTAAAATATGGAAAACTAAGAGAAATGAGATAAAGGATTGTGGAGCCATTTCACACTAAATGATTTTATATATCCAGTCGAAGCTGTAAAAGATTTGTTCTCATTTTGTTTGAAGGAAGTCAGCTTCCAGATCGATCTTAGAAACCATACATATGATATATCTTACTGCTTTCAAAGTCTTTTAATACACACTTTTCATTTGATCATCACAGTTTTTACAGTATGTACAGCAGGTGCTATATTTTTATGTTACAGATAAGAACAGACCCATTTATTCAGTGAGTATTTAATGAGTACCTACTATGCTGTAGTCATTGTCATAGAATATTGAGATATAGCAGTGAGCAAGACAGACAAGACTCTCCCTTCTTAGAGCTTACAGTGTAGGTAGGGTACATAAAGAGTTTAAAAGACCTCTTTAGGTGGTCTCTTGCCAGGTGGTACAAGAGTCAGAAAAAGAAGTCAGGTCATATGGTTTTCTATATTTGTCAATGTAATACCTCCTATATTATTTCAATGACATTTAATCTATAGCTTGGGCTTTTAAAAACTCAATATTACCTAATTTACTTCTGATAAACAGGTGTAGTTCTGAGTGTGGTGGTGAGCCCAGGAGCAGGACAAAAGCCTGCTTATCTCCTGATTCTGAATGCCAAGGACTTAAGTGAAGTTGCCCGGGCTGAAGTGGAGATTAACATCCCTGTCACCTTTCATGGACTGTTCAAAAAATCTTGAGCATACTCCAGCAAGATATGTTTTTGGTAGCAAAACTGAGAAAATCAGCTTCAGGTCTGCAATCAAATTCTGTTCAATTTTAGCCTGCTATATGTCATGGTTTTAACTTGCAGATGCGCACAATTTTGCAATGTTTTACAGAAAGCACTGAGTTGAGCAAGCAATTCCTTTATTAAAAAAAAAAAAGTACATATTTAGATAATCACACTTCCTCTGTGAGACAGGCCATAACTGAAAAACTCTTAAATATTTAGCAATCAAATAGGAAATGAATGTGGACTTACTAAATGGCTTTTAATTCCTATTATAAGAGCATATTTTAGGTACCTATCTGCTCCAATTATATTTTTAACATTTAAAAACCAAAGTCCTCTACACTCGATTTATATTATATGTGGCTTTGCTGAGTCAAGGAAGTATCATGCAATAAGGCTTAATTACTAAATGTCAAACCAAACTTTTTCTCAAACCAGGGACTATCATCTAAGATTAATTACAGTAATTATTTTGTGTATACGTAACTGCTCAAAGATTATGAATCTTATGAATGTTAACCTTTCTGCTTATTACAAGCAAGTACTATTATTTCTGATTTTATAATAAGAAAATCTATGTTTAATCAACTGAGGCCTCTCAACCAAATAACATCTCAGAGATTAAGTTATATATTAAAAGCTTATGTAACATAAAAGCAAGTACATATAGTAGTGACTATATTTAAAAAAACAGAGCATAAAATGCTTAAAAATGTAGTATTTACTAAAATCAGATTATGGGATAATGTTGCGGGATTATACTTTATTGCATCTTTTTTGTTTAATTGTATTTAAGCATTGTGCAATCACTTGGGAAAAATATTAAATTATTAACATTGAGGTATTAATACATTTTAAGCCTTTTGTTTTTAAATTTCTTTTGTTCCAGAGATTGTTTAAAAATAAATATTGACAAAAATAATGTTTTATATCTTAATTCTAGTATCTGTTTTATGCTTGAAAGCATTACAGATCATGATACCTAAGATGATCAGCATGGTGTTTGACTAGGTAAAAATAGGTTGAAGGAACAGACTGACCAGGGTACCTGATCTATCCATTTGATCTTTATTTAGATAAGATGCAAACTCATTTTTTAAATTACAAATACTCAGTAAAGCATACTTTTCAAAGAATAACTAAAAATACAAAAAAGTAGAAATTGTAAAGTAAAATCATACAGAGCTCATCTAAGTTCCACTGCTCTTAAGATTTGGGTACTGGTCTTTTTCTTCTTTTCTATTCCTGTAGATTTTTTTATGTAATCATTATTTTTCCATCAGTAATTACTAGATAGAACTAAAAATCTCAAAACAGAAAGAGAATGCCAGGGAACTGCATGTAATATGTCACTGTAGATAAATATCAATCCATTGGTTCCTGTCTCTAGACATGATATATGAACAGAATTCCACAAAGAAAACTATTTTTCTATTTTTAAAAAAATGTAGAAAATTAATTACTGAAAAATTACTAAGTTTTAGACTTAATGTCTTCAAATTAAAAAAAAATTCCTACAATTCCACTTCCTACCCTTGCCAATCAATGATTCCCTGGCTTCTTCCCATTCATTTTTCATGAAGCAAGTCTCACAATTCAAGGTGACCATATCTCCTCCTGCTGTACGATCCCCTTTAGAGATCACCAATGTGTGAAGAAAGGAAAGAGGCAAATCTACGATAACATTCGGCTAATACCATTTCACCATCATTGGCATTCTCAATTACAATTATCACTAAGATTAGAGCAAGGAGACTTAGGAGCTACTTTTCAAGTGCAAGATAGAATATAAGCTTTAAAAACTTAAATTAGAATAAGAGATATTTAAGTTATGTGGGAGAGATTAACTCGTAAATTCGGACTTTCTAGGAAACACCTACTCCTCTGAGCGATCTAGAGAATTATGTCCCATCTATACAAAAGAAAATCTGTTTTCAGAAAAATAACTCAATTGAATTAATATAAATTAACCTGTTAATAAGTAGTTATTTTTAAATAACAAGCTGTTTGAAGCCTATTTTTTCTTCCATTTTTTGTGCCTTATATTTGCCACAGCCAAGACGAAAAGATAATAAAATCTTTGACATAATATCATCAAGGGGTAATCAGTAACTGATAACTGCCTCATGGCAGATAATCTAGACAGTCCCTGTCCTATATTCTAAAGCAGAAAAGACCAACAGACATCAAAGGGAGTCTGTCTTCCAAGGATTCTATGGCAGTATTACTCCATCATCCCACAGTCTGGCTGAGGAGCTAAATGCAGTATTTTCTTCTGTTCAGCCTAATAGGAAGAGTATCAATGATTAGAGATTATAAACATATCCCCTAAGGAATACCAAATCTGGTACAATGCAATCTCAATGAGAAAACAATCTCTGAAAGACAAGAGAAAAAAAAAAAACCTTATTTATCGAGTGCCTACTATTTACTAAGCATTTTTATTCCTCATACTACACCCATCATGGTACTATTTTCACCATTTTAAAGATGAGGAAAAGGAGGCCAAGTTACGTTCCTAATGAGCAATAAAACCTACAGTTTTGTAGAATTCTGTGAATTTCATATTAGGAACAGATAATAATTGTTAATATATATGCACCTAATAGATCCCTAAAATACGTGAAGCAAAAACCGAGAGAATGCAAGGGAGAAAGAGATAATTCAACAATCATAGTTGGAGACCACTTAATGCCTCATTTTCAATATTGGACAGAAGAACTAGGCTTAATATCAAAAAGGAAACAGAAACTTTAACAACACTATGAACCAAGCAGGTCTAACAGACATCTATAGAAGAATCCGCCTAACGATAGCAGAGTAGTCATTCTTCTCAAGCACACATGGAAACATTCTCCAGGCTAGGCCATATGTTAGGCCATAAAACAAGTCTAAATAAATTTAAAATTATTTAGATCATACTTAAAATGTTATCTGTCCAAAGTCGGGATAAATTAGAAGTCAGTAATGCAAGAAATTTTGGCAAATTCACAAATATGTGGAAATTAAATCGCACACTCTTGAATATCCAAAGGATCAAAGAAGAAATCACAAGAGAAATTACAAAATCCTTTATATAAATGAAAACAAACACAACATACCAAAACTTATGGAATGCAGCTAATGCAGGGCTTACAGTAAAATTTATAGCTGCAAGATACATATATTAAAAACATATACCTTTATTAAAAACAAAAAGCATCTCAAATCCATAATTTAAATATCCACCTTAAGTACTAAAAAAGAACAAACCTCAAATAAGCAGAAAGAAACAATAAAGATTTGAGTGCAAACAAATGAAACAGAAAACAGAAAATAAGAGAGAAGATTAATAAAACCAAAACAAATTTTTTTTTTTTTTAAATATCAGGGTGGGCACGGTGGCTCATGCCTATAATCCCAGCACTTTGAGAGGCCGAGGCAGGTGGATCACTTGAGGTCAGGAGTTCGAGACCCGCCTGGCCAACACGGTGAAACCCTGTCTCTACTAAAAATACAAAAATTAGCCGGGCATGGTGGTGGGTGCCTATAATAATCCCAGCAACTCGGAAGGCTGAGGCAGAAGAATCGCTTGAACCCAGGAGGCGGAGGTTGCAGTGACCCGAGATCATGCCACTGCACTCCAGCCTTGGCAACAGAGTGAGACTCTGTCTTAAAAATGAAAAAGAAAAGAAAAGAAAATATCAACAAAATTGACAAAATGTTTAGCTAGAGTGATCAAGGAAAAAGATAAAAACTTAAATTACTAAAATCAGAAATAAAAGAAGGGATATCACTAATAACCTTAAAGATAGAGATATATATGGGAATACTATGAACAACAGTATGCCAATAAATTAGATAACCAACGTGGAATAGGCAAATTCCTGGGAAGATATGACCAGCAAAAAGTGACTCAAAAATAAATAGAAAATCTGAATAGACCAATTAGAATAAAGAGATTGAATTAGTCATGTCAAAACTTCTCAAAATAAAAGCTCAGGCCCAGTGGCTTCACTGGTAAATGGTACCAAACATTTAAAGAATTAATACCAATCCTTCACAAACTTTTCCAAGAAGTAGACATGAATAAAATACTTTCCAACTGATTCTATGAGGCATTTTACCCTAATAACAAAAACAGACAATGGCATAATAAGAAAAGAAAAGAAAGAAAACTACAGAAAAACATCACTTATGAGATCATAAACAAAAGAAAAGGATTCTCAAATTCAAAAATATATAAATATATAAAAAGGCTTCTACACCACGACAAAATGGGATTTCTCCTAGGAATTTAAGGTTGGTCTAACATCCAAAAATCAATATTAATACAATAATATAATATAATATAATAATCAACATTAATAGAATAAAGGACAAAGCCCATACAATTATCTCAGTAGGTTAAAATATAACATTTGAAAAACATTCAATAATCATTCACGATAAAAGATAAACATTAGAAATAAAAGGGAATTTCCTAATTCTGATAAAGAGTATCTATTTAAAAATCCACAGGTAACATTTTACTTTACAATGGAAGGCTGAAGTTTTCACCCAAATCAGGAACAATACAAGGATGTCTGCTCTCACCACAACTCTTTAACATTGGACAAGAGGTTCTAGTCATAACTATTAAGCCAAAAAGAAAAGATATAATATGTATATGATTGGGAAGAAAGAGTAAGACTATATCTATTCCCAGATTATATAATTTGCATATAGAAGCTTCTAAGGAATTCACTTTTAAATGTATATGTGTGTGTGTATATATATATATATGAACCAATAAACAAGTTTAGCCAAGTTGCTGATACAAGATCAGTATACAAAAATCAGTTGTATTTATCTGCACCAGAAATGAACAACCTAAAAAATAAAATTGAGAAAGCAATTCTGTTTATAATTCAATTTAAAAGAATGAAATAAGTAGAAATAACCTTAAAAGAAGTTCAAGACCTGCATACATAAACTACAAAACACAGTTGGAAAAAAATAAAGAATTCCTAAATAAAGGAAAAAACATTCCATGCTCATGAATTGGAAGATTTAAAATTATTAAGATGGCAATACAACTCAAATTTACCTACAGATTCAGCTGAATCTTGACCAAAACACTAGCTTCTTTTAAGCAGAAATTGACAAGCCAACTCTAAAATCCATATGAAAATACAAGACACCAAGAGTAGCCAGAACAATTTTGAAAAGGAAGAGCAAAGTTGAAGAACTCACATGTTTTCATTTCAAAGTCGACTACAAGGCAACAGTAATCAAGAAAATGTGGTACTGGCAGAAGGATAAACATATACATTTAGTGAATAAAACTAAGACTCCAGAAATTAACCTTCACATTTTTAATCAGTTGATTTTCAACAGAAGTGCTAAGAAAATTCAATGGGAATTTTTTATGTTAGCCTTAGATAACAGGTATATTCAAAATATGTAAACCACAATATCAAAAACAGCCCAGTAATAAAGAATAACGAAGATACTAAAATTTATAGTCTTAAAAATTGAATGGAAGAATCATAATCTCACAAACTATAAATGTACTTAGTGTCATGTAAGTAAAATGTGTCAAATGAGCACACTTAATTTTTTCCTGACTTCAAGGGAGTTCATTTGTAACTAGCAGACTTTGCATTTAAGAAAAATATTCATAAATTAAAATTATGGTGTGAATAACTAGAGTTTTAGATGAAGTTATGTAAGTCTTAAGGTAAACGTTGAACATAGAGGTTACTACAAGACATGTAATAAAGGAATTTGGCAAGACTCTGTTGCCATCCATATGGGTATGGACAAGTCTCTTCACCTCTGTTCTTCAGTATCCTCAACATCAGAGTAATTGAATGATGTATTAGTCCATTTTCACACTCTTACAAAGATACTACCTGAGAAGGGGGATTTTTGAAGAAAAGTGGTTTAATTGACTCACAGTTCCGCATAGGTGAGGAGGCCTCAGGAAACTTAACAATCATGGCAGAAGGTGAAGGGAAAGCAAGGCATGTCTTCTCATGGCAGCAGGAGAGACAGAGCAAAGGAGAAAGTGCCACTTTTAAAACCATCAGACCTCCTGAGAACTCAATAACTATCATGAGAACAGCATGAGGAAAACTGTCCCTATGATCCAATCACCTCCCACCAGCCACCCTCCCTCAACATGTGGGGATTACAATTCAAGATGAGATTTGGGTAGGGACACAGAGTCAAACCATATTAGATGACATAATCTTTATGGTTCTTTCTAGCTTTGAAAATTATGTATAAGACAGTAAGGCATAAGGATTATGAGTTCTACATGCACTTAGAATTAGATAATATCCTCAGTATTGACTGATTATCTACTGTGTGCCAGGCTCTATTCCAAGCACTGTGGTGAAAGAAACACACAAATATCCCTGTCCTCATGAAGCTTACCTTCTAGTGGGTGAAGCAGGTAATAAACAATATAAGTAAGTAAAAATAAGTATGTTAGCTACTGGTTAGTGTTAAGGAAAGAAAATAAAGTAGGGAAGGGGGACATGAAATGTTGGGAGAAGGGTGAAATTTTAGATAGGATGGCCAGGGAAGGTCTTTCTGACAAGGTGAAAGTTAGTCATGTAAGAGGGAAGAATCCACAGTAGTAAAGAAGGAGTATGGAGACTGAGGGCAGAGAGTAGTAAGAAGGAGTATGGAGACTGAGGGCAGAGAGGTAGAGAGCTCTTAGGAACTGGGAGGATATGTGATGACATGCTGACTTGAAAACTGCAAAACATAAAAGAGTTGTGAGCAGAGATGTAAGATGATCCGGTTTACATTTTAATAACATATTTTGGGTACCATTTTCAGACTATATTGCAGAAGTAGGGGAAGCTGTTAGGAAACAATTGCAGTAATCCAGGTGGAAGAGGATGAAGATTTGGACTACAAAAATGGAATGAAAAGTGATAAGAAATAGAATTCTGAATATATTTTGAGGAGAGAGCCAACATAATTTTATAAAAGACTAGGGTGGGAGGAGAATGTAAGGAGTCAAAGATAACTCCAAAATCTTTCTACCCAGCATCTCGAAGGATGTAATTACCATTTATGGGAAAGTTGGCATGAGGATAGTTTAATAATTGTTTATAGATGAATATTAGGAATTGTTTTGAACATGTTAAGTTTGAGATGTCTCTAACTATCCACATGACATATCAAGTAAGTTGCTGGATACAGGTTTCTGGAGGTGAGGAGGGGTCAGAGCTGCAGATATAAATTTAGGAGTCATCACCACATAGTATGGCTTTAGTAGTTAAAGCCATAAAACTAAATGAGATCACCTAAGGAAGAGGTAGAGACAGAGGAAGAAGGGGGTTCAAAGACTGAACTCAAAGTCACGCTAACATTTACCAGTCAGACAGATAAGAATGAATTAGCAAAGAAAGAGCAAAAAATATATAGGAGAAAAAGAAAACAGGGTGGGTGTTATGGAAGCAGTGTTTCAAAAACAAGTGAATGATCAAACATGCTAAATGCTGCGATCAATCAATTTAGAAGAGGATTGGAACTGACCTCTTACTTAGCAATGTGGAAGTCATTGGTTTAACTTTAAGAGAAGTTTCTGTGGAATGGTGGTAAAAAAATACTTGATTGGCATGGATTCAAGAAAAAATGAGAGGAGGAAATCGGAAGTACAGAATAAAGCACAAAAAATGCCTTAAACAAGTTTTTCTGTAAAAGAAGGGAGAATAATGAGAAGATAACTTGAGACAGACTGGGATCCAAAAAGGTGGGTTTTTTTAATTGAATAAATTGCAGAATATTTGTATGCTGATAAGAATGATCTTGTAAAGAAAAAATGACGATTTAATAGGGAAATTCTAGGATAATATCAATAGACAAAGGATGGAATCTAGAGCACATATACATTGGATAGCTTAATAAAGTTTAGAATCTATGCAACAAAGTTATAATGACAGTCATGGAATTTAAGCAGAGTAAGATTGTAAAATAGAACATGATAGTGGTTACAGTGAGTGGATTATTGGTCGTGTCAGACCAAATTATTTTTGAAATCAGGGAAACAAGAGGTGGTGGTTGCAAAGTAGAATGTCTGCAATTGAGAGTTTGCAGTAAGGAGTATGATAAGATCAAGGATAGAACATGGGATTGAGTGGCTAAAGAGGAGTTAGAGGAGGTCAAGCAATTTATCACAACAAAGCATGAAAAATTACCCAAATGAACGTCGAAATTCTCCAGAATTATGATGAGAATGAAGTTAGATGGAATGAGTGACCCAAGAGGTAAAATGTTCAGGGAATGAAAGTTAGCAATCTGGGAGGTATTAAACTAATTATGTTAGGTGAGATGATGGATAAAGAGTACAGTCTGAGAACACGAGATTCGAGCTGGGCGTTTTCCATGGAGGAGAAAGGGAGAAGGGCCTAGAAATCCCAGGATAGGAGGGGTCTGGGAAATAAAACAATCAACATTAGAAAAGGCAGTAGAAATATAGTATTATATAGAGCCAGGTTTTGGTTACAACAAAAAGAAGAAGAGAAAGTTGACAAATGAAATTTAAGATAAGGTTTTATTGCTGATTCACAGAGAATTCTAGGGCTTCAGCAAATGGGGAGGAGGAGATTGGGACAGAAAAGACAATGTCTAGTGTCTTAAAGAATTCAAGTCCAGAGTATGAGACAGACCAAGAAATATATGAACAGTGATGCAGGGCATTGTGATATTATTTCTGGTGTACCAGAAGCATAAAATGGCAGAGAGGCTATGAATGTTTGAGGGAGAAAGATGTGGGGGTGTCTTGCCAGAGAAGGAACTGTTCAGAGCCTCATACCTGGTTCCCACAGATGGAGATGAGATACCTGCAGAAGGGAAGGCTTATTCTGAGGATGCAGGCACTGTCTTGAGCCTTGCTGATGGTGGGTGCAAAGCATGGTCTTACTCGATGGCTAGACACTCCCTTGCCCTCTACCAAATGGCAGCCTGAAGAGAGGGTCATTGTAGTTACTTACTCATTCACTCACTCACTTTCTATGTACTCAACACTCTTCCAAGCATTTTCCGTTCATTAACTCATTTAATCCTCATAATAACTTTCTGAAGTTGATACTACTTATCTCTGTTTACAAATAAGGAAACTGAGACACAAAGAGGTTAATTAACTTGCTCAATAGCCGGTAAATAGGAAAACAATTTGCATCAAGGCAGCCTGGTTCGACAGTCTGTGATTCTAACTATACTATAGTTGACATTTCTGTTGATTAAACAGATGTAGAAAAATGTAATGAGTTCCCTCAAGTTCATCTATTTACTTACAGAGCAGAACTAGGTCACGATCCAAGACTCCCAAAATTTCTTATTTTCTTTGACATCACCATGTCTTTCATCACCATGATTATAACATTATAACAAACTGTATCTACTTTTACCTTTGACTATCAAAAGTATTTCTAAGTACAGGACCATAGTTGGCATTAACATTCCTGTCACCTTCTTGGACTGTTCCTGGAATCAAGACACCATTTGGAATTGCTTCTGTACTCTTTAGTCCTTACAGGAAAATGTGAAAAATCATCTTATGCAACCTACTATTCAAAACACCTCACATGTATTACCACAGCATAGCTTTTGATGCAAAAGCAACCACCAATTACCTTGTGATCTTTGGTGCAGCTGTGGCCATCTTGGAAGCCTGGGTTCTCAGTCTTCTGGCAAGATCTTCTGCCTGCAAGGAGGACATATTGAAAAGGAGTTATCCAGCTGGGCTCAGTGACTCATGCCTGTAATCCTAGCACTTTGGGAGGCTGAGGCAGGAGGATCACTTGAGGTCAGGAGTTTGAGACCAGCCTGGCCAACAGGGCAAAACCCTGTCTCTACAAAAATACACACACACACACAAAAAAAATTAGACAGCCACGGTGGTGCACACCTGTAGTCCCAGCTACTCAGAAGGCTGAGGCAGGACAATCACTTGAACCGGGAGGGAGAGGCTGCAGTAAGCTGAGATCATGCCACTGCACTCCAGCCTGCGTGACAGAGTGAACTCCGTCTCAAAAAAAAAAAAAAGAAAAGAAAAGAAAAAGAATTATGCTACAAGGTCTACTCATCTAGGAAGTCATCCTAAGTATCACCGATTGGCCAAAGGCTAACTAAATAGAGAAAATCAAGAGCACAAAATTAAATTTAAAAAATCTTCATTAACAGCAACAACAACAAAACTGAAGAATGCAATAAACAAGGGTATGGGTTAGAGATAATGATTTCAAAAAGTCTCTATAAAAATAGAGGACTGTAGAAGGGAGGCCACTTAGGGGCCATTCCTGGAGTATACAATATATGATTAACTTAAGGTACAGTGTCATAAATAACTACGACAGTTATAAAATCTGAAATAGACACTATTTACTGACCTCTTCCTATATGCCATGCTAGGAGTTTTACATGGTTTTGCATGCTGAATTTTCCTACCAAGCTAGAAAGGTTGGTTTTATTATTTTTTTTATTTTACAGCCGAGAGAATCAAAGCTCAAGAGAGGCCAGATAACTTCCCAGTGATGAGATCAGGATTTGAAACTGGGTCTGTCTAGTTCTAAATCCTGGTTCCAGATCCTGTGGGGACTTCATTTTTCAGAAGGGAAAAAAACTAAAGCTTTAATATAACAGTGCTATCATGATTTTTTAAAACTATTAGATAGGAACATATTTAATTCTTCCAGAGACTAAGTAACAAAGTGACTTCACCATTTTATTGCTGGAGTTAATAAAAAGGAACATGAAATAAAAGTATTAGCTCTGCTTTTGAAAACAAACCCATCAGGGACTTTTTCTGTAAGAACCTGTCAAACAAAATTAAACTGTGCTTTCAAAGGGAATAGAAATGTCTGTTTTGCTTATTGTTTATCTCCCACTTCAGACACGAGCTGAGCACATTACACCCACTCAAGAAATATAATATTCGTTGAAGGAAGGATTGCTAAAAGATTTCATTGCTGCCAGGTCAAAAAGTATCAGAAGCACTTATTCTGCTGAACTTTTCAACAAAAAAATTACAGAAAGCCAATTTATTCACAAGACTCAAGCCTTTTTTGACAGCATTTAAAAATCTCCTTCCAAAGTGACATATCTGTGAGAGGTTTGTTCTGTGCTGACACTGTAGGGTGGTGTTCAGGAGAAACAGGATTGGGATGTTTCTGTAACTACACAAATTGACAAAGTGGCTCTCTTTAAGTGGCCTGGTATGTTAACTCACCATTATTTCCCACTATTCCAATCAGATATCTGCTAAAAGAAAAATACAAAGTCACCACGTAGTCTTATGCATTCTCTAATTCTGTTCTAACCATTACAGAGGATTTTTTGCTTTGGGTTTTTTTTTTTGGGACGGAGTCTCTCTCCGTTGCCCAGGCTGGAGTGAAGTGGCGCGACCTCGGCTCACTGCAAGCTCTGCCTCCCGGGTTCACGCCATTCTCCTGCCTCAGCCTCCCGAGTAGCTGGGACTACAGGCGCCCACCACCACGCCCGGCTAATTTTTTGTATTTTCAGTAGAGACGGCGTTTCACAGTGTTAGCCAAGATGGTCTCGATCTCCTGACCTCATGATCTGCCCGCCTCGGCCTCCCAAAGTGCTGGGATTACAGGCGTTAGCCACCACGCCTGGCCTAACCATTGCAAAGTTTTTTAAAGTTCTTCATGAGTCTTCACTCAAGAACATGACTGTGGAAATCTGCATCTTGCTTTTCTGTAAATGACAGAAAAGCAACAAAGAGAACAACAACAACAAAAACCCTGCATACTCCATTTGCAATAACATATATAATCCAAACACTTCAAAATAAGCATAGGGCTACGAAAGTAACTGAGAAAGGACAGAAGGAATAAGGGAAGAGGTTTAAAAAAACAAAAAGCAAACAGAGTAGAGAGAGATCCTGAGGTTAAAAATAATGAACTTTCATTACCATGGTTTACATGGCAAGCACAAAGCTTACAAAAATGGGTGCAAGAGGCAAGAAGAGCTGGTGGACTAAGTCTTCCTGGATTTATTTGGTAAAGACAAGCTGAAACGATAGGGCTGCACAGAGATCCACACAGCTGAACCATATTTGCAGGAAGCAATTTGTGCCTAAAGGAGCAGCACAGAAGAGAGTCGTTAGGGTGTGAAGCTGGAATACAGCCCTGGTTCCCCATTAACCCTCCCCAAACACACAAAGATAAATCCCTGAAAATAGCTGATCCAGAAAAATCCAACTCAATAATTGATAGATAAATAAGTTTCCTACCACTGCCATAACGAATACCACAAATAGAGTGGCTTAAAATAACAAAAATTAATTGTCTCACAGTTCTGGAGCCTGGAAGTCTGAGATCAAGATGTTGGCAGGGCTGTGTTCCCTCTGAAACCTATGAAGGAATCCTTTCTTACCTTTCTTACTTTCTGGTGGCCCCAGCATGCTTTGGTTTATGGCAGCATACTTCCAATTCTCGATCTTTAGATGGCATTTCCCCTGCATATCATCCCATCATCTTCCCTATGCATTTTTGTCTCTGTGCCCAAATTTCTCCATTTTTTAACTTTTATTTTAGGTTCAGGGGTACATGTGACATGTGCAGGTTTGTTAAGTAGGTAAACTAATGGCACGGGGCTTGTTTTACTGACTATTTCATCACCCAGGTACTCATCCTAGTACCCAATAGCTACTTTTTCTGCTCCTCTCCCTCCTCCCACCCTTCACTGTCAAGTAGGCCCTAGTGTCTCTTGTTCCCTTCTTTCTGTACATGAGTTCTCACCATTTAGCTCCCACTTACAAGTGGAAACAAGTGATATTGGTTTTCTGTTTCTGCATTAGTTTGCTAAGGATAATGGCTTCCAGCTCCATCCATGTTCCTGCAAAATACATGATCTCATTGTCTTTCTGGTTGCATAGTATTTCATGGTGTATATGTACCACATTTTCTGTATCCATTCTGTCACTGATGGGTTTTTAGGTTGATTTCATGTCTTTCCTATTGTGAATAGTGCTGCAGTGAACACTCACATTCATGTGTCTTTATGGTAGAATGACTTATATTCCTCTGGATATTTACTCAGTAATGGGATAAATTCCCCCTTTTAGTAAAGACATCAGTCATATTGGATCAGCATCCACCCTAATAACCTCAATTTAACTTGATTACTTTATACATAACCTGTTTTCAAAGAACATAGCTTGCTGAACTACTGCAGATTAGGGCTTCACTGTTTTTTTAAGAACTACCCATAACGATGAATAGTAAGAAGAAACTAGCACGACATTGATAAAAGACAAAAAAAGTGGAAAGTGCCGCAAAACTTTGCCGAGAAATAAAAAACTCACCACAAAAGGTGCACAGGAATAAATGACAATTAACAAGAAATGTGTGAGATATTTATGAAGTTGACTTTAAAACACTACTGAAACATAAGAAGAAATCAAAGGAAAGCTGGAGGACAGACTAATGGACAGAATCACGTTAATAAATCTGTGTATCAGAGACTTCATGTTAGAGGTGTATGATAATGACAACAACTATCAGCTTCCACTGCATCTTGGTGTAACTTCTGAACACTAAGATGTAAGTACAATTATGAAATTGGGACTTCTCCTTAACAATGGGGGCTGATATGTTCCACTACTTCTTTCCCCTTCATGCTAGCTGGAGTGAGGATGTGCTAGAGAGTCACTTTGGGCCCTGTAGATGAAGGCAAAAGACCAGTCCTGGAGGACCACTCAGATGGAAAAAGAGTGAGAATAATGCTGAAACCCAAAAATTGTAGACAAAAAACTACAGTCCAACCTGACTAGCATATTGCTATGAAATTTTTAAATAAAATACTAACAAATGAAACCCAGCAACACATTAAAAGAATGATGTATCTTGACCCATGTGGGGTTTATTCAGGGTTGCAAAGATGGCTCAATATTAGAAAATTTATTATATTAAATAATTATACTAGTATATCTAATAAAAATTGTATAATCATCTCCAAAAATTCTAAAAAGCATTTGGAAAAATTCAACAATCATTCTTAGTGGAAATACTCAATGAACTATGCATATGTGGATATTTCCACAACATAATTAAACATATCTACTTTAGTCCAAATGCCAACATCATGCTTAATAGAGAAAAACATCTCTAATGTGAAAAACATCAGGATACCCAATATTTCCAATGTTAATATTTTTTGTAAATACGCCAACCACATCAATTAGATGAGACAAAGCCTTTAAAGTATTGGAAAAGAAAAGGTAAAACTAACACTATTTATGGATGATATGACTAAATACTCAAAACAATCAATTTTTAAAAACACTAGAAACAATTTGAGAATCAAAAAATATGGTGGATACGAGCTTAAAACATAAAAAGTATTAATACACTTGTTATCACTAATAACCAGTTAGAATGTAGTAGAGAAAAAAGTCTTTTATAATAAGAACAAAGATGAAATGCTTAGGAGCAAACTTAAGAAACGTGTGAAATTTATGTGAAAACTACTTTAAAACATGACTGCTATTATCTTAATTGTAGTGATGTAGTAATGGATACACAAACCTACACATACGATAAAACCATATGTAATTACACACACACGAGTGCAAGTAAATTTGGATAAATCTGAATAAAATAAGCAGATTATATCAATGTGAATATCCTGGTTGTGCAGGTATACTATAGAAATGTTACAGATTTACAAAATGTTACCATTGGGGGAAACTACACAACATTTACATCTATCTCTCTGTATTTTTGCCGTTGTTGTTATTTAAGATGGTGTCTCCTCACTCTGCTGCCCAGGCTGGAATGCAATGGATCTCGGCTCATTGCAACCTCCACCGCCCGGGTTCAAGCGATTCTCCCTGCCTCAGCCTCCTGAGTAGCTGGGATTACAGGCACTGGCCATCAGCCTGGCTAATTATATATATATATATATATACACACACACACACACACACACACACACATACATACACGTACACACACACATATATATATACACACACACATATATACATATATACTTATACACACACATATATATACACGTGTGTATATATATACATATGTGTATATATATATACATATGTGTATGTGTATATATATATATACATATGTGTATGTGTATATATATATATTTTTGTTTGTTTGTTTGTTTTTTAGTAGAGATGGGGTTTCACCATATTGGTCAGGCTGGTCTCAAACTCCTGACTTCAGGTGATCCGCCGTCTTGGCCTCCCAAAGTGCTGGGATTACAGGCGTGAGCCACCTTGCCTGGCTTCTCTGTATTATTTCTTACACTGAATGTGAATCTTCAATTATATCATTAAAATGTAAATTAATAAAACACTACTGAAGGACAAGTAGATTTAGACAAATATTACACAAATACATACCATTAAAGAAAAAAATATACATACCAAGCTCTGTGGCAGGAAGACCCATCAATATGTTTATTATCCCTAAATCACTTTAAATGTTTAACACCCTTCAAATTAATATGCTGAACATTTTTTTAATCAGACAAATTGATTCCAAAGTTCAAATGAAAAAATAAACAAATGAGTATGCCAGGAAAACTTTGAAAAAGCAGAGCAATTAGAGAGGACTTGCTGTTCCAGATATTAAAACAAGTATAGGCTTCAATAATTAAACAGTGTGCTACTGGCACATGACTCAGTAGATAATCCAATGCAGCAGAATAAAACTGCAGAATTAGCATAAATATATACAGTACTCTTAAAAAATCTTAATTCAGTAGAGAAAATTTGAACTTCAAAAACAATATCATAGCAAATAGATATCATTTCTCAGAAAAAAAATCTGGTTTCATATCACGCCATGTCCACCAGGATAAATTTCGGATGTATCAATTATTTATTTTTTAAAAAACCCATTAAAGTAGTTAAAGAAAAAAAAGGAAGTCCTTTATAACTTGCAGTGGGGAAGGCATTTCTAACTGTAACTCATAAAAGAAAAAATACAAAAAATTTGGCTCTTAAAAAGTACTCTGCATGTCTAAAAAAATCACCATTAAGAAAATCACAGGAAAATATTTGTAACTCATATCAGAGATCTTAAAGAGATAAAATATAAATGCTCCTGGGACTTAATTAGCAAATGACCAACAATTCAATAGAATAACAGGTAAGGAATACGAATAGACAATTTACAGTTAATAATATATAAATGGTCCTCAAAGATATTTTTAAATGCTCAACCTCATCCATACTAAGTGAAATGAAAATTAAAAGCATTAAAAAACACCATTTCTCACATATAAGATTGGTAGGAAAATCCAAGTTTGATATACACATCCTATTGTCAATACTGCGGGGAAGCAGAAACTCCCAGACAGTACAAATGAGAATACAAATCAACAGAAGCCCCATGGAGAGCAATTTAGCAATAACTATTGCACCTTATCTTTTTAAAAGGCACTTTGTCAGACACTTTTCACTTTTTACCATGTGAAATCAAGATGCATCTTACAATCAATAACATTGTGCAGTTATAATTGACAGTTTGTTTATTAATGGAACATAAAATAATTATGCTTCTGGAAATAAATGTCATCTTAGATTTAATGAAATACAGTATCAAAATTGTAAATGCGTTTACCTATTGACTGGTCATCTCCACTTCCAGAAATTTATCCTACAGATATATCTGCATATATGTAAAATGACACATACACAGATAGACATTGCAATACTATTTGTAATAACAAAATATTGAAAATAGCATAAATATTCATCAATGTGGAACTGGTTGAATAAATTGTGGTGCATCTACACATTGGAATACTATGTAGCTATAAAAAATATGCAATATTAAACGAAAAAATCAGTTGCAGAAGAACATATATATGTAGAGAGAGGAAGAAAGGGAGGGAGAGACGTTTTGAGTTAAAAAAATGAGGAATGTACTTATATGTGTGTGTTTATGGTTAAAGAAACTGGAAGGATAGACTAGAAACTACCATTATTAAGTGGGGGTAAGGCGGATGGAAATTGAATAGAAAGGATATTTTTTACTGTGTAACTTTATGTATTTTTTAGTTTTGTCTTTCAAATAAAGTGAATATTATTCATTTAAAATTAAAAATGAAATATTTCACATCAATTACAAAAGCTAAATAATGATTTCACATATAAAATTCAAAGAAACATATGACCAAAGCCAAAAGAAATATAGAAGAAATAGCTGCATTATCTTTAAATTATTCCTCTGTGTGATAGACAAACTAGTGGCTCCCCAAAGGTGTTCACATCCTAATTGCTTAAACCCTTGTAAATATGGTACATTATACAGCAAAAGGGATTTTGCAGATGTTATTCAAGTAAGAATTTTTAAATGGGGAGATTATTGTGGATTATCTGGATGCACCCTATGTAATCCCAGAGTCTTTATAAGGGAGGCAAAAGGGTCAGAATCAGAGGGAAATAGACAAATGAGATTATTATTATTAAAAAGGAAAGAATCAAAAGAGTGAAGAGACAACATGCAGAATGGGAGAAAATTTTTGCAAACTATGCATTTGACAAGTAGTTAATATCCAAAATATATAAGGAACTCAAACAACTCAATAGCAAAAAATAAATAAATAATCCAATTTAAAATGGGCAAAATATCTGAACAGACATTCCTCAAAAGAAGACACACAAATCGCCAATAGGCATATGAAAAAAATACTCAACATCACTAATCATTAGAGAAATGTAAATCAAAACCACAATAAGATATTAGTACAGCCACTATGGAAAACAGTATTGAGGCTCTTCAAAAAATTAAAAATACAACTGCCATATGATCCAGCAATCCCACCACTGGGCATATGTATCCAAAGGAAAGAAAATCAGGATGTCGAAGAGGTATCTGTACTCTCAAGTTTTTTGCAGCACTATTCACAATAGTCTAGATATTGACTCAACCTAAGCGTCCATCAGTGGATGAATGGATAAGGAAAATGTGATATATATATATATGTGTATATATGTATACATATATGTACAATGGATTATGATTCAGCCATAAAAAGAATGAAATTCTATCATTTGCAACAACATAATGAACCTGGAGGACATTATGTTAAGTGAAATAAGCCACGCACAGAAAGAAAAATACTGCATGATCTCACTCATTTGCAGAATTTTAAAAAGCTGATCTTCTGGAAATACAGAGTACGGTAGTGATTACTAGAAGCTGGGGTGGGTAGTGGAGAGGGAGAGATGGGGAGAGACTGGTCAAAAGGTACAAAATTGCAGATAGGAGGAGTAAGTTCTGATGTTCCATTGTTCCATTGCTTAGTAGGATGACTATGGTTAAAAATATTGTAATATGTATTTCAAAATAACTAGAAAAAAAGAATTTTGCCAGTTTTCCTGCAATTCAGGGGACAATTTACACGAAGAATAACCCTGTATTCTTCAAGGCTTCAAATATCCTGCCAGATACAGGTAGATGAAAAAATCTGTTCACAATTTTTAAAGCCTAGAGTATAACTCAATTTTATAAAATAAAAAAAGTATTTTAAGACTATACTTTATTGGTTTGAAATTTTGGTTTATTACCATTTCATATGATCGTGTTACTGATGGCAAAACAACTGAGCTGCCAATACAGCAGAACTAGATTAATCTATATTTTCAGCTGTTAACAGTCACGGTGATTTCCCATGAAGGTGCAGGTATCTGAGTATTCATTCTGTATTCTGTTTTTGATTTTTTTATTATTATTTTTATTTTTTGAGATGAAGTTTCACTCTTGTTGCCCAGGCTGGAGTGCAATGGCATAATCTCAGCTAACTGCAACCTCTGCCTCCCGGGTTCAAGCAATTCTCCTTCCTCTGCCTCCCAAGTAGCTGAGATTATAGGCACCTGCCACCACACCCAGCTAATTTTTGTATGTTTAGTAGACACAGGGTTTCACCATGTTGATCAGGCTGGTCGCCAACTCCTGATCTCAGGTGATCCACCCTCCTCAGCCTCCCAAAGTGCTGGGATTACAGGCATGAGCCACTGTGCCTGGCCTTCATTCTGTATTCTAATGAAGTTGTGCCCCTGTATTTACTATTAAAATTCATATTATTTCAGTAAAATTTGGTTTTCATTTTTTTCTCCCTCACACTGTAATAGAATATTATCTTGTCTTTTAAAATTATATGCACAGTTAGATTATATCATCTACATACTTTACTTCATGTTAAAAAGGCGAAGCCATTGTCCATGTTATAAAAAGCAAGCTTTGAGACTGCTAAGGTAAGAAATTGTTCTCTAAGGCACAACTCTCCTATAGAACGTCTTGCAATGATGTAAGTGTTCTATATTTGCACTGTCCTATATGATACACACCAGCCAGTGTAGCTACTGATCACTTGAAATGTGGCTAGTGTAACTGAGGAACTGAATATTTATTTTAATTTTTAACTTATAGAAATTTAAATTACTATGCACCTATGGCTAGTGACTTCCATATGGATCACATAGCTTTAGAATCTCTGCACACATCTATCTGGTCCTATGGTTGAAACAGGTAATTTGAACTAACGCTAGATTCAGAGCCATTCAGATGTTAACTGAGCAGACACAGTCCATGTCATAATGTCATACACTCCACAAACAAGTCTGCAAAATACTACCTTCATTTTAAAACCAATTCACCATAACATTAGCACTTTACATTGCATTTAACGATATTTTCTTATTTAAGCCTTGATAAACACCAAAGATCAGTGGGATCATTCCCATTTTGCAGACAAATATGTCTGCAAATATGTCTGCTAGTAAGTAGCAGAATGGGGATTCAAACCCATGTCTATCTAGTGCCAAAATAATTGTACTTGAATGTAAATGGCACGGTTGTCCAGAGAAAGGAGAAGTCAGTAGGGTCTGAAGCTCTTGGACAAGGCATTATAGAGTAGCATCATTTTGAACAGCTTTTGAAGAACAGGGAATACAGAGTTTTTGAGGAATAAGGACAAGCACACCAAACAAAGGAATACAGATAAATTCAACTTGGGCATGGTATGAGCCTCTTAATACTGAGAAGGATAAATGGGGTTCGTGACAGAGAAAAGTATGGCTATGTTTGGACCAATTCAGAGACGCCTGGGTGAGGGTTTTCGGTTTGGTCTGCTAGGATATGAGAAACCATTGTTGATCTTTAAACACATGAGTCAAATTATTTGTATAGTATCTGGCCAAGTTCAGCCTATTCTGTCTTTCATTATGGTTGGAATGATTACCAAATAGTTTATTTTTAACAGAAAAAAATGCAGATAACATTTCTTAGTAGAATCTGTCCTATGCTATAAATCATTGAAAATTCTCATTTCTATAAATAAAGAACATATATACATAATTGAAGCATGGTTTGGAAATAAACATTGCTTCATTTGCTGGTGATATGGATTTTTATCATGTATAAAGATACTGGCTTTGTTTTGTATGCTTTGATCAGCTGTATCATTTAAATCTCCTGGGTAGTTGCTACAAATAGCTTTTATTGGTTATCTAAAGTAATAAGACTCAAATGTAAATGAGAAAAGTCATTATTCACACAAAGTCTTAGTGAACTAGAATGTGAGGGAGCTGTTTTTCCACATACAGACAGTGGTGGGAAGACCAGGGCAGTTTTTCTGCCTGCAAGTGGTAGACAGCATTTGGAGATGGACTTGAGTTTGAATCCTGGCTCTTCCATTCCTGAGCTAATTCTAGTGCCCCACTGGAAGAAAGGGATCGATGAGAGTACCTACTTCTCAACGTTACTGTGAGGATGAAAGGAAAGAGAGCTCATAAAATGTTAAGCACAGTATCTGGCACTAAGTGAATCTGAATAAAGTGTTGATTGTGGTGATGGCATTTCATGGTGGTGGTAGTTGTTTCGGGATCACATCAAATTTTCTCTCAAGCAGGAGGAAGGACTTTAGAGTCAAATGGGGACCTGGATGAGAATCCACGTTCCTCCACTTACTATTTTTGTGAACTTTAGGATAGTTCATTTAATATGGTAATAGCATTTTATAAAATGGGAATAATAATGGCAAATACCTTATTTCCTTCTCTAGAAAAAACTTATCTTTCTTTATATAATTCTTGACAACTTATCCTTCTTTATATAATTCTTGACATGCTGCCAGATTCTTGGGTTCTCAATAAGGTGTATTTTATCACTAATTGATAGACTGTACTCAAAACATCGAAGAACAGGAGTACAGGGGCTGTGTTCGAAGGAGCCTTGCATAACCATTTTCAGGCACATGGTAGATGTTTAATAAATACTTAGTAATTTTAGTGGAATTTTACTCACTCTAAATGTTCACTCTGTAAGATCTTTCCAGAGCATGTGATTGCCTAAATACTCCCTGAAATATGTCATTCACTGTTTAGCCCTAAGAGGGTAAAACAATTACTGTTTTATAGTTAGCTAGATTTCAAAATATAATTGATTGTCACAATATACATTGGTAAGGTAGGTAGTATTCCTGATTTGCTTATTTGCTTTTTAGCTCTTTTTTTTAAAGAGTAAACTAAAGTTCAGAAAATGTAAGTAACTTGCTCAAATATCCTCATGTTGTCAGTAGTGGACAAGAGACCAAACCCTATGTAAATTCAAATTCCATCCTTTTTTTTTTTTTTTTTTTTTTTTTTTTTTTGAGACTGAGTTTCACTCTTGTTGCCCAGGCTAGAGTGCAATGGCGCGATCTTGGCTCACTGCAACCTCCGCCTCCCGGTTTCAAGCTATTCTCCTGTCTCAGCCTTCCTGAGTAGCTGGGATTACAGGCATGTGCCACCATGCCCGACTAATTTTGTATTTTTAGTAGAGACAGGGTTTCCCCATGTTGCTCAGGCTAGTCTCAAACTCCCGACCTCAAATGATCTGCCCGCCTCGGCCTCCCAAAGTGCTGGGATTACAGGCGTGAGACACTGCGTCCGGCCTATCCTTTTTTACCGTTGCTCACTGCCTCTAAATCAAGCAAAAATTTTAAAAGGCAAAACCACAGCCCAGTTGGAGGTGTAGAAAAAGCTGAAGAAGGCTCATATTAATGTCTATATCTGTTACTACCTATCAATGATTGCGTCCCCCTTCAAAGTAAATTTGATAGATCTCAGCAGAGTGAAAAAGAATAACACAAATCCTGGGTTCTAGCCCCGTTTTGCACTTCACAAGCTATGCAGTCTGATGTGAGCCACCTACACAAATGCTCTGATTGGAAGCTTGTCCACATAGTTGGGATAATTATCTCTGCCCTATCAGCCTTCCAAGATTGTTGTAAAAGATGTAAGATGACATATATAAACATCTTTGGTAAATTGAGAGGAAGGATTCAAATGCAAATAATGTAACTGTTAGTTATGACGATAATAAATGAACCAATTATCAGTAATGTTTAAAAATCAAAAACTAAAGAAACAAATTAGAGGCAGATGCCAAAGAAAAGGTAAGGTCACTTTCACTTCTATTATTGAAAGCAGCGTTTTGTCATCTACACAGGTTGCTCGGGAAACCATTGCCAGTGGATTACAAATCCCTTGACTACCAGCTCTGCTCTCCAACACACACACACACACACACAAACACACACACACACACACACACACTTCACATTGTTCTCTTAATACAGACTCACTTCACAAAATGCCTTAGGAGGAGTCCCAGTGGGGTTTGGGAATGGAGAATCAAAAAATCAGAGCGGGCTTCTTGGGAAAAGGAGGAGAAACAAACGGGGTCATAAGTTATGTTAAGTTCCCTGTTTCCTGCAATCAAAAGGGAAGGTCTGTGTATCTGCAAGAACAGAAGCCATGAGGAAACACCATCTTCAGCATATGACCAGCATTAAAAATTTACTGTGCATCCATAGAACACAAGGTCCCCCATGTAACTATTTGGAAGCCATAAGGGAAATAAAAGCTCTTCAACATGTTCAGGCCATTCACCATTTGAAAAGAGCTTTTGATTCTCAAAAAAAATACTATGAAGTATGCAAGGCAAGTATTCTTTGTTCTTTCAAGTATTTCACTCAGCTAGTATTTATTGAACAACCACTGTGTACCAAGTACTGTCTAGACCAGTGGAACTTTCTGTGATGATGGAAACGTTCTATTTTGTGCTGTCTAGTGCCATAAATGAGAGCCACATGGCTACTGTGCACTTCAAATGTGGCTAGTGTGACTGAGGAACTGAAGTTTTTTGTTTGATTGATTGTTTGTTTGTTTGTTTGAAACAAAATCTTGCCCCTGTCACTCAGGCTGGAGTGCAGTGGTGCAATCATAGCTCACTGCAGTCTCAACTCCTGGCTGAAGCAATCTTCCTGCCTCAGCCTCCTGAGGAGCTGGTACCACAGATGAGTGCTAACATGTCCGACTAATTTGTTTTTTCAATTTTTTGTAGAGACGGGGTCTCCCTATGTTACCCAGGCTGGTCTCAAACTCCTGGGCTCAAGTGATCCTCCCACTCAGCCTCCCACAGTGCTGGGATTATAAGCATGAGCCCCTGAGCCCAGCTAGAAGTTTTAATTTGTATTTTCATAAACAAGGAAAGCCAGTCTCAACAAGCATATTACTGCTGTCACCAAGATGTTCCTTCCCCACCCACACTCTTCCTTCTCAAGGATAAAGGCCCAGCGCTAAAGCTGCTCTCTTTGCTTGGGCCTTGCCCCTGACTCTCGTAAGTGCCCATGTGGATAGCCAGCCTGCTCTATCTGAGAAGACACCCCCCACAGACCTCCAGGATGGGCTTGGCCACAGCCCCAGGTGCATGCCTTAGTTTCCTTATTCTGGTCACCTGGATTGTCTCATCACCTAATGAGCTCAATATTTCTAAGGTGTTGCTGCGTCTGCTCTGCAGAAGTTTATAATATATCTAAACAGGTAAGATATATCTCCAGGAGCCAGCAAAAAAGATTTTCCTGAAAAATGCATCCTAGGATGCAGAGAAAAAGAAAGACACTAAGCTAAGCAAGGATCATGTGATGGGGATGTTAAAGATGAGTGAAGTAAAAAGAAAAGGATTTCTCATTCATGTCTTTG
This sequence comes from Pan paniscus, assembly GCF_029289425.2. NCBI lineage: Eukaryota > Metazoa > Chordata > Mammalia > Primates > Hominidae > Pan > Pan paniscus. Next base: position 158,465,540 of record NC_073249.2, read on the forward strand.
CTATTCATTTTAAGGGTACAGAACAGATAGCAATAATATCAATATTGACAGCTAACATATATTGAACACTTACTATCTGCCAGGGTTCAGTTTAAGTATTCACATGTGTTATAGCATTTCATCCTTCCCAATCCCTATTTTACTGATAAGAAAGCTGAGGTACAAAGAGGTTATGTGACTTGCCCAAAATCTCACTTCTTATTAGGATTATAGTTAGGATTTGGACCAAGGCTATCTGGTTCCAGAGTTTCCACTGTTCACCACCAGCTCTGCTGCTCCTCAGTATTAAGCTGCTGCTATCACTCTACTACTAATCCTACTTCTAATCTCTTCCGAATTATTCTCCTTCTCTTCCTGCTTCTCCTTTCCTCTCCTCTTCCTCTCTCCTTCCTCTTACTCATTCCCGTATTGCTGCTGCTGCTGCTGCTGCCGCTGCTACTACTACTACTATCACTACTACTATTACTAGTACATCATACTGGTTAAGAGCACAGTTTCTGAAACCAGATTGTTGAGGTTTAAAATTTAGCTTCACCATTCAGTTAATGACTTGGCAAGTTTCTTAACTATTCTGTGACTTAGTCTCACCCATAAAACAAGGGTGATTACAGTACCTATTTCATAGAATTATTCTGATGATCAAATAAAGTAATATATGTCAAGCAATTAGAATAGGTCCTGGCACATAGTGAAAGCTCAAAATAGGGTATTTTATTACCATTTCAGCTTAGTTGGAACAATTCACATAGTTACTGGAAGGTTTGTTTGTAGTTTACTATAATTACATCTGTTTAAATTATTTCCTAGAACACCTGGTCAAGGAACACCATTCATTCTTGGTCCAACAGGCTTTTGGTGTCATTCTAAAATAATGAAAATAATGAAACATATAGACAATAATACTGAATTTATTAAGCCAGTTGTTCTCACATCTCTCCAGAAATTAAAAATTCATGACTGTGCCCAGCACATTTAAACACAACCAGTGGATATTCATTATCTGTGATGATGATACATGATACAGGATAATTTGCCTCTTAATTATCTTGAAAGATTTTAACTCAAGCACTAAAAGATGAGCTTTCCCTGGAGAAAATGAATTTGCCTGACATAAGCAAAGTGAAAGTATGTTAAAACAACTGGAATAGCATTCATTTTTACTTTGAGCTGTTGAAGGTTTCAGTGCTGAAACAAGTTTCCCAATGCAGAACCCTCTCTGTCCCTGGGAATGGAACAAATACTCACATCATATCATTCTCTCTGATGGAATTTAACTTGAAGTTTTACTTCACCCATAAAGGTGCTTAGTTCTCTCATGTTATTGTCAGAAGTGAAGGCTAGAGAGCAGATCTAAGTTATAAGTGAAAAGATTCGCCTTGGTAGGGAGGCTCTTGTAGCTTAGCTTTACAAGAAAGATGTGTTCATGCAAAATAAACCCCTCCAGATGAGCCAAACCCTTTACAAGCATTGTTTCACATTCTGCTTTGAACTCTTGGACTCAACTTCCCATCTGTCAACTGGCTCAAAATCTACAAAAGGCATGCGACATATGCATGCCGACTCAACTGATTAAAATGTCCTCATGATGCACTTTGCAGAAACTTATCAGTTAGAGTTTTAAATTTGCATTTGAGTTTATTTAATTAATATCTGTCTCTTCCACTTCCATGTAAGTTCATCTGGCACATAGGAGGTACTCAATGATTATTTGCTGAATAAATGAGTGACCGAATGAACAAACGGTTTAAAAACTGATTATATCCAGACATTAATTTATTTGTTTACTCAACAAATATGTATGTGTCAGTCATTCCAAGGAATACAAATCCTGGTAAAGCATTAAAATAATGGCCAGACCCTTTTCTTTTTTGTGTTGTCAAATAATAGCAATTTCTGCTACAAGTTTTGGCACCTGCGTAACAGCCGATAATAATAGCTATCATTTTTTTAACATGAGCCAGACAATTTACATGAATATCTGGTTAAATTTGTATAATAATATTACGAAAAAAGATGTTATGAATGTACTCATTTTAGATAAAGAAACCGAGACATACAGAGTAAATAACTTACTCAAAATCACATTTTTAGAAGTGATCAAAAGGGAACTCAAAATCAGGATCATCAAATTCCAAAGGCTATTTTGTGACTACCACTGTTACTCTGTTTTATAAGAGCTCACTCTTGACACTTTTTTGAAAACTTCCTTCATTGAAATATACTTTTCCTAATTCCATAGGATCCTGGGATTGGGCACTCACACATTCTCAGACATTTCTAGCATTTTCCTTTGCTCGGGTATTTAAAACATACTAACAGAGTTTGAAGGGAAAAAAATCAGATTTCAACAGGAGTCATCAAGCCCCATTAAATTGGCTTCAGCCTGAAAAAGCATCACACTTAGAATATAACTCATTAGTCTCTAGTTGATCAATCATGTTTAAAATTTATTTATATCACATCTTTATAAAAGAGATAAGTATTCTTTATCACTAAGCTTTAACTTTTGTTGTCACATTTTATAATTTAGGTAAATATTTTGCATAAGTGTACCAAAATTTTTAGTAGGAATGATTAGTTACTTGTCCAGGCAATCCATTTAGAAGCAAATGGATTTTTTTTGTTTACCGCTTTAACATCTAGAAGAGACTCAAATCCTTGAGGGGCCAGTTCATTTAGCTCTTCTAGGCTGTATAAAGGGTCATCATATTTCACAGGCTCTTCAGGTAGAAATCTATAATTTATTATGAGAAAAATATTTCTAACCTGGTTGTAAGCTTTTTTTCCAGAATATGCAAGATAGTCAACACCACCACTGACTCTAAATGGAAACAAATTAGGGTATAAACATGAAAATTTTCCATTCAAAATATAAAATTATAGATAAAAATTTAAGCCCAGATGATAGAAAATAATTATGTTCTCACAAGCCCAGTGCACATTTTGTCTATATTTTCTATCAAGAAATAATCTTACCTGACCTTGGCATTAGAAAGGGTTATATTTCTCTTAGGCAACTGGAACATTTTAATCTCATATGATTTGTAAAATTGATTGGAATTCATTTTGCTGATAGCTATTAGAAAGGTTAGAATCAGATTTGTGTCCCACTGATTGGACACCTGTAAGATGTTGTGGTACCTATCTTTTACAGTCTCATCCCTGATTCTATTTTATGTCTCTACTGTAACTCTGCTATCTTGTTTTTTTATGTACATTTAATTTTAATTACTTTTTTGTAGTTCAGGTAACTTAATAAACTGCTTTGAAATCCTTAAAATAGTAACTTATTTCTTCATTTTCCATTCCTATTTTTTATAACATTATTACACTGGCTTGGACCACCAGTATAAGGCTGAAGTGATGACAGTGAGCATACTTGATTTGTTCATAACCTCAGATGAATGGCTTTCAGCAGGTTTTGTTTGCTTGTTTTTTCTCTTCGTTAATACTTTTTACTGAACTAGGGATGTTCTTTTCTATTTCAGATTTTCTAACAGTTTTTATTATGAATGGATATTGATTGTTATCAAATGATTTTTGTGTCTAAGGAGATATGAGTTTTCTAGAGTCTGTTGATGTGATGAATTCCATTAATTTTCCACTGAAAGACCAAATTTGCATTACTAGAAATAAACCAGGTTGATTTTGTTTTATTATTCTTTTTAGAAAATTCCTGGATTTGGTGTGCCAATATTTTATATAAGATTTGTTATCTAGGTATGTGAAAAAAAGATTGACCTGAGATTTCCCCCCCTTTTTTTTTTAAGCTCATGTCAGATTTCATTATCAAGGTTATGTAGATCTCACAAAAAAGTTAGGAAGCACTCTCTATTTTTCTATTTTCTAGAAAAGCTCATGTAAGATGCATTACTTTTTCCTTTATATATAGTCATGTGCTGCATAACAACGTTTCAGCCAGCATACACGATGGTGGCCTCATAAGATTATATCGTATTTTACTGTCCCTTTTCTATGTATATATATGTTTACATACACAAATACTTGCCATTGTGTGACAATCGCCTACAGTAGGTCACTACAGAAACTTGCTATACAGGTTTGTAGACTACAGCCTACATGTATAGTAGGCTATACCATCCAGGTTTGTGTAAGTACACTCTATGACATTCACACCATGATAAAATCACCCAATACATTTCTCAGAATCTATCCTCAATATTAAGTGATGCATGACTGTATTTTAAAAAACTCATTGGTAATGCTGGCTGCACTTAAAGTTTTCTATATGGAAAATGCTTAATTATACATTAAGTTTCTTTAGAAGTTATAACATTTCTCTGATTTTGTATTTTCTGTCACTTTTGGCAAGATTTTATTTTCCTAGAAATTTGTCTATTATATTTAAATTTTTAAATTTGTTGACAAAAATTTGTTCACAATATATTTTTATGGTCTTTTTAATGTCTCCATTTTCATTCCTTCTCACTTTTTGTAACTTCTCACTTTTTGTCTTATTAATTTTCACCTGAGAGTTATCAATTTTATTAATCTTTTCAAAGAGACAATTTTTGATTCTGTTGTTTTTTATTGAATACTTGTTTTCATTTCAATATTTTCTGCTTTTATTTTTTTTCCTTGTGAGCATTTTTGCACATGTCTTTTGGTGGCAGAGATGTTCATTGCTCTTGGGATGGCTAAGTCATGGAGCTGGAATATCTTTATCTTCAATAATTACTTACAATTTGCCAAAGTGTTTTATCAATTTACATTTTCACAAGCAATGTATGAGAGTTCCAGTTGCTCTACATCCTATATCCTTCTCAATATTTAGTTTTGCCAGTCTTTTTAATGTTAGCCATTCTGGGTACTATCTCCTTGTGACTTTTATTTGCATTTTCCAAATGAGTAACGATATCAAGTACTTTTTCATATGTTTATTGCCATTTGAATATCTCTTTTTGTGAACTGTTTCTAATAAAACTTGAAATACACATATACCTTAACCCAACACTTCCACTTCTGGGAATCTATTCCACAAAAATATTCACCCTATTTATGCAAGAAATATGTATATCGAAGCATTGCTTATAAAACCAAAACACTGGAAAGAACCCACATGTTTTGTTTAGGGAAACATTATGAGAAACTAGGTAGTTATCTTTAATGATGCAAATTCATGAAAACGGTTCGAACACTATTTTTGCCCTTAGGGATATACAGTGCAGATCCAGAGAGGAAATGTCCTACCAGATAGAAGACTTTTTATACCTTTTTAGAGAGCTGCCACTTTCTGCATATACGACAGTCTCCAAAATAGATAATAGTATCTTTCCTATCAATAGCACTGATTTTTAAACAGAATAAAATGAGATGAACTATGTGAATATATTTTTAGAATGATATGAATGGTGTACTATACGAATGTTTTTCTTAATTCTCCAAATATTCAATAAATCTGTGAAAATTTTAACTGTTAAGAATTTAGGGGGCCGGGTATGGTGGCTCATGCCTGTAATCGCAGCACTTTGGGAGGCCAAGGCGGGCGGATCACAGGGTCAGGAGTTTGAGACCATCCTCCTTAACATGGTGAAACCCCGTCTCTACTAAAAATACAAAAAAATTAGCCAGGCATGCTGGCAGGCGCCTGTGGTCCCAGCTACTTGGGAGGCTGAGGCAGGAGAATGGCGTGAACCTGGGAGGCAGAGCTTGCAGTGAGCAGAGATTGCACCACTGCATTCCAGCCTGGGCGACAGAGCGAGACTCCATATCAAAAAAAAAAAAAAAAAAAAGAATTTAGTAGAAAATTTAAAGATGTAATAATAACTTCTCATAATTGCACAGTGCTTTCTGATTTAGGTTATATATTAACATATTTTCTATTGTAATAACTGTTAAGTAGAAAAAAGACAGATGCCATTGTTTTTGTTACTAGCGGTGGTGGTGGTAATATTACTGTCACCACTACCATGACTAGTAACAACTAGTAGGACTAGCAGTGGTAGAAGTAATAGTGGTAGTAGTTCTATTTATGTTTATTTATTATAATCATCCTTAATATAGGAAGACAGGTTTAAAAAGTTTCCCAGGGCCAAATAGTTACTCAAAGGTAGATCCAGGATTAAAATCCAGACCTAGTAACTCAAAATAGGAAAAAATCCTGTCTGAGGGAGTAAAGTGCCTCATTCACACAGCTGATATAAAAAAGGAGCTAAAACTCAAATCAAGGCAATCTGCCTTCAAAGTCCATGCACTGAAATCCTGACTTTTTTTTTTACACAAACCTTGTATCAAAGTTTGGTACCCTTGTTTTCCACCGTCTACATACTAAAAGGAAATAAATTAGAAAAGACACAGGGCAGATAGTCTCTGCTGCAATAAACTTGTAAAACAAAACAACAGAATTAGGAAAGCACAACTGTAAGAGATATTTAAAGTTTGGGTAAAAAGTGTTATTTAAATAGCTACCAAACTTGTATCTGCCTTATTACCCTTCATGTCCTTTGGTTAAGCATTGAAAAACCTGATTATCAAAGTAAGCATGTATACAACTAATTTTAAGTGTGATTTTTTTGGGGAAAATATTAAATTACCAATATTAGTGTAATAAAGGGACTAGCCTTTGAAATAGGAAAACTGTGAAACAGTCTTCATTCTTCCTTGATGACAGATAAAGGAAAAGCTCCCATATTGTGGGACTAGGTTTGTCCCAAATTCCTGCAGATGTAATTGGTTGTCATAATAACAAACCTTTAAAGATTTGTTAATATTTTACGAAAATATTTCTAAAGTACACTAAATGTCTTCTTAAGTAGCTAATACTGACCAGTCGGCTTTCTCTTTATGCTTTGCCTTTTCTATGATCTTTCAAGGTTCAGTTAAAATACATTCATTTGTTAAGTATATTTATCTTTTACCACCGACAAAATAAAAACAAAAAATAAACAAAAACAAAAAAAGTGAAAGTGAAATGACAGCCCCCCAAAAAAACTATGTAAAGGAGATAACAAAGCTTTTGAAAGTGCGTAAATAAAATGTAAACTAAATTACACACATGGGAATTCTTTTATGAGTAAAATAAATGCATAAATTTGGGGATGTGGCTTTATCATAGATATAATAAATTTAGACTGCTTAGAAGCATTTGCTATTTATTGCTGGTTTTTAATTATTGAGTTTCTAAAGAGATGATTATAGAATAATATTTCACAAAAGAAATCTGATTGTCATCTTTCCGCTTAAAACTCTCTAGTTATTTCTATCCATCCACAGGATAATGTCTCAAATTCATTGCATGGTTCACAATCTTGCCACTTTTTGGCCTTCCAGTCTTATTGTCCCACATTTCCCCTTGCACCCTCTGATCGAGTTACATTGAACTACTCTCAGTTTGTCAAACATATGTTCACTTTTGTGCCTACAGGCCTGTCCAGCTCTATTTCCATCTACCTGGAAAGCTCATCCCCACTCCTACACCTTGCCCTCAACCTAGCTAATTCCTATTCAAACTTCAAGTTATAGCTGAAGTATCACCTCTCCAGCTAGAATATCCCTGACTCCTAGACCAATGTAAACACCCTAGTACATGCTCCCATGGCTGTTTTAGCTGAACCACTTGGCATATTTACAATTAGTTATTTAATATATGTCTTCCCTGCCAGAATATAAATTCCATCGGGGTCCTAAATATGACTACTTTATCCACCATTATATCCAGGCTCCAGCACAATGCCTATCACAAATCATGTACTCAGAAAACATTTGTTGAGCTGAAATAACCTGATTGCAGAATTACGAGTAGGTAAAATATTACTGCGTTATTATTAGTTACCACATATGAGCTTAGTGACATCCTTATAGAAAAAAAAAAGAAAGACATCAATTGGTGTCATAGCTAGGAATCAGCACAGCTGACAGAGAATATCATTAGTGTTTCAGAGACCAAAGATTGGGAACTCCTGCCAGGAGTAAAGATTATCAAAGATGCTCTTAAGAAGTTTATATTCTGGTAGAGAAATCAACAACAAACAAGAAAATTAAAAATTGCTTTTCGGCCGGGCGCAGCGGATCACACCTGTAATTCCAGCACTTTGGGAGGCCGAGGCTGGTGGATTACAAGGTCAAGAGATCGAGACCATCCTGGCCAACATGGTGAAACCCTGTCTCTACTAAAAATACAAAAATTAGCTGGGTGTGGTCGTGTGCCTGTAGTCCCAGCTACTCGGGAGGCTGAGGCAGGAGAATTGCTTGAACCCCAGAGGCAGAGGTTGCAGTGAGCCGAGATCATGCCACTGCACTTTAGTCTGGTGACAGAGTGAGACTCTGTCTCAAAAAAAAAAAAAAATTGCTTTTCTTTTCTCCGTGAAATAAGAATTGGGGTAAGGGATAGCCCCATATCACATCAGGAAAGACACCTGCAATCTGGACAGTGCTAGAGAAACTCATGGCCTGTAAGGGCTACAGCTTCAGAAAGTCCTCATCATCCGGAAGTAACCTGAGTCACTTATGCAGTGATATGGTTTGGCTCTGTGTCGCCATCCAAATCTCATCTTATATTGTACTCTCATAACTCCTACGTGTTGTGGGAGGGACCTGGTGGGAGATAATTTGAATCATGGGGGCAGTTTCCCCCATACTGTTCTCATGGTAGTGAATAAGTCTCATGAGTTCTGATAGTTTTATTGGAGGTTTCCGCTTTTGTATCCTTCTCATTTTCTTTTGCTACCACCATGTAAGAAGTGTGTTTCTCCTCCCACCATGATTCTGAGGCCTCCCCAGCCATGTGGAACTGTAAGTCCAATTAAACCTCTTTTTCTTCCCAGTCTCGGGCATGTCTTTATCAGCAGCATGAAAATGGATTAATACAGTAAATTAGTACCAGTAGAGTGGGGCGCTGCTGAAAAATATCCAAAAATGTGGAAGTGACTTTGGAACTGGGTAACAGGCAGATGTTAGAACAGTTTGGAGAGTTCAGAAGAAGACAGGAAAATGTGGGAAAGTTTGGAATTTCCTAGAGACTTGTTGAATGGCTTTGCCCAAAATGCTGATAGCAATAAGAACAGTAAATTCCAGGCTGAGGTGGTCTCAGATGAGATGAGGAACTTGTTGGGAACCGGAGCAAAGATGACTCACGTTACGTTTTAGCAAAGAGACTGGTGGCATTTTGTCCCTGCCCTAGAGATTTGTGGTACTTTGAATTTGAGAGACATGATTTAGGGTATCTGGTGGAAGAAATTTCTAAGCAGCAAAGCAATAAAAAGGTAACTTGGGTGCTATTAAAGGCATTCAGTTTTATAAGGGAAGCAGAGCATAAAAGATCAGAAAATTCGCAGCCTGGCTATGCAATAGAAAAGAAAAACCCATTTTCGGTGGGGAAATTCAAGCCAGCTGCAGAAGTTTGCATAAGTAACAAGGAGCTGAATGTTACTCCACAGGAAAATGTGGAAAATGTCTCCACGGCATGTCAGAGATCTTCATGGCAGCCCCTTCCATCACAGGCCTGGAAGCCTAGGAGAAAATAGTTTCATGGGCCAGACCTTGTGTGCCGATGCTGTGTGCAGTCCAGGGACTTGGTGTTCTGCCTCCCAGCCACTCTAGCCATGACTTAAAGGGACCAAGGTACAGCTTGGGCTGTTGCTTCAGAGGGTGGAAGCCCCAAGCCTTGGTGGCTTCCATGTAATGTTGAGCCTGCATGTGCACAGAAGTGAAGAATTGAGGTTTGGGAACCTCTGCCTAGATTTCAGAAGATGTATGGAAACACCTGGATGCCCAGGCAGAAATTTGCTGCAGGGGCGGGGCCCTCATGGAGAACCTTTGCTAAGGCAGTGCGGAAGGGAACTGTGGGTCAGAGCCCCCACACAGAGTCTCTACTGAGGTACCACTTAATGGAGCTGTGAGAAGAGGGCCACTATCCTCCAGACCCCAGAATGGTAGATCCACCAACAGCTTGCACCATGCATCTGGAAAAGCCACAGACACTCAATGCCAGCTCATGGAAACAGCCAGGTGGGGGGCTGTACCCTACAAAGTCACAGGAGTGGAGCTGCCCAAGACCATGGGAACCCACTTCTTGCATCAGCGTAACCTGGATGTGAGACCTGGAGTCAAAGGAGATCATTTTGGAGATTTAAAATTTGACTGCCCCACTGGATTTCGGACTTGCATGGGCCCTGTAACCCCTATGTTTTGGCCAATTTCTCCCCTTTGGAATGGCTGTATTTACTCAATACCTGTACCCCCATTGTATCTAGGAAGTAACTAGCTCATAGGCGGAAGGGACTTGCCTTGTCTCAGATGAGACTTTGGACTGTGGAAATGAGTTAAGACTTTGGGGGAATGTCGGGTAGGCATGATTAGTTTTGAAACGGGAAGACATGAGATTTGGAGGGGCCAGGGGCGGGATGATATGATTTGGCTCTGTGTCTCCAGCCAAGTCTTATCTTGAATTGTAGCTCCCATAATTCCCATGTGTTGTGGGAGGGACCCAGTGGGAGATAATTTGAATTATGGGGGTGGTTTCCCCCATACTGTTGTAGTGGTAGTGAATAAGTCTCACGAGATCTGATGGTTTTATCAGGGGTTTCCGCTTTTGCAACCATCTCATTTTCTCTTGCTCCTGCCCTGTAAGAAGTGCCTTTCAGCTCCCATCATGATTCTGAGGCCTCCCCAGCCAGGTGGAACTGTAAGTCCAATTAAACCTCTTTTTCTTCCCAGTCTCAAGTATGTCTTTAGCAGCAGCATGATAACAGACTAATACATGCACTAACAACTTGTGATTGTTGTCCTTGTGTCTAAAGATGTCCTTTACCTTTCTTTATCTGGATGCTAGCAATCACTCTTAATATCTGGGTTAAAAAAAAGATGAATAAGAACAAATGATAATTTTTAAATTGATAGATTCCATTAACTTATAAGTGCAAGATAATTGTGTTTGATAAGAGCTTTTTAATATTTTCATTTCATTGCTCATGAGAGATGAAGTATCCTCTGTCTATATTCCAGGATCATTTTCTGTCTCTTTATACCTTGTACTTTAGGGCTACAGAATACCCCCAACTCATTGTAATTCACCATGCATAATATTTGTTTCACACCTCTGAGTCCTGTCTTGTTTCTTTTAATTAGAAGGCCCTTTTCACCCACTTTTAGCCTCAGTAGCTCCTCTTTTGTCAAAACCGAGCTCAGAGTCATTCTCTCCAGAAACTCTAAGAACCCCTCTTCTACACACCCATACACTTTTTCACATTGTATTAAAATTATCTCTGTTTCATCTTCAAGACAAAAGGCATTGACTTATTCGTTCAAAAAAATGTATATCTGTTATTAGATAGGCATTCATTTATAAATTCATTAATTGAACAAATATTTGTTGAGTGCCTACTATGAGCCAGCTGCTTGTTCTCTAGACATAACAGTGACAAAGGCAATAAATTGCCTACCATCATGAAGGTGACATTTAGTGTAATTTCAGATAGCAATAAGTGCTATGAAGTGGGGAATGGGCAATTCAGGGACTGGAAATGAGTAGGGCATAATAGAAAAGGTGATTTTAAAAGGCTCTTTTTAGAAGATGATATTGGAGAAGATTCAGCAATGAAGCAAAGGGAATACCAGAAGAGGAATCTCGCTGGCAGAGAGAACAGTAATTTTCCTACTCTTGGAGCAGGAAGGAGTTGTTGTGTACTAGGGGCATCAGGAAGAATAATGGCGCTGGAAGGGAGTGGGCAAGGCAGGAAACGATAAAGATGAGGTTGCTGCATAGGCAGTGGCCAGTTTATGCTGTGCTTCACAGGAGTCCGGATTTTATTCTAAGTGAGATTGGCAGTTACTGGGGGTTTTGACAAGGATAGTAACTTGGTATAATGGTTTTAAAACATTACTTTGGTAGCTGCATCAAGAATAGACCACATTGGGGCAAACCAGAAAGCCGAGTGGCCAGACATGATACCCAGTACTAGGGATGTGGTGATGGGCAAGAAAGAGACTTACAGAGAGCTCACAGGAGGATGACAAAGAACATGAACTCTTGAGCTGGTCTACCTGGGTCTGAACTCTGGCTCCCCCAACTTTATTGGGTTACCTTGTGCCATTCACTTAAATTCTCTTTGCTTCAATGCATGTTTATAGAAGCACAATTCACAATTGCAAAGATATGGAACCAACCTAAGTGCTCATCAACCAAAGAGCAGATAAAGAAAATGTGGTATATATGCATTATGAAATACTACTCAGCCATAAAAAGAAATGAAACATGGCCGAGCGTGGTGGCTCACGCCTGTAATCCCAGCACTTTGAGAGGCCGAGGTGGGCATATCAGAAAGTCAGGAGTTCAAGACCAGCCTGGCCAATATAGTGAAACCCTGTCTCTACTAAAAATACCAAAATTAGCTGGGCATTGTGGTGTGTGCCTGTTGTCCCAGCTACTCGGGAGGCTGAGGCAGAAGAATCATTTGAACCCAGGAGGCGGAGGTTGCAGTGAGCTGAGATCATGCCACTGCACTCCAGCCTGGGTGACAGAGCAAGACTCCAACTCAAAAAAAAAAAAAAAAAGATAAAAAGAAATGAAATAATGTCTTTTACAGCAACTTGAATGGAGCTGGAGACCATTATTCTAAGCGAAGTGACTCAGGAATGGAAAACCAAATATCATATGTTCTCACTTGTAAGTGGGAACTAAGCTATGAGGATGCAAAGGTGTAAGAATGATATAACAGACTTTGAGGATTTGGTGGGGGAAGGTTGGGAGGGGAGTGAGGGATAAAAGACTACACATTGGGTGGAGTGTACATAGCTCAGGTGATGGGTGCACTAAAATCTCAGAAATCACCACTAAAGAACTTATCCATGTAATCAAAAACCACCTGTACCCAAAAAACTATTGAAATAAAAATAAAATTTAAAAAAATAAAGAAGTACATATCACAACATTGTATGTACCTCATGATTATGGAAATAAGTTAATTTCATTTTTATGTACTAGAAAAAAGTCTCTATGTGAGAGACAGGACTAGCTGGATTTCCTAGGCCGACTAACAATTCCTAAGCCTAGCTATGGAAGGTGACCACACCCACCTTTAAATGGGGCTTGTAACTCAGCTCACACCCAACCAATCAGGTAGTAAAGAGGGCTCACTAAAATACAAGTTAGGCTAAAGCAGGAGGTAAAGAAATAGTGAAATCATATATCGCCTGAGAGCACAGGGGGAGGGACAATGATCGGGATATAAACACTGGCATTGGAGCAGGGAGCGGCAACCCCCTTTGGGTCCCCTCCCACTTTATGGGAGCTCTGTTTTTCACTCTATTAAATCTTGCAACTGCATTCTTCTGGTCCATATTTATTACTGCTCGAGCTGAGCTTTTGCTCGCTGTCCACCACTGCTGTTTGCCGCTGTCGCAGACCCGCGGCTGACTTCACCCCTCTAGATCCGGCAGGGTGTCTGCTGCACTTCTGACCCAGTGAGGCAGCGCCCACTGCCGCTCCCAATCGGGCTAGAGGCTCGCCATTGTTCCTGCGAGGGCTAAGTGCCCCGAGTTCGTCCTAATCGAGCTGAATAGAGGTATAACACTCACCGCATGGTCCAAGATTCCATTCCTTGAAATCCGTGAGGCCAAGAACCCCAGGTCAGAGAACAAGAGGCTTGCCGCCATCTTGGAAGCTCTAAGAACAAGGATTCCCAGGTAACATATGCTTCAGTTTCCTTCTATATAAAAACAGGAATAAGGATAGTAACTGTTTACTTCCTAGGGTTGTCGTAAAGATAAAATGAATTAATTCATGTTTAGTACTTTTCGTGCGCGTCCGTGTGAAGAGACCACCAAACAGGCTTTGTGTGAGCAATAAAGCTGTTTATTTCACCTGGGTGCAGGCAGGCTGAGTCCAAAAAGAGAGTCAGCAAAGGGAGATAAGGGTGGGGCCGTCTTATAGGATTTGGGAAGGTAATGGAAAATTACAGTCAAAGGGGGTTGTTCTCTGGTGGGCAGGGGCGGGGGTCACAAGGTGCTCAGTGGGGGAGCTTCTGAGCCAGGAGAAGGAAATTCACAGGGTTAATCCCTCAGTTAAGGTGGGGCAGGAACAAATCACAATGGTGGAATGTCATCAGTTAAGGCGGGGCAGGGCCTTTTCACTTCTTTTGTGATTCTTCAGTTACTTCAGGCCATCTGAGCGTATACATGCAAGTCACAGGGGATGCGATGGCTTGGCTTGGGCTCAGAGGCCTGACATTCCTGCCTTCTTATATTAATAAGAAAAATAAAACAAAATAGTGTTGAAGTGTTGGGGCGGCGAAAATTTTGGGGGGGGTGGTATGGAGAGAGAATGGGTGATGTTTCTCAGGGCTGCTTCAAGCGGGATTAGGGACGGCGTGGGAACCTAGGGTGGGAGAGATTAAGCTGAAGGGAGGTCTTGTGGTAAGGGGTGATATTGTGGGGTTGTTAGAAGAAACATTTGTCATATAGAATGATTGGTGATGGCCTGGATATGGTTTTGTATGAATTGAGAAACTAAATGGAATAACAGAAGGAGAAAAACAGGTATAAAAGGTCTAAGAATTGGAAGGACCTAGGACATCTGATTAGAGAGTGCCTAAGGAGATTCAGCATAGTCCTGCCAGCAAAGATTATTTATTTACTTTAAGAGTTTAGAGTGGCAGTTTGGGGATAGCACCAAGAGACATCAGCTGTGATGGCTTGGAGAAACAGTGTAAACCGGCAGTGTAAACAAGAGCAGGGTGTGTATGAGTAGTGGAGAATGGTGAATAGGAGTATGACTAGACAAAAGATAGTAGGGATGACAAGATTTTGGGGGCACAGTCTAAGTTGGTCTGGTGTCGAATGAGACTGGGGCCTAATAAAAAGGAGCGTCTATACAGGAGCTCAAATGGGCTGTACCTTGTGTAACATTCTGAGGACAGGCCTGAATTCTGAGAAGCAAAAGTGGTGAAAGTATTGTCCAGTCCTTTTTAAGTTGGTGGTTGAGCTTGTTGAGGTGTGTTTTTAAAAGACCTTTAGTCCGTTCTACTTTTCTTGAAGACGGAGGACTGTAAGGGATATAAAGGTTTCACTGAATACTAAGAGCCTGAAAAACTGCTTGGCTGATTTGACTAATAAAGGCTGGTCTGTTATCAGACTGTATAGAGGTGGGAAGGCTAAACTGAGGAATTATGTCTGACAGATGGGAAGAAATGACTGCGGTGGCCTTCTCAGACCCTGTAGGAAAGGTCTTTACTTATTCAGTGAAAGTGTCTATTTAGACTAAGAGGTAATTTAGTTTCCTGACTCGGGCATGTTGAGTAAAGCTAATTTGCCAGTCCTGGGTGGGGGCAAATCCTCGAGCTTGATGTGTAGGGAAGGGAGGGGGCCTGAATAATCCCTGAAGAGTAGTAGAATAGCAGATGGAACACTGAGAAGTTATTTCCTTGAGGATAGATTTCCAGGATGGAAAGGAAATGAGAGGTTCTGAGAGGCGGGCTAGTGGCTTGTACTATAGCATAGCCTGACTTTGCTGGTGTGTGGCGATTAGGCCTGGTGGAACTGCCATCAATAAATCAAGCGTGATCAGGGTGAGGAACAGGAAAGAAGGAAATATGGGGAAATGGGGTGAATATCAGGTGGATCAGAGAGATACAGTCATGGGGGTCAGGTGTGGTATCAGGAATAATGTGAGAGGCCAGATTGAAGTCCGGGCCAGGAACAATGGTAATCGTGGGACTTAAAGAGTGAGTACAGCTGAAGGAACCGGGGAGCAGAAAGTATATGCATCAGGTATGAGGAAGAAAATAGATTTTGGAAGTTATGAGAAATGTAGAAAGTGAGTTGAGCATAGTTTGTGATTTTTAGGGCCTCTAACAGTATTAAAGCAGTGGCAGCCGCTGCATGCAGACATGAGGGCTAGGCTAAAACGGTAAGGTCAAGTTGTTTGGACAGAAAGCCTACAGGGTGCAGTCCTGGCTCTTGTGTAAGAATTCTGACCGCACTAACCATGCCTAGGAAGGAAAGGAGTTGTTGTTTTGTAGAAGGTTCTGGGGTTTGAGAGATCAGTCGGTCACGATTGGCAGGGAGAGCACGTGTGTTTTTATGAGAATTATGCTGAGATAGGTAACAGATGAGGAAGAAATTTGGGCTTGATTGAAGTAATGGGGGCTGTCTGTGAAGCTTTGCGGCAATACAGCCTAGGTAATTTGCTGAGCTTGATGGGTGTCAGGGTCAGTCCAAGTGAAAGCAAAGAGTGGCTGGGATTAAGGGTGCAAAGGAATAGTAAAGAAAGCATGTTTGAGATCTAGAACAGAATAATGGGTTGTAGAGGCAGGTATTGAGGATAGGAGAGTATATGGGTTTGGCACCATGGGGTGGATAGGCAAAACAATTTGGTTGATAAGGTGAAGATCCTGAACTAACTTGTAAGGCTTGTCTGGTTTTAGGACAGGTAAAATGGGGGAATTGTAAGGAGAGTTTATAGGCTTTAAAAGGCCATGCTGTAGCAGGCGAGTGATAACAGGCTTTAATCTTTTTAAAGCATGCTGCGGGATGGGATATTGGCGTTGAGTGGGGTAAGGGTGATTAGGTTTTAATGAGATGGTAAGGGGTGCATGATCGGTCGCCAAGGAGGGAGTAGAGGTATCTTATACTTGTGGGTTAAGGTGGGGGGATACAAGAGGAGGACGCAAAGGAGGCTTTGGATTGGGAAGAAGGGCAGCAATGAGATACAGCTGTAGTCCAGGAATAGTCAGGGAAGCAGATAATTTAGTTAAAGTGTCTCAGCCTAATAAGGGAACTGGGCAGGTGGGGATAACTAAAAAGGAGTGCTTAAAAGAGTATTATCTAAGTTGGCACCAGAGTTGGGGAGTTTTAAGAGGTTTAGAAGCCTGGCCGTCAATACCCACAACAGTTATGGAGGCAAGGGGAAACAGGCCCTTGAAAAGAAGGTAATGTGGAGTGGGTAGCCTCCATATTGATTAAGAAGGGGACGGGCTTACCTTCCACTCTGAGAGTTACCTGAAGCTCGGCGTCGGTGATGGTCTGGGGGCTTCCGAGGCGATTGGGCAGTGTCAGTCTTCAGCCGCTAAGCCAAGAAGATCTGGGAAGGAGTCAGTCAGAGAGCCTTGGGCCAGAGTTCCAGGGGCACTGGGAGTGGCTGCCAGGTGAGTTGAACAGTCCGATTTTCAGTGGGGTCCCACACAGATGGGACGCGGCTTAGGAGGAATCCCGGGCTGCGGGCATTCCTTGGCCCAGTGGCCAGATTTCCGGCATGTGTAGCAAGCTCCTGGGG
Organism: Pan paniscus; assembly: GCF_029289425.2. Classification (NCBI taxonomy): domain Eukaryota; kingdom Metazoa; phylum Chordata; class Mammalia; order Primates; family Hominidae; genus Pan; species Pan paniscus. Next base: position 158,482,767 of record NC_073249.2, read on the forward strand.
GAGGAGGTTCTGGAGGAAGGCCTGGCTGCTGTGGTTCAGGCGTTTGGAAGTTCTTGTGTGCTGGAGATGTGGTAGGGGTTTGTCTTACAGTGGAGGCAAGGAATTGCAACTTTTTTCTGTTATTGTACACCTTGAAGATGAGGTTAATTAAGTCCTGTTGTGGGGTTTGAGGGCCAGATTCCAATTTTTGGAGTTTTATTTAATGTCGGGAGCAGATTGGGTAATAAAATGTATATTGAGAATAAGACGGCCTTTTGACCTTTTAGGGTCTAGGGCTGTAAAGTGTCTCAGGGTTGCTGCCAAACGAGCCATGAACTGGGCTGGATTTTTATATTTGATGAAAAAGAGCCTAAATGCTTCTGATTTGGGATAAAGAAAAAGGAGCATTAACCTTGACTATGCCTTTGGCTCCAGCCACCTTTTTAAGAGTAAGTTGCTGGGCAGGTCGAGGAGGGCTAGTCACGGAACGAAACTGTAAGCCGGACCAGGTGTGAGGAGGGGAGGTGATAAAAAGATTATAGGGTGGAGGAGCAGAGGCTGAGGAAGAATTGGGACCTAGCTCGGCCTGGAGAGGAGCAGCCTTGGGAGGAAGGGAGAGGTCAGATGGGTCTGTAGAAAAGGAAGAGTAGAAAGACTAAGCGACGCTTGGGGTTGGTACTGAGGGGACAGGTGGGAGGGAAAGAAGGAAGATTTGGGACGAGTTGCACTGGGCACAGAGACTAGGAAGGGACTGATGTGTAAAAGAATGCCTGGACGTCAGGCACCTCAGACCGTTTGCCTATTTTACGACAAGAATTATTTAGATCTTGCAGGATGGAAAAATTCAAAGTGCCATTTTCTGGCTATTTGGAACTACTGTCAAGTTTGTATTGGGGTCAAGCAGCGTTGCAGAAGAAAATAAGCATTTAGGTTTTAGGTCAGGTGTGAGTTGAAGAGGTTTTAAGTTTTTGAGAACACAGGCTAAGGGAGAAGAAGGAGAAATGGAGGGTGGAAGGTTGCCCATAGTGAAGGAGGCAAACCCAGACAAAAGAGAGTGTAGAGACACGGAGGGAAGGGGTTCAGGGGTTCTTACCCTCCCGAAAAGCGGGAAGGGGGGTCGGGGCACGGAAATAAGGGATTGGGGCACAGAGATAAGAGGTTGGGGTGCAGAAATAAGGGATTGGGGCACAGAGATAAGAGGTTGGGGTACGGAAATAAGGGATTGGGGCACAGAGATAAGAGGTTGGGGTGTGGAAATAAGGGATTGGGGGTTCTCGCCCCCTAGAAAAGCGGGACTTGCCGCTAAGGGTGAAGGAGAAGGGGTTGAGGGGTACTTGCCCCTCCCCCAGAAAAGCAGAGAAGGGGTAGAGACAAGGAGAAAAGGGGTTGGGGTACTTGCCCCTTCCCCAGAAAAGCAGAGAAGGGGTAGAGACAAGGAGAGAAGGGGTTGGGGTACTTGCCCCTTCCCCAGAAAAGCAGAGAAGGGGTAGAGACAAGGAGAGAAGGGGTTGGGGTACTTGCCCCTTCCCCAGAAAAGCGGGACTTGCCTCTAAGGGTGAAGGACCAAGGCAGGCGTCCCTGCGTGGTCTGATACCTTTGAAACATGGGTGAATAATCAGAGAGATGTCCCTGCAATGATTAAACACCAAAGGAAGGCTGCTTTCCCAGTCCGTGATCGGCGCCGGAGTTTTGGGTCCACGGATAAAACATGTCTCCTTTGTCTCTACCGGAAAATGAAAGGAATTGAAATTAAGAGAAGGGAGAGATTGAAGTGTGGTGCCAAGATTGAAAGGAGAAAGAGGTTGAGGGATAGTGAGGGAGGTTGGAGAAGAGAGTAAAAGGAGGCCGCTTACCGGATTTGAAATTGGTGAGATGTTTCTTGGGCTGGTCGGTCTGAGGACCTGAGGTCGTAGGTGGATCTTTCTCACGGAGCAAAGAGCAGGAGGATGGGGGATTGATCTCCCAAGGGAGGTCCCCTGATCCAAGTCACGGCACCAAATTTCATGCGCCTCTGTGTGAAGAGACCACCGAACAGGCTTTGTGTGAGCAATAAAGCTGTTTATTTCACCTGGGTGCAGGTGGGCTGAGTCCGAAAAGAGAGTCTGCAAAGGGAGATAAGGGTGGGGCCGTTTTATAGGATTTGGGAAGGTAATGGAAAATTACAGTCAAAGGGGGTTGTTCTCTGGTGGGCAGGGGCGGGGGTCACAAGGTGCTCACTGGGGGAGCTTCTGAGCCAGGAGAAGGAAATTCACAGGGTTAATCACTCAGTTAAGGTGGGGCAGGAACAAATCACAATGGTGGAATGTCATCAGTTAAGGCGGGGCAGGGCCTTTTCACTTCTTTTGTGATTCTTCAGTTACTTCAGGCCATCTGGGCGTATACATGCAAGTCACAGGGGATGCGATGGCTTGGCTTGGGCTCAGAGGCCTGACAGTACTTAGATCAGTTCCTATCACAAAACGGGTTCACTGTAAATGTTAGCTAGAAGCATTACAAACTGAGGACAGGGTCACAACTATATCAGATGGGATTGTAATTGATTGTTTACCAGGTCTATAGTGAATGTTTTTTAAACAAATACTAGGAAAATTCATAGCAATAGTGCCTACCTAGTTCTGGATGCTCAGCATAGTAGATGCAAAAATACTTAATCTGGTTAAATTATATGATCTTACTTTGTCAGGTAGATTGTTTGGGTATGGATTTGTAATTCCACACAGTGCTATTACCAGTATACAAGAATCTTTGGTTTATTTTAGTGTAAGTTATCTTAACTTTAAACTAGTTTTTTAATTAGTATTCCCTCTTAGTATTGTTACCAGAAAGGGGTCCTGATCCAGACCCCAAGACAGGGTTCTTGGATCTTGCACAAGAAAGAATTTGGGGTGAGCTCATAGAGGAAAGTGAAAGCAAGTTTTAAGAAAGTAAAGCAATAAAGAATGGCTACCCTATAGGCAGAGCAGCAGCTTGGGCTGCTGGACTAAGGAGATACTTATAGTTATTTCTTGATTATATGCTAAACAAGTGGTTGATTATTCATGAGTTTTCCAGGAAAGGGGTGGGCCATTCCCAGAACTGAGGGATTCTCCCATTTTGAAGCCATACAGGGTAACTTCTTGACATTGTCATGGCATTTGTAAACTGCTGTCACTGCACTGGTGGGAGTAACTGTTAGCATGCTAATGCATTATAATTGGCATATAATGAGCAGTGAGGAGAGCAGAGGTCACTTTCATCACCATCTTGGTTTTGGTGGGTTTTGGCAGGCTTCTTGACCACATAATGTTTTATCAGCAAGGTCTTTGTGTCCTATATCTTGTGCCAACCTCCTATCTCATCCTGTGACTAAGAGTGCCTTAACTTCCTGGGAATGCAGCCCAGTAGGTCTCAGTCTTATTTTACCCAGCCCCTATGCAAGATGGAGTTGCTCTGGTTTAAACGCCTCTGACAGTATCATATAAAATACATTCAAACCCTGTTACTGTGGTAAGAAAAAAGTTACTCCTTGATAACAAGTAGATACTAAGAAAAATACAGTTATCCCTACATATTAGATAATTGTGAATCTGCACCAATGGTTTACTAAATGTACACCCACCTTTGACCTAAAAGTATCATTGACTTTTCATTTATCGGCAGTGAATCATTACAGCACAAGAGCATCTTGTGGACTGTAGATGGGAATAAAATGAACTAAAGGAAATGACCTTGTAAAAAAATGTAGTGAATGCCTCTGTGTAATTGCTAAAATACCACCACAGGAGGGCCCAGTGTCTTTCCTTGAGTGCAGTGTGTTTCTGGAAGACCTTTAAGCCTGGAGACTCCCAAGGACAAGCACATAAAGGAGATGAATCACTTTCCAGTTCTCATCAGTGAATCATGGTTGAGATCACCACTACTTAATTTGAGCTTTTCAAACATATGAGTCACCACACAAGTTCCTGCATTCTAAATTAGAATGAGAACAGATTTCGTGATGTTGGATCAAGTAGCTCTTAAGGGCAGTTTGCCTGGGCTGGAAGAATGGGTACATTAGATGTATTCCAAACAGCCAGCTTGGGCGTGAATACACTGCCCCATCAGCTTTCTGGGAACTGGCACAATAAAATCACTTCCTGAAGTTAGAAGGTAGAGAGAACTCCAACAAGGGTATAAATAGTGCACAGAGTAGTTCTGCTAAAACGACAGGATCCAGAGACACTCTCAGTCTTGGAAATCCTACCAACAAGGATTCAGGTACTTCCTTCTTTTATTAAAGACATTAGTGTTTTCCATTGCCTCCTGTAGTCTAAGTTGTGCTGTCATCCTGAGAGTGTTCCAAAGCCACACGGATACCCTACCTGATTCTCCAGACTCCTTTGGCTTCCTTAGTGCTAATGACCTTCTTCTCCTATCTCCCATTTCACATCACACATACTCCACGTCCATCCCAGTTTGCTATACTTCTATCATTACTTGGAATTATTCTATCTCCTAAATATTAAATTCAAACACTCCATTCACTAACTGCAACCTTTCTTCCAACATTCTCATTCAGTTACTCCCAGTCTATTATTTCTTTAGCCTCTTCAGGACTTCCAGATCCTCTCTTCTTTCTCCCAATATCAGCTCTTCTTTTCTGTAATTCTTTTGCAATAATAGTTGTTACCATAAGGGCACTAACAAGTAAGTCATAGCAATTAACAACAATAGCAACTAACATTTATTGAGTTGTTCGTTTATGCCAGGCATTGAATTAAGCACTTATATCATTTAATTAATGCCTTACATCATTTAATTCCCAGGACTACTCTATGAACTAGGTTTTGAGGTCCTTAGCCAAGCCTTCATGTTAAGCTTTGCTACATCTTGAACAATTTTACACTCCTCATCATTCTAATATAACTACTCATATGAAATGCTTAGTCATTATTCTAAAACCGAGACCAATGTGGTAAGGGTGGCACCACTGGCATAGTAAGAAATTGTACCTGAAATCTACACTAGTTAGACCAAGGAAATGGAGCTTAACTAAAGGCAGTTTTTGCAGCCTTATAAAGTAATTATACGAGAGGTTGGGAGTGACATAATTTGAGGTATTAAGAGACTTGGTAAGCTCCTGCTTATGGCCTCCTGCAACCTGCAACCTGAAAGGACCTCAACCTGGACAGGCAAAATGCCATCTCCACCAGCTGGGGCAGTGTTCTGTAAAGAACAGGAGAAAGTCAAGAAGCCACACTCACCTCATCTCCCTTGGATGAGGTATATGAGCATCCAATGCTAAGAATGTATCCTTTGCTCTTATAATATCCTTTGCTCTTATAAGCTTATACCAACTCATAAACAACATAAATTTATTTCTCATAGTCCTGAATTACAAAAAAAATCACCCAACCCCCAGTGCTAACCTTAGTGTCCAGTGGCACTTATAAGGTGCTAAATGATTACTTGTTGAACTGATTGTTTTATTGAGATTTCAACCCTTTGACAGTATATACTAATGAGGTATCCTTCTCACAGATTCTCCCAGAAGGATAAAGCAATAAGAAGCTTGAATCTAGAGCTATCCCTCTTTATTAAGGGCTTTTTAAAAATTGGAATTCTATCTGTACTATAAATTTCATTTTATTACTGACTCACAAGATTGTTCTATAAACCTCTGGCTAGACCGATTTTATATGGTTTTGTAAAAATGTCATCTCTTTTATTTAAAGAATATAAATGCATAGACTTATACACATAGTGTTACGTAGACACACACACTAGTTTTCTATTGTTGCATAACAAATTACCCCAAACTTACAACAGTAAATAATACAGATTATTATCTATAGTTTCCATGGGTCAGGTATCCAGCATATTGTAGCTGGGCCCTCTGTTCAGGATCTCAAAGGTTGAATAAAATCAAGATGTCAGCTGAGCTATGTTCTCATCAGGAGACTCTGGGGAGGAATATTCTCCTGAGCTCATTCAGGTTGTTGGCAGAATTCAGTTCTTGTGGTTGTAGGACTAAAGTCTCCATTCTCTGCTAGCAACTGTTGCCCAGGAATCAATCTCAGCTCCTAGAGGTCACTCAAATTCATCAGTTTGTAGGTTCCTCCTTCTTCAAGCCATCAGTGACACATTGAATTTCTCTCAGGCTTTGAATCTCTGACTTTTGCTTCCCCAGTAAGCCAGAGAAAACTCTCTTGTTTTAAGGGCTCTATGTAATTAGGATAGGCCCACGTGGTTGACATCTTATTTTAAGGTCAACTGATTAGTCACCTTAATAGCATCTGTAAAATCACTTTTTCATGTAACATAACATAATAAGGGGGTGACAATAGAGGGCAGAGATTAAGGGGCTATTTAGAATACTGTCTTCCCCAAATTCCCATTAGAGTACCAACTCAAAATCAAAAATTCTCATCTAAATCTCAATAGCTCATATGCCCCCAATCCCATCACGTAAATCATGTAGAAATCAGGAGAGGATGGGGCTCTAGGGTAACCCATAATAACAGTCCCCAGGCACAGTTCCTCTCTATCTGTGGACCTGTAAAACTAAAGAGACATGTTATGATCTTCCAATACTCCGAACATACAATAGTGGGGCAAACATAGGATAATAGTTATACACATTGCAATTCGAAAAAGGCATAATATTTATATTTCACTGATGTCATGGCACTTTTAGGAAGAAATTGGTATTCCGCTGGGCACTGATACTGAAGATGTTTTCTGGGTCACCCCTACCTATTTCCTACCCACTCACCACTTCTCCCCGCATGCCTGCCTTTTCCTTCTTTTCTCTGGCAGGATGAGGCGGGCAGGTCTGGGTGTAGGAGTACCCAGGAGTTCCCAACTATGGGAACTATGGCTATGCTAACAGTGAGTATAGTGTCTGTGAGGAAGAAAATGAGACTCACTGAAAGTCTGAGAAGCAAAGTCACTGCTACAAAATCTCTTTCCATTGAAGTGGACCATGAAGCTAAAAATCAAAATAAATTATTAGCTGAAATGGACTCATGATTTGATTCTAAAGTGAGGTGATGCAAGTAACTGTGAGTTTGGAATTTGTTCCAATTAATGGCTTGAAGTACCATTTTGATAAAAATCAGCATCAAAACATTCTTAATTTTCAAATACTATGACCTTTTCCATTGAAGATTGCTGAACTTTGCTTATTTTATAAATTGCATTAGATAATACAGTGCTTGTTGTTTTAGTTTTATTTTACTTGTTTATTTTTGAGACAGGGTGTCACTCTGTCACCCCAGCTGGAGTGCAGTGGTGCTATCATGGCTCACTGCAGCCTTGACCTCCTGGACTTAGGTTATCCTCCCACCTCAGCTCTCTAAGTAGCTGAGACTACAGGTGCGTGCACGCCACCAAGCCCAGTAATTCTTTTTTTTTTTTTTTGAGATGGAGTTTTGCTCTTTTGCCCAGGCTGGAGTGCAGTGGCACGATCTTGGCTCACTGCAACCTCTGCCTTCCAGTTTCAAGTGATTCTTCTGCCTCAGCCTCCCAAGTAGCTGAGATTACAGGCATGCACCACCACACCCAGCTAATTTTTTTTGTATTTTTAGTAGAGACAATGTTTCACCATGTTGGCCAGGCTGGTCACGAACTCCTGACATCAAGTGATCCGCCTGCCTCGGCCTCCCAAAGTACTGGGATTACAGGGGTAAGCCACTGTACTCAGCCCAAGCCCAGTAATTCTTTATATTTTTTGTAGAGACAGGGTGATGTGGTTAGGCTTTGTGTCCCCACTCAAATCTCATCTTGAATTGTAATCCCCAGGTGTTGAGGGAGAGGCCTGGTGGGAGGTGAGTGGATCATGGGAGCGGATTCCCCCATGCTGTTCTCGTGATACTGAGTTCTCACAAGATATGATGGTTTTATAAGGGGCTCTTCCCCCTTTACACACACTTCTGTCTCCTGCTACCTTGTGAAGAAGGTGCCTCTTTCCCCTTCTGCTTTGATTGTAAGTTTCCTGAGGCCTCTCCAGCCATGCAGAACTGTGAGTCAATTAAACCTCCTTTGTTTATAAATTACCCAGTCTCAGGTAGTGTCTTTATAGAAGTGTGAGAACAGACCAATACACAGGGTTTTACCATGTTGCCCAACCTGGTCTTGAACTCCTGCACTCAAGCAATCCACCCAGCTTGGCCTGCCAAAGTGCTGGGATTACAGGTGTGAGCCACTGTGCCCAGCTTGCAGTGATCTTTGAATACTGTTTCTTAATTATTCATTTTAGTTCCTGTTTTCAAGGGTGTTGAGAAGGTGTGGTGCCACCAATTTTTCTTCTATTATTTGCTGTCAGATTAAGTAGCATTATAATATTCTGTTGTTTTCATAAATGCCTGAAGAGCCTGATTCTAAGCTCTTGAGATAGTGAGCCAGTTTGTGATAGAATGGCAACTGACTTTTCTTCAACTGTCATAAACTGTGATTATGTACTCCCCTTTCCTCTTTTATTTAGTTAAAATTGTAGGCTGATTTCTTATCTAAATCTTCCTAATAATTTTTTATGATGAAGACCCTTTTCCGTCTTTGCCTGAAGACCTCATTCTTTAAAGCTTGTTATTTTTGACATATTTCGAATAGGCCCCAATGCACATGTGTGTCAGTATAGTTGTTTCATATAAACATTATAAATTCCATTGACATGGCTTATAATAGTTTTATGATTTTGGCTAGTTAGGTAGACCATTTGATTATCATTGGTGACAGAGAAATGTGAAGTTAAGTAATTACTAAACTCCGAATGGAAATAAAGTGGTCAAGAAACTCAGGCATTGAACTTAGAGGTAAGATTACTGTTGCTTTAATCCAATGCATTTGTTGATGGAAAGCAAAACATAAAGGTGACTGTTGAGTAAAAAGAAATATTAAAATATTGTTAAATAGTCTGCATTGATACTATTTTGAAATTTACCCATTTATAAGCTCTAGAAATAATTTTTTTAATAAAATATATTAATCAATAAAAAAGGGAGAGAGATGGAAGGCAAAAAGGAGACACAAATCCAAAGCAACTTTGAAATACACCCACAGAAACTCCAGCTGGGGTTCTTTAATTAGGTTTATTATTCCAGGCCTTGGAATAACCTGCTATGGTTTTCAAATCTGCACCCTGGGTTCTCGGTTCAGCCTTCTGGGTTCTTGATTCTGCCCTCTGAGTCATCCTTCCATTATCAAGAAAGGAACATGTTTTCAGCTAAGTGGTTTTATTAGCTTGCTTCCTGACAATAAAATTGGCATATGGGAGAGCCCCAGTAGTTTTCTTTCATTTTGTACTTCCTCAGTTCTTTCAGTCCACTCTAGTAGCATTTCTGTTGATGTAATGTTCTCAAAAACATTATAATCCTTACTAGTTTCCTAGGGCTCCTGTAACAAGTTACACAAACTAGATGGCCTGTGACAAGTAAAATTTATTCTCTCATAGTTTTGGAAGCTACAAAACTTAAATCAAGGTATCAGCAGAGCCATGCTCTCTCTGAGGGCTCTAGAGGAGAGTCCTTCCTTGTCTCTTCTAGCTTTTAGTAACTGCAAACAATTCTTGACTTGTAGGTGCATCACTCTAATCTCTGCCTGTCTTCACATGTTGTTTTCCTCTCTGCATGCTGCATGTATGCGTCCAAATTTCCCTCTTCTTATAAGGACACCACTAATTAGATTAAGGCCCACTCTAATCCAGTATGATCTCACCTTAACATGATTACATGTGCAAAGACCCTATTTTTAAACAAGGTCACATTCATAGGTCCAAGGAAGATATGAATTACAGGAAGAAACTATTCAACTCACTGAATGGTCCTTGCCTAAATTTTTCAGAGTTTCACTCCATTAGACAAAAGCCATGAGCACAAACATTTTTGAGATGATCCCTGCTCTGTCTTTGGTTTCTGCTGAGATGACTGAGGGACAATACTCCTAAGCTTCTGAGAGGCCCTCTAGTTTCACTGATGGGATCGGTGAGTCACAACCTTAATATCTTAGAAGAGCCTTTTCTATGACTGAACACTTTAACCTTTTAGTCTTCCTGAGGCTTCAGTGAAAGCTGGACAGTTGCACAGTCTTTCTTTTCTCTATGCCATACTTTTGGAAGCCATTTCTGACTCTTAGCATTTCTTGCCACCTGGAAAGGTTGAGCAGTCTCAAAATTCTCCAGTCCTAATCCCTTTATGTTTACCAGTTTTTCCCTCCAGTTATTTTTTTTCCTCACATTTTAGTATAAGTAGTAAGACAGAAATAAGCCAGCACCTTTAACACTTTGCTTGCAAATCTCCTCAGCTATATATCTAAGTTTGTCATTTACAAATTCTGCTTTCCATATAACTGCAGGACACAATTTTTCTAAGCTTTCTATCACCACATAGCAAGGATTCTCCTTCCTCCAGTTCCAATAACATGAATCTCACTTCGTTCTGAGTCTTCCCCAACAGTATTCTAAAAGCCCAGATTTCTAATTAAAGTCTGTTCATGATGATTTAGGCTTTCTCCAAGGAAATTTAGGTTTGCTCTATAATGCTCTTCACCTCCTTCTAAGCTCTCACCAGTTGTATCTTTAATATCCATATTTCTACTAACAGTCTGTTGGAGACAATTTAGCCTTTCTCTATCATGTTCCTCAAAATTCTTCTAGCCTCCAGCTACTGCCTAATCCCAAAACCATTTCCACCTTTTAGGTATTAATTACAGCAGTATCAACTTTCAGTATCAAAATCTGCATTAGTCTCTATTGCTGTGTAACTGTCATAAGCTTAGCAGCTGTAAACAATACATATTTATTATCTTACATTTTTCATGGGTCAGGAGTTTCGCACATGTTAACTGGGTCCTCTGCTTAGGGTCACAAAGGCTGAAATCCAGATGTTGGCCAAGCTAGAGGTACTGTATAGGATTTGCTTCCAAGTTCAGTCAGGCTGTTGGGCAGAATACAGTTCTTTTTGTTTGTAGGACTGAGATTTCCATTTGCTTGCTGACTATTGGCTAGGGGTCACTCTCCTCTCCTAGAGGTCACTCACATTTCTTAACTTACGGCTCCTCCCATCTTCCAGCAAGCAACGGCATTTTGAGTGCTTCTCATGATTTGAATCTCTGACTTCTTCTGCTTCTCCAACTAGCCAAAGAAACCTCTCTGCTTTTAAAGAATTCATGTGATTAGATTAGGCTTACCCAGATAATCTCCTTATCTTAGGGTCAACTGATCAGTAACTTGATTACCTCTGTAAAATTCTTTTTGCCAAGTAACAACATAATCACAGGAATAACTAGAGGGTAGAGATCATGGAGGGCTAGCTTAGAATTATGATTATCACACATTCTTACACCAAAAATACCCTAGGAATATACTAATAGTGGCAACTATGCGTTTTCATTTCTTTCTGCATTTTTATGTTGTATAATTTTTTAAATCATATAACTGCAATGAGGAAAAGTGCAGAACTATATTATTATGAGTATAGTTCAAATCATAGTGGCTTTACAGAATCTTGGAGCTATCTGCTTGCCCATTTGCAGTGACTACAACTGCATGAAGTACTGATTACAAAAGATAGAATCATTCATTTTTAGAAAGCTAGTTTTGTTACACTGCAAGCTTTTTCTACAAGCACACACGTTTCTAATAAAATAAATTTATTGTTAATGATGAGGTTTGAAAATAGGTGATATAAAGGTATGCCTAGCTTCTTACTCTATCTGCTTCTACAGCAAAAGAAGTCAAAATGCTGAGGGCCCATGAGCTGTATAACTAACTAGCTGCCTCCAGCTGAAACAGCAGATCAGGATTGTATAATGCTATTGAATTTCAGCTTTTTCACTCAGGCACCAAATGTTTACTGAGCTCCCACTATACACAGAGCACTTGGGTACAGAGATACAGATGGCACCACCCTGAACCCAAGTGAAGAGCTCAAAATTTCTCATTTTGCCCAGCAGACAAGTTTCTTATTTCATTTAAGTGAGTCAAAATTATACTTTAAATATTAACTGTCAGATTTCAGAGGGCATTTCAGATATCCTAAAAATATTTTGATAATTAAACAAGAAGAAAACCTGTATTCCAAACAATGTTTATTCCCTGCGTCTTAAAAAAACCTATGTTTAAAAAAAAAGAATGAGGCAAATTGAAATTTTCCTTTCAACATGACCCTTGATCAGACATTCTTTTGGCTATTTTGACAAAAAAGAATCAGTCAAAGCCTGGTCACATTCCTTTAAGGTCACAGCTCTTTGTCATCATCATCTCTTCTTTTGGCAATGTACAGTAGTTACTTCCAAATGCCAATTACTTTGAAAAGATCTTGGCTTAACCTTAGTCTAACCCAGCCAACCCTCCAAGTCAGCCCAGCAGCAATGCTGGCAGACCTTGGAAAAATGGAACACTGGGCTGTTCATGGGCTGTTTCCATGGAGAACATCACATTTCATAGGGGAAATACGAGTAGTCACTTGGAAGGCCCACCTCTTCAAGAGTGAAACATTATACCACAGCCTGGTATTTCAACCTATCTTCAAACTTCTTGGCTTAGTGAATTCCTAAACTTTATATTCAGTTGCTGTTTTCCACCTGCTTACAATTCTTGATCCTGCACAGCAACTCTTCTGATCAGAATTGGAGCAAGTGGAGAAGAACTACAAAAGGGACCCAAAGAGGGGCAATGGCCCTGGAACAGGGGCTATGGTGGTACGTGGGGACCAGGCTGCAGTGGCTGCCGGGCTGATGAGTGAGACTCTGACTGAGGCAGAAGCAGAGCTCCAGGAAACTACTAAAGTTCCAGGGGAAGCAAAGTAGCATTTTATAAGAACAAAATGAATGGAGAGGAGAAAACCTATGGTGGCCGTGAAGGCCCTGAGATGCCATGTATGTCAAATTGATACCATCTAATGGCCATGAATTTATTGTAAAAAGAGAACATGCATTAATATCAGGCATGAGAAAAGCCATGTTGAACAGCCCTGGTCAATTTGCTGAGAATGAAACCAATGAGGTCAATTTTAGAGAGATACCTTCGTATGTGCTATCAAAAGTATGCATGTATTTTACTTACAAGGTTCGCTACACTAACAGCTCCACTGAGATTCCCGAATTCCCAATCACACCTGAAATTGCACTAGAACTGCTGGTGGCTGTGAACTTCCTAGATTGTTAAATAAAATAAATTACATTTTGAAAAAAAGGGGCCCGAAGGAAGTCTGTGGGAGCTGAGGAGAGGGAAAGGAAAAGAGCCCAGTCTGACAGATGGTGTTTCTTTTTGCACTCACCCTTTCTATTCCCCTTCTCCTTTAACCTCTTTCCCCGTTTAACCATCTTTCACTATCTTCCTTCCCTTCCAAGAGATCTTCCCTATGTAGCACCACCAGTTCCCAAAGGCTGCCCAATTATCTCCAGCTTTTTATCCTCTACCTCCACTAGCCCTACAGATAGTAAACACAGTCATGCTGAGCCTCCGTGGGCATCCCTTGGTTAAAAGCTTTCCATTAATTTACTGATCACTATTCATTCATTTATTCAAAAGATATTTACCAAGTGCCTCCTAGGTGTCAGGCCCAGGGCTAGCTGCTGAGGATAAGGAGGGGAACTAGACCAGGTCTCTACCCTCAAGAGATGGAGGAAGCACTCATACACACAAGGGTCTATAATAGTATTGCATTACATTTTTATGCAATAAAATGGAGGAAGAGTGGATTCATCTTGATGGTACTAAGGGAGGCCAATTTTTAACTCTGTCCCCTTAAAAAAAATTTGATATGCTAAAACAAATAAACTATCAAACACTAACCTGTTCAATCCAATCAGGTATAAGACAGCAAGAATTCCACAAAGATATCCAAGAGATAGGTTGAATTTAAGGCAGGACTGTTTGTCAGGGAAGAATCACAAGTGGAACAAGTATGCTTCGAGAAAAAAGTCTGTGTGCCAGGAGAAATGGGAGCCAAGGTTGTGAAAGAGGTGCACTGCAGGAAGACTCGCGACATACTGGTTATCTTGGTAAATTCTTTGTTCAAAGAGAAGGCAGTATGAAATGAATTTAAGTTCAAAAATATGGAAGGCAAGGTATGCACCAATGCATTTTTTCATTGCTTATCTTGACTAAAAATAACACAGTGTGCTCTCTTTGCAAGTCAATACATAGAACATGGAGACAGAGTTGGAGAGACCATCTGCTTCCCCAACATCCTTGTAAAACATTTGAAAAAACTTGATATTCCCCTGCATTGTTAGGCTGCTCTTTGTAACGGAGTTATAAAAACCCTTTCCATGGAAAGATCTCCCATTCAAACATTTTTTACTGCTAGCAAGCAGAGACACATACTGCCCTACCAACCTAATTCCAAGCTTGAAGGCCATGAGCTTGAGAGACCATTTTTAAAGTTGCATGTTAGAACCTGTAATAGAAATGATAAAAAGAGGGGGAAGCTAGAAATAGCACAGATGCCATAAATGTATAGAAATGTATTCTAATCAAGTCTTCTTAACCCCTGGTGAGGTAGACTCTACAATTGGCAAAGTCTCGTGGGCCCTTCCAATATGCCAATCACAGACCTGTAGGTGTAACCTTCCATATTCCCTGAATTCCAGGGGTCTCCTTTCCCAGAAAGAGAAATTTAAACTCAGGCACAAAAGAGAGGTTGGATAAATCTTTGTTGAATAAGTGACAATTTAAATTTTTATTAGAATAGTAATACAGTAGTAATATCGAGAATGATGTGCCAGGTGTTTATTCAATACCAATTCTTCCTTATCTACATTTTATAAATGAAGGGATTTAGGTCATATTATAGCAAAGCTTGGATTAATTTAAGCCAAGTTGGCCCAATTCCCCCCACAATATTGAGTCACCTGATGTTTGTAGTCTAGTGTCAGAGGCCAATGAGGAATTTTATTCGGGAATTTTGTTCGGTGCTTCTGCTGTTAAATAAGTGAAAACTAAGGGCGTGAGGTTGAAGCTGGCGGCGCTGCTGGAGCAGGCCAGGGATGTCCAGGAGAAACCGGCAGGGAGGAGGGACAGGGAATGGTGGGTGGGAGGAGTAGTGGTTGGGGGTAAGCCTGGCGGGTGGCACGGAGCCAAAGTCAGGAGAAGGCTGGAGACCGAGGCTCCAAGACCCCCAGCTTCCCGCAGGCGGTGCGGGCGGGGGTTGCGCTGCAAGGATGCTAGCAGTAGGGGCGAGCGTGTGGCTGCTGCTGGTGCCATCGCTCCCCTCTGCGCAGGGCCTTGGGCTGGGGCGGCAGCAAGGTAAGATGAGGATTGAATGAATCATATAAAAATGCAGGGGTTTTGGAGAGTAAAAAGTCAAATATCCCACAATTTCTTTTTTTTTTTTTTTCTTGAGACGGAGTCTCACTCTGTCGCCCAGACTGGAATGCAGTGGCGCAATCTCAGCTCACTGCAACCTCCGCCTCCCGAGTTTAAGCGATTCTTCTGCCTCAGCCGCCCAAGTAGCTGGGACTACAGGAGCGCGCCACCACGCCTGGCTAGTTTTTGTATTTTTAGTAGAGACAGGGTTTCACCATATTGGCCAGGCTGGTCTCGAACTCCTGACCTCGTGATCTGCCCGCCTTGGCCTTCCAAAGTGCTGGGATTACAGGCATGAGCCACCGCATCTGGCCATATCCGCCATTTCTATGGTTCACGGTAATATAGGTGAAAGCTGCTAGCACAGAAGCCTGCCTGAAAGCCTGTTTAACCATAGGCTATGGTGCATTATACTAATGCGAGGGTATAGAATGCAAGCACATTCGGCCTGAGGTCAAAGGAAGTCACAGAAGGCCAAGCCCAAGATCAACCAGTAGGGGGAAGAACATTCTTCCCATGAAGTTAAAGAAAGGGAGTAAGTATTTTTGAACAATAATATAACTTGCAACATTTCCAATTAGAAGACATCTGAGACTGCACTTCCAACCTGGGCTACACTGATTTAGCCTCAATAAACTATAGCATTTCGTCCTCATCAATGTTGGCTAAATCTTTGAAATCAATAAAACAATAATTAAATAAAGAACTATTGTATGTATAAATTTGTTTCTTGCAAGGAACAATTCTGTCTTTGAGAAGCAAATAATCCAAATGAGAAGTAAGGAAATAAACTTATTTCACTTATTTAGATTGAATACACTCAAGTTTTATCTGGAATTTGATGTCTTTTCTATGAAATATTTATATTAGTCCATTTAGTCATGGAGATGTGTATTTTTTTTAATCATTAACCAGGATATTTGTTTGCCAGCTGTAGTTTGTTTAAGGGTTTTGTTTTGTTTTAGACAAGGGTCTTGCTATGTTGTCCAGGCTGGAGTGCAGTGGCTGGCTAGTCACAGGCTTCGTCTTGATTACTCCCAGTTTTGGTGATTATAAATAAAATAATTGTAAATATTTATGTGTGGTGTTTTGTATGAACAGCAGTTTTCAAATCAGTTCGGTAAATACCCAGGTGCACTACTGCTGGATTCTATGGTATCCTTAGTTTTGCAAGAAACTGCCAAAGTGTTTGTACCATTTGGCATTCCCACTAGCAATGAATGAGAATTTCTGTTGCATTCTCACCAGCAATTGGTATTGTCAGCTTTTCAGATTTTGGCCATCCTAATATATATTTTTTCCATGATTTTACTTTCGTCTTATTTGTTGAAATCTTATTTGTATTGATTTCTGCTATTTTGCTATTTGTGTCTATATATATCATGCATTTTTTGTTTCTATGTTTCTCTTTCACTGCCTTTGTTGTACTATGTAAATATTTTCTACTGCACCATAAATATTCATTTGTTGGACACTGTTATGGACTGAATGTTTGTCTCCCCCCAAAATTCATATATTGAAACCCTAGCCCTGGATGCGATAGCATGTGGAGGTGGGACCTTTGAAAGGTAATTAGGTTTAGATTAGATCATGAGGGTGGAACCCCCATGATGGGATTAGTGTTCTTATAAAAAGAGGAAGAGAGACCAGAGCTTTCTCGCTGGCATGTAAGGACCCTGTCCATAAGTTGCTGTCTATCGACCAGGAGGAGGGTCCTTGCCAGAAACCAAGTCAGCCAACACGTTAATCTTATAATTCCCAGCCTCCAGAACTGTGAGAAATAAATATCTATTGTTTAGACCACCTAGTCTATGGTATTTTATTATGGTCACCTGAGCAGACTGATACAGATGCCTTTTACTATATATATTTTAGTTCTTTTCAGCCATGGTTTCTTAAATATATTTTCTTCACTGTTTTTTCTTTTCTCTACTTCTGGGACACTGACACTGGGTCACTTGATGATGTTCCTCAATCTCTGAGACTCTTCTTTTTTCTTCATTGTTTTTTCTGTAATTCCTTATAATTCTTGATCCATCATTGATTTCACTCATTTGTTTTATTCTGCCAGCTGAACTCTGCTATTGAAACCCTGTAATGAATTTCTTATTTTAATTACTGTACTTTTCAACTTCAGAATTTCTATTCCATTTTAAAAATAATCTTCATCTCTTGATTTGTATTCCCTACTTGATTATTTATTATTGTTATGCTTTCCTTTAGTTCTTAAATATTGTTTTCTTTATTTATTTAAACATATCTATACTAGTTATTTTGAAGTCTTTGCTCCACCAAATCTAACATCTGTCCCATCAGAAACAGTTTCCATTGTTTTTCTTTCTGTGTGTGGTCACACTTTCCTGGTTTTTTGCATGTCATTTCTTTAACTGGACATTTTAGATAATATATTGTAGTAACTCTGGATTCGTCTCCTCTCCAGGGTTAGTTGCTGTTGCTACTTTTTTGATTTGCTGAATGACTTGCCTGGATAAATTCTGTAGAATCTATCTCACAACAGTGTGCAGCTCCTGTTGTTTCTGTTCAGGTTCCTTTTTAAAATTTATTTTTGTTTATTTTTAAATCTGGCTTCCCATGAGTCACTCCTGGGTTAGCATAGCTTAATGATCAGCCAAAAATTGATCAGAGGTTGCACATAAACGTATTGAGCCAGTAAGCCTTCTGCTCTTTGCCAACAGATCTGTGTGTTTAAGGAATGTAATCAAGGCTGGGCATAGTGGCTCACACCCTGTAATCCCAGCACTTTAGGAGGCCAAAGCAAGAGGATCACTTGAGACTAGCAGTTTAAGACCACCCTGGGCAACACAGTGAGACCCTATCTCTTTTATTTATTTATTTATTTATTTTTCTATATTTGAGAATGGGGTCTTGCTGTCACCCAGGCAGGTCTCAAACTCCTGGGCTCAAGCTATCCTCCCACCTCTGCTTCCCTAAATGCTGGGATTACAGGCTTGAGCCACCACTGCCAGCAGTGATTCCTTGTCTCTACAAAAAATAAAATTGAAAATTAGCCAGGCATGGTGATGTGTACTTGTAGTTACAGCTACTCAGGAGGCAGAGGTGGGAGGATAGCCTGAGCCCAGGAGGTAGTGGGGACCCTGAGCCATGTTGGTGCCACTGCACTCCAGCCTGTGTAATAGGGCAAGACCCTAGCTCAAAAATAACAAAATAAAAAAGGAATGTAATCAAAGTTCAGACAACTTGCAGGTCTGCCCTGGTTTATACTTTCTGCATACTCAAGTCTTCACATTCATAAAGGACAGGTAGACAGCCAGGCCCTATCTGATCCATCCTATGTGTACACACGTCCTTGAGCATGCATACAGCCTTCCAAGCTGCCACGGAGAAGTGAACACTTGTGAAGGCCACTGTCACTATCTCCATCTCTGGATTTCCCTTTTAATTTTCTGGCTGGTCTGTCAGTTTCTTGGTTTCCTGAGCAACATCGTAACCTCAGGTTAGCTGCAATGTTGCCCTTCTTAAATTGTTTGGTATTATTCCAGGATTTTTCCACCATCATTTTTGCCAAAGGCCCTGAGTCAAATCTACGCTCCACTCCAAAGTCAATCTGCCTCCTGTAGTAAGGAGGCCACCTGTCCTCATAGCTTGTTCTGCCCTGGTAAAATTACTGAACAGCAGAACTGGGGTGGGGAATGGCAGAAACCCCAGGACAGAGTGCCACAGATTCCCACCATTCTTACTGACGCTCAGTTTTTCTTCAATACATGCTTCTCAATGAGATGGATGCCTTTCATCAATTTCCAAAATCCTGAAGTGGTTGTTTCTGACAGTTTTTTCTGGTTTTATATTTGCCTTTGGGGGACAGGATTTTCCCATCTTCTCACTCACTCTAGAAGTCCCACCTAAAGTCAAAATTTTTGCTTTGGGCCAGAGTTCACTGTAACTTTTCATTATGATGTATGAAAAAGGAAAAGATATGTAAGACATATGGACAAAATTATGAATTGGGAGGCATTCCAAAGTTTTAGTAAAAAGATTCAATATCAAAAAGATAGAACCTTAGATCCAAGGCAATTACAATTCAAATATCAGTGGAATTTTTGATACAACTTGCTTAAACAGGGTGGATATTGGCACAGGGATAATGGTACAGGTTAGAAAGCCCATAGACAGATTGTAGCACGTGAAATTCTAGGAATGACCCCCAATGACCCTGGCTCTTCTGTAATACCTTCCTATTTGAGTGGGGATGGAACATGAAAAGATCCTTTCCATGACTGTTACATTTTATGGAAAAATAAAGATTATCTGGGTAATCTTAATCACCTGAGCCCTTCAAGTGCAGATCATTTTTTTTTTTCTGGCTGGCAGAAGAAGCAGAAGTTGGACATTCGAAGTATGAGGGCATTTCACGTGCCCTTGCTGGCTTTGGAGATGCAAGAGTCCATATGCCAAGAAATGTGTGTGGCTTTGAGCTGCGTAGAGTGGCTCCAGCTCACAGCAGACAAGGAAACAGAGACCTCAGTTCTATAGCTTCAAGGAAGTGGATTCTGTCAACAACCTGAAGGAGCTCGAAAGCAGATTATTCCCTAGAGGCCCCAGATAAGAGCCCAGCCTGGCCAACACCTTTATTTTGGCCTTGTTAAACACTCAGAATCCAGCTAAGCCTGCCTGGACTTCTATAGGACTGTGAGGTAACAAGTAGCTATTGTTCTAAACTCCTAAATTTGTGATACTGTTTTATTCAGTAATTAAGAAGACTAACACAGAGACCTATACTTATGTATACTAGATATTTGATATATGACACAGTTGGCTTTGCAAACCATTTGTGAAAGGAAGGACTATCCAATGAGTAATTCTGGGACAGATAGTTATATATATAGAATGAAAAGCTCAGATTTTGTCTTAGTCTGTTTTCTGTTGCTTATAACAGAATTCCTGAAAGTGGGTAATTCCCAAAGAAAAGGAATTTATTTCTTAGGATTATGGAGGCTGAGAAGTCCAATGACAAGGACCTGTGTCTTGTGGGGGTTTTTTGCTGGTGGTAATTCTCTGCAGAGTCCAGAGGTGATACAGGGAAGGGCATCACATGGCAAGAAGGTCTGAGCGTGTTAGATCAGGCCTCTCCTCTTCTTTTAAAGCCACCAGTTCTACCCTCACGATAACTTATTAATCCATTAACCCATTAATCCATTAATTAATCCATGAATGGATTAAACCAGAACCCACCTGACCCAATCACTTCTTTTTTAGTTTTTTGTTTGTTTGTTTTTGTACTTGTTTTTATTTATTTTGTTTTTTGAGACAGGGTCTCAGTCTTTCATCCACAGCACTCAGGCTGGAGTGCTGTGGCACAATCACTGCAGCTTCAACCTCCCAAGCTCAAGTGATCGTCCCACCTCAGCCTCCGAGTTGCTGGGACTACAAAGGTGCGACCACCGTGCCTGGCTGATTTTTTATTTTTTGTAGAGATGGAGTTTCACCATGTTGCCAAGGCTGGTCTCAAACTCCTGGGCTCAAGCGATCTGCCTGGTTCCTCCTGCTAAAGTGCTGGGATTACAGGTATGAGCCACCACGCCGGCCCCCAATCACCTCTTAAAGGCACCATCTCTTAATACTGCCATGCTGGGGATTAAGTTTCAACATGACTTTCAGATCTCTACCTCAAAACATGACAATGAACTAGAAACTTTAAATGCTTGCAAGAAATTTTAGAAGAACTTCATGAGCTTAAAGTAAGGAAGAATTTTTCTTTCTTTCTTTCTTTCTTTCTTTCTTTTCTTTTTTTCTTTTTCTTTTTTTCAGAGTCTCACTCTGTGGCCCTGGCTGAATGCAGTGGTGCGATCTCGGTTCACTTCAACCTCCACCTCCTGGGTTCAAGCAATTCTCCTGCCTCAGCCTTCTGAGTAGCTGGGACTGCAGGTGTGAGCCACTACACCCGGCTAATTTTTGTATTTTTAGTAGAGATGAGGTTTTGCAATGTTGGGCAGGCTGGTCTTGAACTCCTGACCTCAAGTGATCTGCTGTCTTTAGACTCCTGAAGTGCTGGGATTACAGGTGTAAGCCACCCTGCTCAGCCCAAGGAAGAATTTCTTAATTAAAGATGTATACAATACGCTAAAGGATTAAAAATTTACACACACACAAAAATTAAATTCTACTTATCAATGGTCAACATTTTAAAAAGAAATAGAAAGGGAGGAAAACACAAGAATGCTGAGAAGCAGTAGTCTATGGCATCACAAGCGTCACAAGAGCAGCATGCTTGAAGAAAGAGGAGGTTGCCATCTGTCCTCAACGTGGCTGAGAGGTGGAGTAAGAAGAAAGCAAAGTGTGCAGTGGATGTGGAGATGCAAGGCACACAGGCAAGCATAACAAGAGCAGCTTCAACAGAGTAGGAGGAAACTCAGGGCAGTGCCTGGACAGCTGCTCCTCTTTCTCCTCACCCTTCCAGAAAGTGCCACGCCTCCCACTGCCCTGGATGCCCCATCACTTGCATATTCATAGCTACCCTAAAATACTTGAATGTAGCGGTAGGTTTCTTTTTGCTTGTATTCTGTAACGGAAAAAGTGGAATTATTACCTGTTTATTTATTTAGCTGATTGCACAAGCTTTTGACAATTCTATCATTTTTCTGACATCTCTCCCTCTCTGAGAAGATGAGAAAGAGAAACCATAATAAAATTGCGTCAATCCCTATCGTTGAAACAGGTCTTTATTGTTTCTCATTAACCTGAGCTTTCTGGAGGGTCCAAGGATGAAAGCTTGAGGTGCAGCCAACCAGTGCTAAAATCCTAAACCTCACACTCTGTGTGTATGTGGCACACTCATGCACACACACACACACACACAAATGTGAAAGGCTCTCTTTCCCTTCCTCCTTTCCTTGTCTCTTGCAAGGTTGAACAGATTGGTCATTTTAACCCCATTATGACTTCAATAAAGAGAAGTCAGCCTAAAGAGGGGCAGGGAATGGGCACAGAACCAGGTCCTGTGCTCCCCTAGGGAGCGGTTGTGTCTCAACTCATGAGATCTTGAAAATATTTCCCCCTTCCTAAAAATTATTCTCTTCCAGCAAAAATAGCTTCTAAACTACAGAAGCTCTGATGTGCACAAGGATTTCAAAATGTCCCTAATGGAGATTATAATTAAAATATTTAAATGGGTTTTTAATTTTCTTTCTGGGCTGTGTTATTTCCTAGTCCTCTTCAGGAGCTCCTATTGTTCAGTCCTGACAGAATCCTCTGTCAGAAATTATAGCCTGCTGCCTTTCAGCATCTTCATTAAAATGCAGTGCTGCCAGATATATCTGCATGCATATGAATGAAGCATCTATAGAATAATTAAGTCATGAATAACACATTGCTGAGCATGGCTTTTCCTGAATAAAAAAAGAATGCTATTTATGAACCCAGAAATTTTATATTATATTAAAAAATAATTGGCAATAATAAGTATCATTTGAGGATTCATTAATTTAAATTATGATTTCCCTGCTATAAACTCCATTTTTAATAAAATGGCAATTTACATTGGAAAATGAATGTGAACCTATATGCAATTTTTCTTCATTTTGCTTAAAAGCCCACCCGAAAGCTTTTGGCAATGGGGGTTGCATAATTTGAAAATCTTTTAGGTCTATTATAAACAAAAGGCCATTAGCATCACAGCAAGTTAACAGGCCTGGGTTCAAACAAATAGTGACATATCAATGGAAAAACATAGACAGTATTTGTGATATTATAAAATATTTATTTTTGGCTGTGTCCATGGTTTCTAGCTCACAGCTCCTATAGCCTTTATAATTTCCTAAGTAACTAGAATGATAAGGATATTTTTTGTTAAACTATTTGGCCTTTTGTCTTCAGTTCCAGAAACAGCTCCAGAATAGCTCCAGAGTGATGAAGGTGAAACCAGCATTTCTGTTATTTATAACAAGCCCCTTTCAACCACAGCTGAGACTATGTTAATGAGGTGATTTTTGGAAAATCCCTAGATAACTACAAGATGAAGGGTTGGTTGCCAAGGGGACTTACTGTGTGCTTAGAGGGTTGAGACTCACAGCCCCACACCCCATCTCACATCCAGAGAAGGAGAGGGGCTGAAGTTTAAGTTGATCACCAGTGGCCAACAATTTAATCAATCATGCCTACATAATGAAGCCTCCATAAAGTACCAGAAGAGCTGAGTTCAGGGAGCTTCCAAATTGGTGAACAAGAATACATTAACCTGCTGGAAGGGTGGCACCCTCCACCTCCACAGGGACAGAGGCTCCTGGGCTTGGGACCTTTCCAAACCTTCTTTCTTTGGCTGTTCATTTGTATCCTTTCATGTATCCTTTATAATAAATGGGTAAACAAAACTAAAGGGTTTCCCTGAGTTCTGTGAGCAGCTTTAGCAAATTAATCAAACCCAAAGGTAGAGAGGTTGTAGAAATCCCAATTTATAGCTGGCCAGTCAGAAATTCCAAAGGCCTGAATGGGCAACTCGCATCTGAAGTAGGGGGCAGTCATGGGACTGACTACTCGACGTGTGGGATCTGATTCTACCTTCAGGTAGGTCATTTCCAAATTGAATTGAGAGGACACCCCACTGGTGTCCACTGCAGAACTGATTTCTTGAGTAGTGTGTGGGTCAAAACTCCTACACATTGGTCAATGAAGTGTTCTGTGTTGTAAGAAAATAATAGGAGAAAAAAAATGGTCGGTTTTTTTTTCTTCTTAATATTCTAAAGCAGTTTTAAGACTTTTTCAAGGAATATTGTGGAAGCAAACACTGAACTTCTCTGAGCCCACCCTTCCCCTGCATGCAGTGTGTCAAGAAGCCATTCTTTTGCTAAAGGCCCAGCTTAGCAATGATCACATCATAAAGTTGAGCAGCACTGTAATTTCAACATGGTTTCAGGTTTAGCTCCCTACCCTGTCTTCCTGAGACCTTTAGTCATGATGAACTGTTAAAGTCACAGAGGCAGAGAAAGGAGTAGTTGAGAAGGAAGAGTGAGAGATTAGAGAAGAAAGGGACACAAGGCTTAAGGTAAAAAGAAAAAGATAAGACTGTCTCTTCCTTCTTGGCCTTACTCAGATCCCTTGTTTTATTCTTTCTTGCTCATAGTTGTATGTGATTCATTTCATGTTTGGGCTTTTCTTCTTTTTCTTTTTCAATAGACTGCACATGCTATAATATCTCCCTGAGCAAGGGGCTGAGCCAAATGTCAATGGAGCAAACAATATGGCAGGCAAGGGAACCTGCTTCAAATCTTATAAACCCATTTCTCTCCTCCTATTTTCTCTTTTCCCTTTCAGGGGCCTCAGTTTCAGCTCTCTTCTCTCTTTACCTGGATTACAGCAGCATCCCCGCCAGGGTCCCTGCCTATAGTCTCCCATTTCCCTTCTCAATGCCCCACCCTGCCTTTCTATCCTCTACCACCCCCCACCCATAGGCACACTCCCTAAACCATATCTGACTATGTCATTTCTCTAATAAAAATCCATGGTGGCTCCTCATTCCACTTAGGATAAATTCTAAGCCACTCAACATGGTTCAAATAGCCATGCAGGATCTAAGATGAGACTGACTCTCCAGCTTCCTCTGACATGTCCCACATGACCTCCTGTTTCCAGTCCATTACTCATTCCAAACAATTATTCATGGTTTCTTGAGTTCATTATGTTCCATGTTCACACATGCTATCTCCCTAATGGACATCTACTCCTCCTTAAACATGCAACTCAAAGGCCTGCATGTCCTGCAAGCATTCCCTGACCATCCCCACCCAGGCTGGTTTTGATGTCCCCCTCTGTGAAAACAGTTTCTTACACTAAACTACAATTATGCATTTGCTTATTTGTTTTTCCCATTACTTTGTGTTTATCACCTGTCCCAGTGCATAGCAATAAAAGTTCCTTGAATGGAAGGATAAACTATACAGATATACCTGTATAGTTTTATTGTGCTTCCCTTTATTGTCCTTTGCAGCAATTAAACATTTTACAAATTGAAGGTTTGTGGCAACCCTGCACCAAGCAAGTTTATTAGTGCCATTTTTTCCAATAGCATGTGCTTACCTTGTATCTCTGTCACATTTTGGTAATTTTCACAATCTTTCAAACTTTTTTATTATTGTATCCATTGTGGTGACCTGAGATCAGTAAACTTTGATGTTATTATTGTAATTGTTTTGGGGCACCACAAATCACATCCATTTAAGACAGCAAACTTAATCAACGTTGTGTATATTCTGACTACCCCACTAAATGGTGGTTCTCTGTCTCTCTTCCTTTCCCTAGGCCTCCCTGTTTCCTGAAACACAACAAGATTAAAGTTAGGCCAATTAATAACCCTACAATGGTCTCTAAGTGTCAAGCGAAAGGGAAAATCACACATCTCTTAGTTTAACTCAAAAGCTAAAAATGATTAAACTTAGCGAGGGAGGCACGTAGAAAGCTGAGACAGGCCAAAAGCTAGACCTCTTCTGACAAACAGCCAATTGGGAAAGCAAAGGAAAAGCTCTTGAAGAAAAATTAAAAGTAAAATTAGAAGTGCTACTCAGTGAAATCACAAGTGATAAGAAAGCAAAGTAGTCTTATTGCTGATATGAAGAAAGTTTGAGTGATCTGGATAGAAGATCAAACCAGACACAACATTCCTTTAAGCCAAGCCTAATCCAGAGCAAGATCCTAGCTTTCTTCAATTTTATGAAGGCTGAGAGAGGTTAGGAAGCTGCTCAAGATGCACAACTAGCAGAGGTTGCTTCATGACGTTTAAGGAAAGAAGCCATCTCTATAACATAAAAGTGCAAGATGAAGCAGCAAGTGCTGATGTAGAAGCTGTAGCAAGTTTTCCAGAAGATCTGGCTAAGATCATTGATGAAGGTAGCTACACTCAACAACAGATTTTCAATATAGATAAAACAGCCTCCTATTGGAAGAAGATGCTACTTAGGACTTTCATAGCTAGAAAGAAGTCAAAGCCTGTCTTCAGAGCTTTGAAGGACAGGCTGGCTGACTCTCTTGTTAGGGACTAATGCAGCTGGAGATATTAAGTTGAAGCCAATGGTCATTGACCATTCAAAAAACTCTAAGGCCCTTAAGAATTATGCTCAGCCTATTCTGCCTGTGCTGTACAAATGGAACAACAAAGCCTGGACAATTGCATATCTGTTTACAGCATGGTTTACTGAATATTTTAAGTCTACTGGTGAAACCTATTGCTCCCGAAAAAAAAGATTCCTTTCAAAATATTAGTGCTCATTGGCAATGTACCTAATCACCTAAGAGCTCTAAGGCAGATGTACAAAGAGATGAATGTTGTTTTCATGCCTGCTAACACAACATCTATTGTGCAACGAGGAGATCCAGGAGTAATTTTGAGTTTCAAGTCTTATTATTTCAGAAACACATTTCTTAAGGCTAGAGCCATCATTGACAGTGAGTCATTTGATGGGTCTAGGCAAAGTAAATCAAAAGCCTCTGGAAAGAGTTCAGTATTCTAGATGCCATTAAGAACACTCATGATTCAAGGGAGGTTAAAATAGCAAGATTAACAGGAGTTTGGAAGAAGTTGATTCCAACCCTCGCTGATGACTTTGAGGGGTTTAACACTTCATGGAGGAAGTCACTGATGATATCGCAGAAGTAGCAAGAGAACTAGAATTAGAAGTGGAACTTGATGATGTGACGGAATTGCTGCAATCTTATGATAAAACTTGAATGGATGAGGAGTTGCTTCTTATAGATGAGTTTTATTATGATATTTACTTTATTGCAGTGGTCTGAAATCAAACTCCCAATATCTTTGAGGTATACTTATATATATGACAAGGCAGAATGAGGTAGGCACTGTTACCTTCTGCTTTGTATGAGAGTGAAAGCATAGCCTCTTGAAGATAGGCAAACTTGGGTTTGAATTTTGACTGCTACTTACTGAGTAACAATAAATTATCTCATTGCTCATTGCTGAACCTCAGTTCCCTAGTCTGTAAAGTAGCTACATAAACTCATATTTTATAGTTCTTTTGAAAATTAGATTGAATAAGAGAATAAAGTGTTTAATGGTAGGCCTGGCAAACATAGTGCAATCAGTAATGGTAGCTATCAGTATTATTGTTACTACTTTTATTACTATCAAAGCACAGCCAGTAAAAACTAAAAAGACACATCTTCATTTTAAAGACTTATTGTATCTTTAAAATAGAATACTATTTTAGACTCCCAGGTAATTCATGACCAAACGTTATAACTATATCGCATAAGCAGACCTGGAGACCAATCTTATTTACTACTACATCTGGTCCTTTTGTCATAATGTGGTGGGGAGAAGGATTCCCTACTTTAATTTAAATCATTAAACCATATCTTTGTTTTTTAGCTCCACATTTACTTCATATATATATTGCAGGAGGCACTACACTGATGCATTTAAACAGTGTAGAGTACTAGAAGATATCCTGACTTCTGGGTCAGAAGTTCCAGCTTAACCGTGGCATTGACCCATGGTGTGACCATGGGCAAGTCACACCTATTTGGACGTCTATTTAATTAAAGAGGTGAACTACCTGATCTCTAAGCATCCTCATAATTTTCCTTATAATGACCAAAATCACAATTACAAGGAGAAGCCTGACCCCTACCCTATGAAGAAGTGTAATTGTGATGGGACTAAACTATTAAAATATAATCCCTTTGCTCTGCCTGCTTTGTCTGCTTTGTCCCCTTTCTTTCCTGGCCCTTGCAACATGGCCTGAGTAATACTTTGATTTCATGTAATGGAGTCCCTAGAATCTAGGAGGTGTAGAAAGAACAAAAGCTGCCTGGGTGATTATCTAAAGGAGAGCAAAGAGAGCCATCAGCTGACAGGGCACAGGGGTGGACAAGAAGAGAAGGAGCAGGAAGCAGTGTTGAGAGAAGAGAATGTGAGAGAGAGAGGATAGGGATGAAATGACATAAATTAAGGAAAAAAGTGTTGGACACTATGGTGATAGCCAGGGATTTTAACGAGTTGCCACGGGGTATAACCTCTAGTTTCATCTATATCCTTCAAGATGGGCAAATAAAACAGGGAGATTCAGAAGGACTAAACTTCTCTGAATGTAGAACCTCCTGAAGGATTGAACCAAATAGGTCAAATTGTCAGTGGACTTAGAACAACAAATGGGAAAACAGAGATAGAGACTCATTGGTACACTCACAAATATCTCCACTCTGAATATGTGTTTAATCTTCAGGGAAAAGCAGATGAATGAAATATGATTTGAGATGCCTTTAAAACACTAAAAAATGAAAATGTTGACGTTTTAGAGACTAGGGAAAGGAAAAAATGGAGAGCTTCATCATAGTTCCATGGTAAGATGGTCATGGTAATATGGTCAAGCCTAATGAAATCCATTTAAATAACATAATTGACAAAAGTACAGAGTATTCCAGTATTATAGATATGAAATCGTTTCACAAACATGTTAAGATTACTCAAAAATTTACTTTCTCTTTAGCAGATGTGAATGCAAGTAATGCAGTCTATATTTTAAGCAAACTATGGCCACCTTTCTATTCAATATTGCTAACCTTTCAACTGAATTTCTAAGGATAAACAAATGTCAATTAAGAAAACAACATGTGTGAGGAAGTGGACTCTGATGAATTCAAGGAACCATAAGTCATTTAGTTAGGCTAAGTAGGATTTAGGTTTGCATTTTAGAAACGTTATGCTGGTTGCAGAGTGGAAGATGGAGTTGTGGGAGGGCTGTTCTGTGCATTGTAGGATGTTTAGCAGTATCCCTGGCTTCTACCCACTAGATGCCAGCAGCACTTCCTATTGCTGACCATCAAAAATGTTTCCAAACATTTGAAAATGTTCCCTGGAGGCAAAGTCACCCCCACTTGAGAGCCACAAATCTAAACAAAAGTCTTACTTTGCCGGAAGGTCAAGGCAAGACACATTAATCAACATTAAACATGTTTATTGAAGACTTGCAAAACAGTGTGCTTGATGTTAGAGGAAACAAAAATGCTAAAAGTATTATGCAATAGTAGGAAAGACCTGGGACAAGCCCTCTAGAAGCACAATTTAGGAGTCTAGTTAGAAAGCTGGACAATAATCCAGATAAGAAATGATGGGAACCTGAACCAAACAATAGAATTGAGAATGAAAGGGGGATAAAGGACTTGGGTTTGAGTCTTAGCTTTTGTATTTACTACACATGTGATTTTGAACAAATTACTTCTCTAAACCTTAATTTTATAATCTAGGAAATGTGAATAATAGTGCACAGGGTTGTTGAAGGATTTTTTAAAGATCAGGCATGCAAAGCATTTAGCATAGTTCTTGGAATGAAAAATAGAGATATGGAAGTAATCAGTAAATATAAGGGAGTTAAGCTATGAGGTTGCCCAGGCATCAAATATGGAGTAAAACAGCAGACCACGGTTGTCTAACTTAACAGAGTGGATCTCTGACCCCTTAAGCTCGAATCCTCCTGCTGTTCCAGAATTTAGCTGCTTGTTTATGAAAGATAAAGCACATGCCATGCAAATGAGGGCATTGCCACTACCATCCAGCGATTTGCTTTTTGGCAGCCCTGCCATGGTTCATTTTTAGAACCAGCAGCAAGAAAGAGGAAGAAAGCCTAAGTGAAGGTGGCTGGTCTGCCTTCTTGATAAATTCTACCTTTCCCCACTTGTCATGATAAAGCTGTGTGATTTGTCCCAGCTGCTCAGAAGGAATAGAAAAATGAGGTCTGCCTTTTTATGCTGTTTTGATTTTGAGGTTTAATTAGTGTTGTTTCTCAGGAATTCATTGCTTTAATTAATGGTGTGCCCTGAATCTTTTAAGTGAGGAATGCCATTGCAAACATGAATATGTAATGAGTACAACTTGCTTTATCCTGGCTGAGGAGTATGGCTTTTACTTGGCTCTCACCTCTCAGTACAAGCACAAGGACCTCAGGTACCAAAAGGAGCCAGGTTGACAGGGTTTTATTTGTGTATCTGTTTTTATAGCTCAAGTGCTCTTTTATTTTACTTAAAAGCTGGGTCCATTAACAAGAAAACCAGAGAGAAAAAATAATCAGCTTGCTTTGGTTCACTTTTAGACTTTCTCTATACTGCTTGCAAATCAATAAGCTAAGATCTAAATCAGGGTTTCTCAGTTTCAGCACATTTGGGCCAGATAATTCTTTGTTGTGGAAGGGCAATCCTGTGCATTGTAGGATATTTAGCAGTATCCCTGACTTCTGCCCACTAGATGCCAGTAGCATTTCCCATTCCTGACAATCAAAAATATTTTCAAACATTGGCAAATATTCTCTGGAGGCAAAGTTGCCCCCCAGTTGAGGATTACAAGTCTAAATGAGAGCCTTACGTTACAGGAAGCTCAAGGCAAGGAACATTAATCAACAATAAACATGTGTTTACTGAGGACTTGCAAAACACTGTGCTTGGTGTTATAGAAAATATAAGAATGCTAAAAGTATTATGCAGTAGTGGGACCTTGGACCAGTCTCAAGATTCACACCTGCTGTTTACTAATCATGCATCCTTGGGCAATTCATTTACCCTTTCTGAGTTTCCTTAACTGGTTAAGGAACAAGTTTGAGAAATGTAAAACAAACAGATATATATATTTGCAGTGGGATGAGTAGTATTAATAGTCTCATTTAAAGGTCTCTATTGGGCCAAGTGTAATGGCTTATGCCTGTAATCCCAGCACTTTGGGAGGCAGAGGTGGGAGAATTGCTTGAGGCCATGACTTCAAGAACAGCCTGGAATTTTAAATTAAAAAAAAAAATCTAAGTATATTAAGAATCTTAATAAGTCAATTAAGATCCTTAGTCTTAATTGCCAAACTTATATAAAAGAAGAAATGTGTCTAAAACAATGAAGATAATGTTCCCTATCTTTGCTGTGTTTTTCAAAACCAAACAAGAATACAATATTCAGTTTGAATAATAATTATCCAAGAGTGACATATAATTCATCAGAAGTCATCCGAGAACAATGAAAGTAGGTTGTATGCTTCATAGAATCTCTTCATTACGTCAACAAATATTCATTGAATGCCTACTATGAGACAGGCCCCATTTTAATCTCTGCAAATGTAACAGTAATATAATCAGGCAAAATCTCTGCCCTCATGGAGCTTATGTTCTGTGAAAGGAGACAGAAAATAGTCAAGAATTACTAGTAAAATATAGAGTATATTATATAGTAATTTGAATTTTAAAAATGAATGAGAAAGTTTATTAAAAGTATATGAAAAAAAAAAAGACTCAAGTAGAAGGTAGCATTTAAACAAAGACCTGAAGGAAGACAGTGAGTAAGCAAACAAAACAAAAGACATAATACCAAGTGCAAGGACACAAATTAGGAGCTTGCCTGATGCCTTCCAGGAATAGTGAGGAGATCAGTGTGTATAAAAGTGAGCAAGGAAAAGAGGAGTAGAAGATAAAATCAGAAATATTAAGAGTTCAAACCATCATACAGGGCTTCACAACTCCCTTTTTTTTTTTTCAGACACAGTTTCACTCTTTCACCCAGGCTAGGGTACAGTGGTGCCACTTCAGTTCACTGCAACCTCGGCCTCCCAGGTACAAGCTATTCTCACACCTCAGCCTCCCAAGTAGCTGGGATTATAGGCGTGTGCCACCATGGGTGGCTAATTTTTGTATTTTTAGTAGAGACGGGGTTTCACCGTGTTGGCCAGGCTGGTCTCGAACCCCTGACCTCAAGTGATCCACCCGCCTTGGCCTCCCAAGTGCTGGGATTACAGGCATGAGCCACAGCATCCAGCCTCACAACCCCTATTAAAAGAAATTTGTCATTTACTCTGAGATGGAAAGTCATTTGATGGGTTGAACAAAGGAGTGAAAGATTGAATGAAATTTTTATTTCACCAGATTGTTTTGATTGCTGTGTTAAGTGTGAACTAAATGGGGGTAAGAACATGAATAGGGAGACCAATTAGGAGGCTATTGCAATAAGCTAAGAGAGATGTTACAGTGGCTTAGATAGATAGATAGATAGAATTTGGGATGTGAGAAAAAGTAAGAAATTCTGACTCTACGACTTTTAGTCTAATCAAATGGAAAGACAGAAAGCCACAAACCAAGATGGAAAGATAAAGGAAAATAATTTTGGAGAGGTAAATTGAATGATAAAAAGGAAACATGAAAAGAGAAGAATATCCATGAAGAAGACATTTTGCCTATTCTACAAAACGTAAGAACCAAAACCAAAAAGTAGAGGTTGTAGTGGGTGTGATCATCTTATTCTGCATAAGAAAGAAGTGGCACAAATGGAATGAGTCACTATATGAGACAGTGAATAATAATACCAACCTTAGTTCAGACTTTCTATGAACTGGCCATTGTCTAAGGCTTTGTAATCATCTTATTTAATCCTCAAACCAATCGTATTTTACAAATGTAAGTGATTAAGCTATTTAAAGCCTGATCAAGGTTCAGATTGGTAAGGCTAATAACTCGAAGGTTCCCTCTTGTCTTACAATTGTTTCAACTAGTAAACAATGAAAAAAATATGCATGAGAACAAGATGGAAAGAAGTTTCTCTAGTGACAACTTTTCTTCTCAAGGAAATATACCTAAAGTGGATTAGTTTGAGCAGCTCACGTGATATACTTATCTTCTAGGTGGGAGAATTTTCAACACTGGACTTACCTTTTATTTCTTTTTAGGCTGGGAGGGAACCACATCATTTATACCCTAATATCAAGGCTCCAGATTCATAATTTCTGGGTGAGCCATTGCTACCGAATCTAATTATTTTCATATTTTGGTTCTTGCTTAGCTAGTATGCCTATTTGAAGCTTCAATGCAGCAGGTCTGGCATGGTCTACCATAGCAGGCAGAGCTGAGATTTTTTTTTCCCATTTACTTATAAAGATGATGGGGTCTCACTATGTTGCCTAAGCTGGAGTACAGTGGCTCTTCACCGGCGTGATCATAGCACACTATGGCCTTGAACTCCTGACCTCAAGTGATCCTCTCACCTCAGCCTCTCAAGTAGCTGGAACTACAGGGCGTGCCACCGCACCTAGGGAAAGCTGGAATTTGAACCTAGGCAATCTGGATCCTGGTCTTAACAGTTGCCCCATGCTATCAGTCGGTCAAAGTATTCAAGAAGAGACTCAAAAACTATTAGGAAAGATGTAGTGGAGAAGATTTAAACCTTAGATTAGGTGATTAATATAACAAAGCAACTTCCAATGTCTTGAACATAAGACTCTCGTTCAGTCTGTTGGGTTGGGGAAGTATGATAAAATATAGAAAAGCACTGTCGAGGTGCTATTTTTGTAAATTTCTGCAGGACAGATATCCAAATTGCAAGTACATCTTCTACCATTCTAAATTCTGAGATGTAGCCTTACTCCAGTACTTTCTTGTCTCCAAACAAACTATAAGAAATGGTGTCTTTGCACAGTGTTTCTACTCCATGAATACCTTTTCTTGACCTATTTCCAACTGCATAACTGCTACTTCAAGACTAAGGGACCAACTTCTCTGTAAAGCCATGCAGAATCTCACTCTCTATCTAAGCAGCTTTGATCTCTCCTTTCTCTCTGATTCCAGACACAGCATCATGGACCTGCTTTGGAACAGTACTTATCTAATTGTCATATATATATATATAGCATATATATGACATATAAATATATATGTCTGATATATGTATCTCATTGTCATATGTGTAAAATATATATGACATATAAAAATATATATTCATTTACTTATTTTCTCTAATGATACAATTTCTCTTCCCTGTATTGCTGATCATTTTTCTTTTAGACATTTTCTAAAATACCAATACAAATATGCCATTGCTGACTATTTGCATTTCATTTGTCTAAGTAAATTTACAGGAAGCTAGATGTGGCTATCAGGTACAGGAAGAACTAGAAGATGGGCCACAGGGAAGAGAAGGATTTGCACTGGAGGCCCTTGCAATAGTACACATCTAAGGTGTAGAGGACTTGAATAAGAATGAGAATGGAAAAAAGGAATAAAGGAAAGATGCAAGAGATGTTGTGGAGAAAGAAGGGTGAGAGACATATACAGAAGAGTAGACAAAATGAGTTTTTAGATGAAGGGACATTTCTGATAATATGACTACATATGTCTTTTTTTTTCTTCGTTAAAACTGGAAGAAACAGTGATTTTTTTTCTTTTTTTAAATTCCTTTTTTTCTTTCTTGATATGTCTATATAAACATTAAGTGAAACCCCTTCTGGTTTAACACACCAAAAAATGCTTATGAAAAGTTTTTTAAAGTAACAAAATGTTTTATGTATGACTGAGCTGTTGGGAAAGGATATAATTATTCAGGGGAGTCCAAGGATACACAAAAATAAGTTAGTACCAAAGCCAATCTTTTCCTTGAAGGTACTTGCTGATTCTTGGTCCCTGGTGGCCTGAAATTTGGGTTATTAAGGGGCCACTGACAACAAACAGGAGACAAAGGCCAAAATCAATGCAGAGTGGGAAGTCAGCTCAGTGTCAGGACCACCAAAGGGTCATAGCCCCAATCGTAAACTGGAAACAACCTCTCTCTATAGACACAGGCATAGAGACACTCGCTTCTCAGCTTTGTGTGAAAAAAGAAAACATAAATAGAAAATAAAAATAAATGGCTCCCCTGAAAATTCTTCACACAAACCTACATTCTCATAGTGTGAGGGTCAAAATCCAAACTGCCCTTTTAATTGAAAACCCCAACTCAAATGTAATTTGACTGATTCCTACTTGGCAGTATTCCAAGAAATGGGGCATAAAATATCAAATATACTCTAGAGAAAGACACTTCAAGCACGGGCTTAAAGAATTCTCAGAGACAAAGTTCCAAGATCACAATAAAATAAATTATCAGAGAAGGAAACAAACTACAATAAGTGAGAGTTGGCAGTCAGAACAAACATCAGAATATGACTGCAGAGACTAGATTTGGGAATAATCAGACCCAAAATAATAGATGTGTATGTCTAGTATATTTTTTTAAATTGAAAAGTAGTGAAAAATAAGACACTAGCATAAAAGACTATTAGAATCCGCCAGCTAGATATAAAACGTAGCCAAATAGAGATTCTAGAAATTGAAAAAATCACAATTAAAAAACAGCAAATTAGACTCAGCAGTGGAGAGATTTAGTGAACTGGAAAATGGAGATTAAAAAAAAAAAGAATTAGCAAAGCACTGCCAGATAGACAAAAGGAAAATATGAAATAGAGGTTAAGACACATGAAGGAGACAGTGAGAAAGTCTGCCATTCTCAATCAATTGGTTTAAAAAAAAATCTGAAGGAAACATGAACTATATCAACTGCAAAATGTAGGTACACTTCAAAAGCTGCCCCCTGCTAGGCAGAATATTAATATTAAAAGAGCATGGATAATCTTTGAGTCCCAAAGCTGAGAGGAAAGGCTGCCAACTTCAGGCAAAATATAGATGAAAGGGAAAATCTGACCATCCTTCTCTCCTTCCCTTTCAAACTGATAGTGCCATATTAATATAACTCCAAAAAAAGGGAGCTGAGTCCTAAAGGCCACAAGCCTAAGGATGAACTTGAAACAGGGCCATGGACAGGGAACAGTAAGTCACTTGTGTTCAACAGCACCGATTTTTGTTCTTTCTCCCTGCTGATATAACCCAGCTGGAGTAAGCTAGAAAACTAATAAATCCCCTTCCCTCCTCTTCA
Source organism: Pan paniscus (assembly GCF_029289425.2). Taxonomy (NCBI): domain Eukaryota; kingdom Metazoa; phylum Chordata; class Mammalia; order Primates; family Hominidae; genus Pan; species Pan paniscus. Next base: position 158,518,693 of record NC_073249.2, read on the forward strand.
GAAGTGGCCAAATATCTGCCTGTAAAAAAAGTCACAGAACCCCACCCTGTATCTTCTAGGTGTGGACATTCCTCTGCAGAAATAATCACACTACAGAACAGAAGTCAGCAAGCCTTTTCCATAAAGGATCAGATAGTAAAGGTTTTAGACTTATAGGCCCTATGATCTGTATTGCAACTACTGAACTCTGCCATTATAGTGCAAAAGCAGCCACAGACAAAGAAAAAATAAATAATCATAGCTATGTCCCAACAAAACTTTACTTACGAAAATAGGTGGTAGGCTGCAGTTTGCTAACCCCTGCTGTAAAAGATTACCTAGGAGTACAAATGCTGGCAGCATTCGAGAACAGGAACTGTTCTAAAATAATATTTTAATAATCACTCATTTTAAAACACACTGTTATAATAATTGAGAGAAAATGTGCTATAGTATTCGAACATAGTGATAATGTAAACGTCTGGGAAATCTGACCCAGTGAAGCCACAGCCGCCCAATTCATACAACATCCACATGGTGATGCAGATCATAACAGACAGAGTGAAATGACTCTGTCCAGGGGCACTACATGGGATGAAAATGTCATTATTTTCACATAGTGAAAGTCATTTACTCCTGAACTAGAGATGCCCCAAAGCACAGGCTGAGGAGAAATTCAAGAAGAAAGTATAGCATTAGAAAGCAGATGGCGTTGAAGGAAGTTTACCAAAGGACCCTTCCCTTTTAATTCTGTGCCTGTGGATTCCCCAGTAAGTTAGAATCCCATCATTTTAAAAATTATAAATACAATATGTTACTTTCTTTTGCCATTTTGAACAGAATAAGTACTTGATAAATTCTCACTTTTGCTGGGAGAATTAGGAAATATATAAGATTTTTACATAATAAAATTTGTTTCTGGCTTTGGCTAAATTTTTCATCAATGTAAAATAATAGCTAATATTACTGATTGTTTACTGTGTCCCGGCACCCTTCTAAACACTCTACATATGTTATCTTACTAAAGCCTTGTAACTTAACAAGGTGGGCAACTAGACAGATTTGCAAGGTATATGTTTGACCAGTGACAGCCACTGAAAATGTTAATTTGCTTTCCTCACTACCCCCCTACTCCAAAATATCCTAGATCAAGTTGAATGAAGAACTTACCAGAGTGGGACCAAAGGAAAAAATCAGGGTAAACTAAGAACAGTTCATCTTCCCTACCTCCATTCTCTTGCTAGGAGAAAGGTAAAATTAAGATGAGCTAAAGAACAGGAAGAGATCTTTTGGGGTCAGATTCAAGTTCCTGGATGTGAAGAGCTTGTTGCATGAACCCTGACTCCTGGTTTGGGGGAATCCATTAGACAGCCATACTACAGTGGTACAGTGGCACCACAGGAACAGGAGACTGGCATCTTGCTTACCAGCTTCTGGTCTGCTTAGCCTCAGGGTTTCCTAACAAAACTTAGGGAAAAGCATTTTGGAAGGAAGGGATGGGTATTGGCAGAAGAGGGCAAGGCTTAGCCGCAAAGCTACTCTTGCCACATGCACACCATGTCTCCTGAGAGGTATAAACAATTGGATCACAATAGGGACATCAAAAGATGGGTAGGGATGGAAGGGAAGGCTTGTGCCAGATCGACCACATGCATCAGAGGCACATGCATGGGAGTTGTAAGTAAGATGGCTTCAGATGGAAGATGCATCGTAAAACTTCACAGAAACCACAGATGCCTAGACAGTGGCTCAGGGCCATGTTCATCACCATCCAAATCTATAGGTCCCCCTCATCAGGAGATATTGATGAAATTGATGGATGGTGATGATCAGCTTTGGAATGTGCAGCAAACTAGCCATCACCAACATACAGGTAGCCAAAAGAAACCTGCTTCCCTAACACCAAATCTACTTTCCTCCCTCCAGATACAGTGAAAGGAGAGAGGAAAACATTCCACATCCTTTTCTTCCATAAGTAGCTCCCAAGTGAATGCGTGTGTCAGTTCAGATCCTCCTGGAAGCAGATGCCAAGGCAGAATTAGATATGCAAATGATGAATTGGGGTAAATGACTATGAATAATAAAGGAAAAGGAACAGAAGTAGGAGGGAAGGGGCTTCAGACCATGATGCTCATCTGCCATCTATGAAAGGAAAGAGGAAGGGAAGAAAAGTGGTAAGGCAAAGCTCCAGACTGTGATGCAGATCTGAGAGTCTTGACCAGGTCAACAAGGCACCCCAGAGCAAAGTTATCCCATTAGAGGAATCCCATTTTGGACAAGAATGGCTAAGCTCTAGTACCCCTGCCATGCTCAGTTACTGTCTGAGAGCAGCCCAGAGACCATATAGCCTCATCACACTCACTTCAATGGACCCCAAAGCTGCAGCATCTAGAGGCTGTCAACTGACTCTTCTCTTTGCAGAGTGTTCCCACTTCAAGGAAAATAACAGCAGCATACACCAATAGCTGCCACAGGATCTGTTCAGTTTATTCTGGGATGGCTATATAGGCTTCAAACTTTGACATTAGAGTGAAATTATAAGGATTTTTCTCCAAGCCAGGGTTAATAATAAGATCAGTCACAACCTATTCCCATTCAGCAAGTTATAGAAAATAATAGAATGCCTGGTCCATCTGTTCTACATCAATCGATTTTCACATTCACTTCCTCCTGCCTCTTTCCCACTCCTACCATTCAACCACGTTTGTCCCATCAACACCCACTCTGGGAATCAAGACCTCTTTCAGACAGACAGCAATGCAGATAAATTATCATTTGGACATTGCTTTTCATAGTTGAAAAAATGCTTTGTGAATTCTTTTGACTGGTTTCTGTCTTAACCATCTCATTCATGTTAAAAGAATAAAAATGTAGTCAAGAAACAGATATCATCCCTAGTTTGTGATAGATCCCAAACCAAGCACACAGTGATATGAATTCTGGAATACTGTTATTTGACTTAATCATGGAGGCCACATGAGGTTTAATCGAAAAAATGGCCCAGAGTTGAGATCTGAAAAGGGGAAGAAAGATCATTCCGGGCAGAAGAATCAACTTATGCAGTGGCCCTCAGTGACTTTAGAGTGTAGACTTTAGTGTCACTGAGATGAAGGAGATGGGTGAGAGTCAAACTTTCTTAGGAGTTTTCATTATTCTAAGAGTAACTTTGGGGTTTTAATAGGAGGACTGGAATAAAGGGACATTATATGGTCAGATTTGTACTTTGAAAAAAATCCCTCTGGATGAAGAATGGAGAACAGATGGGAGAATGGATGAGGAGCTCAGAGAAGGTTAGGTGTAATATTATTTTAGTAGTAGTAGCAGTTGAAGTGAGAGATGTGGCTATCTTGAACTAGAGTGTGGATATGGAATAAAAATTAGATCATTTCAAAATATGATTAAATGACAAAATATCCAAAATTCAGTGGTGAATTAGATATGGAAACTGAAAAATTAAGGTGTCAAGATAACTCCTAAATTTCTAGTTGGCACAACTGGATGGATGATAATTGCAATCACTAAAATAATAAATACCAAGAGAGAATCAAGTTGGAACAAGGCTATAAGTTCAGAATTAAACAGTTTACCAGTTAGGAATCTTTTAGTTGCAAGTGATTAAAAAGCCCAACTCAATCTAGCTTAAACAAAGAAGGGAAGTTATTGGCTAATGTAATTGTAAAATATACAAAAAGGGCTGACTTCAGCAGTGACCTCATTCTGGAATAAAATGATGCCTCCAGGAGCCATTCCTTAGATCTGTGTCCAGAGTTGGTTCCTGTTGGTGGGTTCATGGTCTCACTGACTTCAAGAATGAAGCTACGGACCTTCACAGTGAGTGTTACAGCTCTTAAAGATGACACAGACCCAAAGAGTGAGCAACAGCAAGATTTATTGTGACGAGTGAAAGAACAAAGCTTCTACAGCATGGAAGGGGACCTGAACAGGTTGTTGCTGCTGGCTGGGGTGACCAGCTTTTATTCCCTTATTGGCCCCGCCCATGTTCCATTTCTGTCCTATCAGAGTGCCCTTTTTTCAATACTCCCTGCGTTTGGCTACTTTTAGGATCTTGCTGATTGGTGCATTTTACAGAGTGTTGATTGGTGCATTTTACAGAGTGCTGATTGTTGCATTTTACAATCCTCTTGCTAGCTACAGAGCACTGATTGATGCGTTTTACAATCCACTTGCTAGCTACAGAGCGCTGATTGGTGCGTTTTTACAGAGCGCTGATTGGTGCATTTTACAATCCTCTTGCTAGCTACAGAGCACTGATTGGTATGTTTTTACAGAGCGCTGATTGATGCATTTTACAATCCCCTTGCTAGCTACAGAGTGCTGATTGGTGCATTTTACAATTCTAGCTACAGAGTGCTGATTGGTGCGTTTTACAATCCTCTTGTAAACAGGAACGTTCTCCAAGTTACCAACCCAAATGTCCATCAATGATACACTGGATTAACAAAATGTAGCACATATACACCATGGAATACTATGCAGCCATAAAAAAGGATGAGTTCATGTCCTTTGTAGGGACATGGATGTAGCTGGAAATCTTCATTCTGAGCAAACTATCACAAGGACAGAAAACTAAACACCGCATGTTCTCACTCATAGGTGGGAATTGAACAATGAGAATACTTGGACACAGGGTGGGGAACATCACACACCAGGGCCTGTTGTGGGGTGGGGGGAGGGGGAAGGGATAGCATTAGGAGATATACCTAATGTAAATGACGAGTTAATGGGTGCAGCACACCAACATGGCACATGTATACATATGTAACAAATCTGCACATTGTGCACATGTACTCTAGAACTTAAAGTATAATAATAATAATTTTTTAAAAAGTTCTCCAAGTCCCCACTTGGCCCAGGAAGTCCAGCTGGTTTCACTTCTCAGTTCTACTTCCTCTATGTTGGTTGCATTCTCAGACTTTGCAAGGTGGCTTCCGGTGGCAGCAGGCTCACATCATCACAAGAACTAGTTCAGTGAAAGAGGAAAGTCTCTTCTCAAAATGTCAAACAAAAAAATGCAAAACCAAATATCCTCAGCATTTATAGTCTCAATTTGGGTATATGCTCAATCCTGAACTATTCACTGTGGTGATGAAATATGCTAATTATACCCCGGACCCTGAACTTAAGGCATTTTCAAAAAGAAGTTTATGGATGAGGGCTGGGCGCAGTGGCTCACACCTGTAATCCCAGCAGTTTGGGAGGTTGAGGCAGGCGGATCACGAGGTCAGGAGTTCGAGACCAGCCTGGCCAACATGGTGAAATCCTGTCTCTACTAAAAATATATATATACAAAAATTAGCCGGGCGCAGTGGCAGGCACCTGTAATCCCAGTTACTCAGGAGGCTGAGGCAGGAGAAGTGCTTGAGCCCGAGAGCAGGAGGTTGCAGTGAGCCGAGACCACACCATTGCACTCCAGCCTGGGTGACAGAGCGAGACCCTGTCTCAAAAAAAAAAAAAAAAAAAAAAAAGTTTATGGATGAAAGTGGAGGAGGATTACATATCCCAACAAAGAATCAGCTACCATTGCCACAAAAAGGATAAATGGATATTGGGCAGCAAAAACAACATAAAATTATCTCTTACAGCTGAACACGATTTCTGAGATTAACAACAGGCTCAATGTGGTGGACATTTAAGAAAATGAAATCCTCATTGATAAAGATGGGGTACCTAAAATGAGCTCCGAGCACTGGCAGAGGTCAAGACTATGGGTTACCAGTAACAACTTGCTTGACACAAAAACACAGACTGCATGGGGCAAAAGCAACATCAGACACATTCAAGAAAATCTGTTTTCTCATGAAGGTTCTCTGGAAAGTCCAACAGATGAATTGCTATAAAACAATCAGAGTTGATTTTTTTTTTTTACTTATATTTCATTCACATTACATGATGTGGATTGACTTAGTCTTAGTTTTTTCATTGTGTTACGGACTCCTCCAGGTATTAATAGAGATATGTAATGACTCTGGCATCTATGTGCAGCCTTCTTTATTTCCTGGTGTTGTAGCCAGACCTATTTCTGCCTGAGAAGACTTAATGGTACACAAGAAACCTTTTGGGGGCTCTCGGTATGAATGAAAGTGAAAAATAAATTCCACTAGGGGGTGCTAAGCCTCAAAATAAAAACACAAAACAAGTATCTTTGATTTTCCCATACCTTTCAAAAATCATTGAACAACTGTCTTAATCTGGATTCTCCAGAAAGCAGTGCCTGAGACAAAGTTTACGTGCTACTACTTTATTATAGGATGCAATCCCAGGAAGCAAGAGTGAGGGAAAAGGAGAGTGAGGCAGGGGAAATGTAAGAGCTGATACAAGAATACATATTACTGAGCTGGTCATCTCTTGGTATTAAAAACTACTGATTCCTTGATCTTACAGTGCCTTTCACCAAGAGGCCATGTAAAAAACTGCTTCATAGAACAGTCCATCCAGACTGGCTCAGTCTTCACCCAGGAAGATATAAATTCCTCTCATATGATTAAGTTGCACATATATTGACACTAAGCATGTCCTTGAGGTCTCACACCTCAGTCTCTACAGAACAGAAGGTGAAACATATGCAGAGAGGACATAAGGCAAAGAGATGTCAGGTTGTTCTCCGGTGGAACTGATCCCACTTCATGCACAGCAGGTTGCTCCACAGCTGGGGCTGGAACAAGAGGCCAAAGACCTCAAAGATAGGTGAGAAGCACCCAAAAGGTGTTTAATACAATAAGAAATGCTCCAAATATATAATGCACAATTAAGAGGGAAGCAAAAGCCTTGCCAAAAATATCATGCCATGAAAACAGCAGTTGGAGGATGTTTGTGCTTTGACTCTAAACATTAATTATCACTTCTCATTTAACAAGACAACTAGTTGTAGGTTTCTTATGTATTTCTTAGTTGAAAATAGATTCCTTCAGACTTGCTAGTCATCTTAGAAATTAGATTTCTTCTTTTTTTCTAAATTAATTTTGTTTACCTTTGCCAAATCAACGACATATTATAATTGGCTGAATAAAGAGTGTTGTTTGTTTTAAAGAATTAGGATTTTTGTTTTTCAAGCTGATTCATTTTGAAATACTTATAACTTTTCCTGTAATATTAGAAACAGGGCCGGGTGTGGTGATTCACGCCTGTAATCCCAGCACTTTGGGAGGCCAAGGTGGGTGGATCACTTGAGGTCAGGAAGTTCAAAACCAACCTGGCCAACATGGTGAAACCCCGTCTCTACTAAAAATAAAAAAATTAGCCAGGTGTGGTTGTGGGTGCCTGTAATCCCAGCTACTCAGGAGGCTGAGTCAGGAGAATTGCTTAAACCCAGGAGGCAGAAGTTGCAGTGAGCCAAGATGGCGCCACTGAACTCCAGCCTGGGCAACAGAGTGAGACTCTGTCTCAAAACTAAATAAATAAATAAATATTTTAAAATAAATTAATTAAATTAAGTGCTTTCAAAAGTCAAAACAATACAAAAAAAGTAGACACAAAAGTGTCACATCCTTCTATATTCCCTCTACCTCATTCATCTCCACCCCCAACAATCCCTTGTAGATAACCAGGTTTATTGTTTTATGATTTATACATTCTGTTTCTTCATGTAAATATAGGCAAATATATGTATATTTCATTTTCCCTTCTGCCTTACATGGAAAGTAACATACTCTAAATGCAGCTTTTAGAAAATTCCTAATAAGCATATTCCCATATATTTTATCTTTTAGAAAAACAACCCTTTACATAATGAGATTTGATCCTTATAAGAATTACTATATTTCCTTTCTTCTGAATCGTCACACTCTTTTTTCTGAATCCTTCTTTTCTACCTTTAAGTATATTCAGATCTCTTTCATCAGGAAAACGTAAAAACCAAGTAAGGGCAAAATATTTAGTGGAATATTTTCAAAATTCCATTTATAAAACACTGGTTCCCTAAAACATCAACAGCTGTTCAGAATTTTTTTCCACAATGCAATGCATATCTGCAAACTGAAAATCCAGAGAAGTACAATAATAGACTGCGTTAATTTAATTAAATATTTCCCCAGCATATTTAATCATGGAATCATTTTTCTGCCAAATACCTGTTAACATCCCATGGAATGAGGAAGTACTCCTGGGAACATTACTCATCACTCATTTGAATCAGGTCTTTTTAGACTACCAGTCATTCCTTATTGCTAAATGCAGTAGGCTTTCTAGAGGTCTTACTCTCTTTGCCTTGCTCCCAGTATTACAATATCTGGCCAAAATGGATTATTCCGTTTCCCCGATTGCTCTCACACTTTTCCTCATGCAGTTAACTCTTCCTGGGTGCCTTTTATTATAAGATCACTAACCTTTTGAAATCCTAACAGTCCTTCAATGTCTGTCGATGCCACTTCTTCCATGTTGGCTTTTAACTTTTTTTTTTTTAGATGGAGTCTCGCTCTGTCAGCCAGGCTGGAGTGCAGTAGCATGATCTCAGCTCACTCACTGCAACCTCTACTTCCCGGGTTCAAGCGATTCTTCTGTCTCAGCCTCCCTTGTAGCTGGGATTACAGGTGCCTGCCACCACGCCCGGCTAATTTTCGTATTTTTAGTAGAGACAGGGTATCACAATGTTGGCCAGGCCGGTCTCGAACTCCTGACCTCAGGTGATCCGCCCACCTCAGCCTCCCGAAGTACTGGGATTACAGGTATGAGCCACTGAGCCTGGCCTTAATTTTTTAACTTAAGTTAATTTTAGCTATGGTCGAAACGATCTTGTATTTCATTGTGTATTTATCAAAAAACATATATTGTCTATATAGTGTTTGGAAAACATTTGACAGGGACTAAAATCTTTTATATCTACCAGTATATTCTGAGAACTTGATACTTCGGCTTCAGGGTACCCTATTTATTGTTGGTGGGTCCCAATATCATTACCAAAGAGGCATGCAACCTGGAAAAAGTAATCTAAAGTAGTCATAAGAAAGTATCTTCGGCCGGGCACGGCGGCTCACGCCTGTAATCCCAGCACTTTGGGAAGTCGAGGCAGGCGGATCACGAGGTCAGGAGATCGAGACCATCCTGGCTAACGCAGTGAAACCCTGTCTCTACTAAAACAATACAAAAAAAATTAGCCGGGCTTGGTGGCGGGCGCCTGTAGTCCCTGCTACTCGGGTGGCTGAGGCAGGAGAATGGCGTGAACCCGGGAGGCGGAGCTTGCAGTGAGCCGAGATCACGCCACTGCACTCCAGCCTGGGCGACAGAGCCAGACTCCGTCTCAAAAAAAAAAAGTATCTTCACTGGAGAATTACTGTGAGAAATAGAAATAACTTTGCTCATGATAGCCTATTTGTGATTGTTCCTTAACATTCTTAATAAATGACTAAAAAGAGTTGCGATGTAACAGACCAGATTCTAATCCTGATTTTGTCAATACCTTGAACACATCATTTCATCTCTCCAGGTCTCCCCGCCCCGTTCCTGCATAGAGCTAGGTGAGGAAGCTTGTGCCCTCTGACTCCAAGCCAACCTGAGTATTTAAGTCCCCGGCCTGTCGCATCTTGGGTGGGTTTAGGCCCATTCCGTATGTGGCCACTAGCTGGCAGGATTGCCACATGGTGTGCTTGGCCACTCCCCATCTGCACCTTCATCTTTTCCAGGAAGGATTCGCCCTCAGGCTGATTCTGGACCAACACAAACAGAACATTCCACCTGGCAGCAGCCAAGTCCCCAGCACTATTGTGCCAGGGAGACTCTTTGATTTGCCTCAAGCCCAGAGAATAAACTACGATTCCAGGGGACAGCTGACTCCAGCCCATCTACCATGCTCCAGTAGAGACCTTCAGGTGACCCAGGTCAACACCAAGCCACCCTCTGGAGGATCTGATGCTGCCTCAGAAACCACACCTCATGCCTCATCAGATACTAATGGAAATGTGGGATACAGGCTTTTAATATGTGGCAATCACATTAATTTCTCTGATCCTTAATTTATTGCTTTGTAAAATGAGTGTGAGCTGGGTTTCTGAACTGTGTCTCCCAATGCTACAGGCAGTGTAGGATCCTGGGAAGAATATGGTGTTTTTGAACACAGATGTGCTTTTGTGTTTTTGTTTTTGTTTTTGTTTTGTTTTGTTTTTTTGACAAAGTCGCTCTGTAGCCAGGCTGGAGTTCAGTGGCGTGATCTCTGCTCACTGCAACCCCCGACTCCCTGGTTCAAGCGATTCTCCTGCCTCAGCTTCCTGAGTAGCTGGGATTACAGGCGTGCGCCACCACACCCAGTTAATTTTTGTATTTTTAGTAGAGACGGGGTTTCACCATGTTGGCCAGGATGGTCTCGATCTCCTGACCTCGTGATCTGTCCTCCTTGGCCTCCCAAAGTGCTGGGATTACAGGCGTGAAGCACCGCACCCGGCTGATGTGCTTTAAATCCCATCCTTGCCATTTATATGATTCTGATGGGTTCAGGACACATTACCCCAAGGTATAGCAGCTTGGTATTTGAGAAAACAGCAGAAGCAGGAAAGTCTCTCATTTTCTCCTCACCTTTCCCCAAAGCAGGTGATAAGATCCTCACTCCAGGGGTATCCTCCTAATGTCCAGAGAAAAGGAACTACTCTACCTCTGAAGAGATAGAGAATAATCTGAACAAACAGACCTTGTTAAGTTTCCCCAGTTTGTTACCATTACATCATACCCCCTTTGTCCGATACTTCACCACAACTGTCCATTTCTTCATCAAACTTAGTATAAAAATCTGTTTCCTTGTGTCTTTGGGTTTTCATTTCTGAAAGTTCCTGTGTCACATAAAACTTGTATTACATAAATTTGTATGCTTTTCACTGATTAACCTTTTATTATAGATACCTCAGCTATAAACTCTGGAGGTGCAAGAAAAGATTTCTTCTCTCCTACAAACCTGATCATGTTTTCTAAGATTTTTCTTCAGGAAAATGCAGCTATGAAATTTATTTCACAATGTTTTCTGAGGGTGAAAAGAAATCGAGTTAGTGAAAGAGGCACATAGAGTGCTCAATGATGATGCTAATTCCCATCCTTGATTACAAAAATACAAAACTACATATTCCGTAGTCATTAGAAACTTGTACACACGCAGAAAAAGGACAAGATAAATATATATTAAACTCTTAAAGTTTTTATTTCTAGAGATTAACATTGAAGTGATTAACATTTTCTTCATTATGCCCCCCGTAGTTTCCAAGTTTTCTAAAATAAACCTTTATGACTGTTATTACTTTTTCTTGTGGTAAATGGTACATAACATAAAACTGGCCATTTAAAACATTTTTAAGTGTACATCTCAGTGGCATTAAGTACATTCATCCCCTTGTGCAACCATCATCACCATTCATGTCTGGAACCTTCTTAGCACAAGCAGATACTCTTTACGCATTAAATCATAAATCCCTATTCTCCCCTCCCCGCTGCCCCTAGTAACTACTATTTTACTTTCTGTCTCTATGAATTTGGCTATTTTGGGTACCTCACATACACAGAATCATAAAACACTTGGCCTTTTCTATCTGGATTATTTCTCACTTCACTTAGCATCATGTCTTTAATGTTCATCCATGTCGTGGCATGTATCAGTTCATTCCTTTCTAAGGCTGAATAATAGTCCGTGTGTATATACCACATTTTGTTTATCCATTCATCCATCTGTGAATATTTTTATTGTTTCCGTTTTTTATCTATTGTGACATAGGAATGCAAACATCTATTTGAATCTCTGCTTTCAGTTGTTTTGGGTCCATACCCAGAAGTGGAATTGCTTGATTATATCATAATTCTGTGTTTAATTTTTTGAGGAACTGTACTGTTTTCCACAGTGGCTCTGCCATTTTACATTCCTACAAGCCATGCTCGCAAAGCTTCCAATTTCCTCACATCCTTGTCAACACTTGTTATTTTTCGTTGTTTTGTTTCTAATAGCCATCCTAATGGGTGTGAAGTATAACTGATCATTGTAGTTGTTGCATTTCCCTGATGTGTTGACTTGCATTTCCCTAATGATTAGCGACGTTGAGCACCCTTTCATATTGTTGTTACTTTTTTAAAAGCTTCTATTTTGTAAAGATCTATTTCTCTAAGACAGTGCTTCTCAAACTTTAATGTGCTTCTTAATATCTTCCAGGTCTTATTAAAATGCAGATTCTGATTCAGCAAGTCGGGATGGGCATTAGATTCTACATGCCTAACAGTCTCCCAAGTGATCTTCAGGTCACACTTTGATTAGCAAGCCTCTAGGCTAGAAGAGGGACCCAGCCAGTCTTGAGTATTATACTTATTTGCACCTGGCCACCCATCTTTATCTTTGCAACAAAACTTTCCAGGTCTGGTTTATCTTCTCTCTCAAGGGTCATAAGGCCAAAGAAGCAGAACACAGATTTTCTCAAACTTAAGTCTGTGTGGCATAGAGCACTGGTGTCAAGGAGAATTAGAAGTCAACATATGCAAGCAGGACATTTAGACCCTTCATTTTACTCTATGGTGAGTAACTAAAAGAGAGGTTTTTCTAAGTGGATAATTTGTGGAGCAGAATAAAACAATCATACCAATTTTCAGCTAAATCATGAGACTTCAAATAAATTTCCTGTATGTGCTGGACAGCGTAGATCTATATTCCTGGACCTCCAGGAGTCCTCTGTCATTTTCCTTTGCCATGGGAATGCATCAGGAAACAATTTGAAAAGCCTTCTGGTCTCTGAATTCAGAGGAGGGAGAAAGGATGTGATAGGCTAAGAAGGACACAGTCACCTGACCCAGCTAGCATTTAATAAGAAAACACTTCCAAAGGAAAGTCAGCCCAGAAGTCAAATGAAATTTGGTTTGATAAATACTTAAAGGTACATGGAAGCTACTCTGCATGTGACAGTGATCAAGTTACTCCTTACCCAGTAGTGAGTAAAACAGGCATTGAGCAATTGTTACTGTTGCAATGAGTATTGCCAGCATAGCAGTAGAGGCCCCTGAGAGGGTATAACAGGAGGATTCAAACTAAGGAGTATGGCAAACCCTGAGCCAGACACTGGAGTGGCAGGAACTCCAGGAGGAGATGGACCAGCAGCTAAAAGGAGCACATGGAGTGGTGATTCCTAAACATCAGTCTGTGTGCCAAGTGGTAACTAATCGGCAGAGAAAGGGGAAAATAAGGACAGTCTCATGAGATTTTCACCAGGTTAAATTTACTCCATGTGGGAACTATCACTGGGAATTAAATTCTCCTTTTATAAAATGAAAAATATTCCTTTTTTATTTTTTTTTTTGAGACTGAGTCGCTCTCTGTTGCCCAGGCTGGAGTGCAATGGCGTGATCCCGGCTCACTGCAACCTCTGCCTCCCAGGTTCAAGTGATTCTCCTGCCTCAGCCTCCCGAGTAATTGGGGTTAGAGCAGCCTGCCACCACACCCAGCTAATTTTGTATATTTAGTAGAGATGGGGTTTCACCATGTTAGCTACGCTAATCTCAAACTCCTGACCCATGGTGATCTGCCTGCCTCGGCCTCCCAAAGTGCTGGGATTACAGGCACGAGCCACTGTGCCCGGGTTGCTTTTTTTTTTTTTTTTTTTAGACAGGGTCTCACTCTGTCACCCAGGCTGGAGTGCAGTGGTGTGATCATGGCTCACTGTAGCCTCAACCTCCTGGGCTCAAGTAATCCTCCTGCTTCAGCCTCCCAAAGCACTAGGATAATAGGTGCACAGCTCCACATCTAGTCCTGGACATTTTTTTTTTTTTTTTTTTTCGATACGGAGTTTCACTCTTGTTGCCCAGGCTGGAGTGCAATGGCGCACTCCCGGCTCACCGCAACCTCCGTCTCCTGGGATCTAGTGATTCTCCTGCCTCAGTCTCCCGAGTAGCTGGGATTACAGGCATGTGCCACCATGCCCGGCTAATTTTTTGTATTTTTAGTAGAGACAGGGTTTCTCCATGTTGGTCAGGCTGGTCTCAAACTCTCAACCTCAGGTGATCCGCCCGCCTCAGCCTCCCAAAGTGCTGGGATTACAGGCGTGAGCCACCATGCCCAGCCAGCCCTGGACATTTTATAGACATGAAACTTATGGCATTGAGAAACTTGTGGCTTTGAGTTCACCATAAACAGATGTTTTCTAAGCATCAATATCATCATCATTGCTAGAATTTTATAACTTCTTGCTGTGTGCCAAGCAACAGACTTAAGTACATCATATAGATTATTTTACTTAATTCTAATGACCCTACTATACATAGGTATTACTATAATTTTACACTTCACCGCTGAAGGAACTGAGTGTCTGGAGGTTATGTAACTTGCCTAGGCCCACACAGCTGGTGAGAAGTGGGGCTGCGGTTCCTAAAATAGGGATGTGAACTGCTTCTTGCCACAATAGACTAACAGGGACTGGATTTACCCTCCCACCTTAAAAAACTAAAACTCTATATAAAACATATGAAACATTGGTTTTCAGACATTGAGAAACAGGCAAAGCAGGACAGTGATCCTTAAGAGAAGGGAAACAAAAAGATGAGTCCTACAATGCCCTAGCTCATTGTCTGGGGATGTTTCCAGGCTATATCAAAGGAGGGAGGAAACAAACAGAGCCTAGCAATTTAAGGACACAATGTTTGGAGCACTGGGAGGCCAGGCAGCTAAAATTTCTGGGCAGAGTACTGTAAAGGAGACAGCTACACAGAAGGAAAGCTACAAAGAGATGCAGAGGGACCCCTTGCATCTTTAGTCTACACTAATCAGCACACATGTGTAGAGAAACTACTGAGCCAGGAGAGAACCATCAGAAAAAAGCAATCTCCAGAACTCAGTGAGGGTCAGGGAATATTCTGTTTCTGCTAGCAAGAGTAAAAGACCTCCTAAGATATGGGGTACAAAACAGAGTACTCAAAAGTTATCACTTTAGCAATCAGGCTAAATTAATCCTATACTAAAAACTGATCTGGTCTTTCCTAACAAAGATTAAAAGCAAGTCAAAAGGATCAATTTGTTTCCAAGTAACTTAGTTACATCCCAAAATAAAGCCTAATAAGTATTTGAAGGATTGGAAAAAATCTACACCCCAAAACATAACATTAACAATGTCTGCTATTCAATCAAAAGTTTGTAGGCGTGAAAAGAAGCAGGGCCGGGCGCAGTGGCTCATGCCTGTAATCCCAGCACTTTGGGAGGCCTAGGCAGGTGGATCACTAGGTCAAGAGATCGAGACCATCCTGGCCAACTTGGTGAAACCCCGTCTCTACTAAAAATACAAAAATTAGCTGGGCATGGTGGCGGGCTTCTGTAATCCCAGCTACTCAGGAGGTTGAGGCAGGAGAATCGCTGGAACCCGAGAGGCGGAGATTGCAGTGAGGAGAGATTGCACCACTGCACTCCAGCCTGGCGACAGAGGAAGACTCCGTCTCAAAAAAAAAAAAAAAAAAAAAAAAAAAGAAAGAAAGAAAGAAAAGAAGCAGGAAAAAGACTGATATCAAACTTATGGTGATGGAAAACAAGCAACAACAGTATAATGTCTGAGCTGAAAGGTCACATGACTAGGAAGTGGCAGAACTTGAGGTTTTAACTCTGGACTAACTCCAGGTTTGGTGCTCATTGCACTACTAAACTAGTTTTGTGGCAGGCAGAAAAGCCTGAGAGAGTGAGAGAGAAGGCAAATTAAGCACTATTTTCTTTTTCTTTCTTTTTTTTTTTTTTTCACTTAGCCTTGACTTGAAACTCACATTTTCTTAATTAAGCCAATTGGCCCACAAATGTAAGTAGCATTTTAAAAATTTCTCTGATAAGTAAAAGCTGGAAGCATTTCCCATAAGAACAGGAAAAAGTCAAGGATACCCACTTTCACCACTCCTATTCAACATAGTACTGGAAGTCTGAACAAGAGCAATCAGGCAAGAGAAAAAAAGTAAAAGGCATTCAAATAAAAAATGAAGATGTCAAATTATCTCTGTTTTCTGTTGATATGATTCTATACCTACAATACCCAAGAAACGCTGTCAAAAGGCTCCTAGAACTGACAAATAACTTCAGAAAAGTTTCAGGATACAAAATCAATGAACACAAATCAGCAACATTTCTATACACCAGTAGTATTGAAGCTGAGAGCCAAATCAAGAACACAATTCCATTTACAATAGCCACACACAAAAATAAAATATTTAGGAATACATCTAACCAAGGAGGTAAAAGATCTCTATAAGGAGAGCTACAAAACATTGCTGAAAGAAATTACAGATGACAAATAAATGGAAAAACAGTCCATGCCCATGGATCGAAAGAATCAATATTGTTAAAATAGCTATACTGCTTAAAGCAATCTACAGATTCAATGCTATCCTTACGAAACTACCAACATCTTTTTTTTCAGATTTAGAAAAAAAATTTAAATTGATATGGAATCAAAAAAGAGCACAAATAACCAAATAACTTTGAAGCAAAAAGAACAAAGCCAGAGGTATCACATTACCTGACTTCAAACTACTATAAGGTTACAGTAACCAAAATAGCATGGTACTGGTACAAGAGCAGATATGTAGACCAATGGAACAGAATAGAGAGCCCAAAATTAAGCCTCACATCTACAGCCATCTGACCATCAACAAAGCTGACAAAAACCAACAATGAGAAAAGGACCCCCGGCCGGTTACAGTGGCTCACTCCTGTAATCCCAGCACTTTGGGAGTCTGAAGTGGGTGGATCACAAGTTCAGGAGTTCAAGACCAGCCTGGCCAACATGGTGAAACCCCATCTCTACTAAAAAAAAAATACAAAATTTTGCCAGGCATGGTGGCGTATGCTTTTAATCCCAGCTACTCAGGAGGCTGAGGCAGGAGAATTGCTTGAATCCAGGAGGTGGAGGTTGCAGTGAGCTGAGATCGTGCCACTGCACTCCAGCCTGGGCAAAAGAGCAAGACTCCATCTCAAAAAAAAAAAAAAAAAAAGACAAAAGGATTCCCTATTCAATAAATGGTGCTGGGTTAGCTGGCTAGCCATATGCAGAAGGAGGAAACTGGACCCCTATCTTTTACCATATGCAAAAATTAACTCAAGATGGATTAAAGATTTAAATGCAAGACCTCAAACTATAATAACCCTGGAAGAAAGAATACGAGATGCCCTTCTCGACATCGGCTTTGGCAAAAAATCTATGGCTAAGTCCTTAAAAGCAATTACAACAAAAACAAAAATTGACAAGTAGGACCTAATTAAACTAAAGAGCTTCTGCATATCAAGAAAAACTATCAACAGGGTAATTAGACAATATATAGAATGGGAGAAAATATTCATAACCCATGCATCTGACACAGTTTTAATATCCGGAATCTATAAGGAACATAAACAACTCAATAAGCAAAAAACGAATAAGCACATTGAAGAGTGGGCAAAGGACATGAAGAGACACTTCTCAAAAGAAGACATAAAAGCAGCCAACAAACATATGAAAAAATGCTCAACATCACTAATCATCAGAGACATGCAAATCAAAACTGCTATGAGATATCAACTTACACCAGTCAGAATGGCTATTAAAAAGACCAAAAATAACAGATGCTGGTAAGGCTGTGAAGAAAAGAGAACACTTACACGTTGTTAGTGGGAATGTAAATTAGTTCAGCCACTGTAGATAGCAGTCTAGAGATTTCTCAAAGAACTTAAAACAGAATTACCATTTGACCCAGCAATCCCATTACTGGGTATATACCCAAAGGAAGATAAATTATTCTAGAAAAAAAGACACATGCATTTGTACGTTCATTGCAGCACTATCCACAATAGCAAAGACATGGAATCAACCTAGATGCCCATCAACAGTGGACTGGATAAAGAAAATGTGGTCAGCCTGACATGGTGGCTCACACCTGTAATGCCAGCACTTTGGGAAGCTGAGGTGAGAGGATTGCTTGAGCCCAGAATCCAAGACCTGGGCTCAAACTGGGCAACATGGTGAGAACCCCATCCTTACAAAAAATTTAAAAATTAGCTAGGTGTGGTGGTGCATGCCTGTAGTCCCAGCTATTTGGGAGGTTCAGGCAGGAGGATTGCTTGAGCCCAGGAGTTTGAGGTTAAAGTGATCTCTGATCATGCCACTGAACTCCAACCTGAGTGACAGAGTGAGACCCTGTCAAAAAAAAAAATGAAAAGAAAGAAAATGTTATACATATGCACCATGGAATACTACACAGCCATTAAAAAAATCATGTCCTTTGCAGCAATATAGATGCAGCTAGAAGGCATTATCCTAAGTAAATTAACACAGGAACAGAAAACCAAATACCACATGTTCTCACTTGTAAGTGGGGGCCGAACATTGGGTACACATGGATATAAAGATGGGAACAAGAGACATTGGGGACTACTAGATAGGAAAGAAAAAGTTGGGGGCAGGGGCTGAAAAACTACCTATTGGGTACTACGCTCACTACGTGGGTGACATGGACTTTTGGTAACAATGATGTGCTAAAGCAGGTTCCTCAACGGTAAGGAATGTACTCCTCTGGTGGGGGATGTTGATGATGGGGGAAGATATGCACACACAGGGGCAGGCATATATGAGAAATCTTCCTTTCTCTCAATTTTGCTGTGAACCTAAAACTGCTCTAAAAAAATAAAGTCCTAGGCCGGGTACAGTGGCTCAGGCCTATAATCCCAGCCTTTTTGGAGGCCAAGGTGGATAGATTGCTTGAGCCCAGGAGGTTGAGATCAGCCTGGGCAACATGGCAAAACCCCATCTCTACAAAATATACAGAAAAGAAAAGAAATTGGTGAGGCTTGGTGGTGTGCCCTTATACTCCCAGCTACTCAGGAGGCTGAGGCAGGAGGATCACTTGAGCCCAGGAGGTTGAGGCTGCAGTGAGCTGAGATTATGCCACTGCACTCCAGCCTGGGCAACAGAGTGAGGCCAAGTCTTGAAAAAATAAAACAAAAAAGTCCATATTATTTTTTTAAATTGCCTGGATATGTTTAAACTTTCCCCTTCTTGCACCACACAGTAGGGATCGAGGCTCAGTAGCCACTGCCCTGCATTGTCTCTGACAATCAAAGTAGAGGGTACAAGGAAAAAAAAAGAACAGCCATTACTACACAAGTGTAACTTTAACCATACCTGGGTGAATTTGTTTAATTTTCTTCCCTGTTGAGAATATTCACATCTCATTTTTAAAAAGATAAACCCATGTGATAAAAGTTCAGCTCAGTCACTATTCAGATGCATGAAGAAGCTCTTTGTTGATCCATCAAAGCCATAAGAGGCCTCAGAGAAGACAAGGACACTATTTTTAATGGGAAAAGATCCTGGATATCCCCAAGGTAAGTCAGTCTCTGATTTGTGGCTCCCACATTTCACCACAGTGGAGTTGGAGTCTCTCTTTTGGGCTTTTCAAGGTATTTTCAAGAGCAATATTTAAACAGCTAAAAGAAATAAAGAGTTTTCCAGTCTCTGCCACATTTATTTGCCTATTACACATTACTAACTATACCTGAGTTTATCTACTCAGGAAAAGCAGACTAAGTAAGATGTTACATAAATGCAATGCATCCATGCATGCAAACATAAATGCATAGCATCTTAGAATCAGACACAATCTCAAAAATCATCTAATCCACCCCCGTCATTTTACAGATGAAGAAAGCAGGACCACACACATGGATAATGGCAGAGCTGGAACTAATGTCTGTACTTTACTTCTCAGAAGACTGTAATACATGTGGGAAGCCATGGATCTACCTTTCAGAAGCTGTGGGAATTTGGGCTGGATCCTTAAACCTTTCTAAATGAGAATAATGCCTTCTGTAGATTCGATGAAATAATGTATGTGTGTTACCTTAAGTTTATTTCAGTGGCTTCCATACAGAAAAGACTTACTAAGTTAACTTAATGTCCCCCAGAACTTGTTGACTAGGAATCTCTCTCTGAGAAGGAAACCAGTAGGGATCTATACAAAATGGGAAAAGATCTATCACCTAAGAGCCAATAAACATGGATCTTTCCAAGTCTAGTAAAAATAATTGAGATACATTTTCAGGAAGGTGTAACTAGAATACAATTTATGGTGGAGGGAAGAGCTGTGGTCTAATGAATTTCCCTGTAATCTTCCTAAGATGGTAATGGAAAAGGAGGCTTAGCTTGCATTGGGACTAGAAATAGGCAATGAAAGAACATGAATTGGCCATGTTGCCTCCATCCCTGTCCAAGAGAGGTGATGCCATGAGCTGGATAACAGTGACTATTTTCATCCAGGAAATTTTTTCCTCTGATTCTATGCTGCTTCCCATGCACTTTTCTAAGAATAATGTATGTTAGGACCATCCCCAGTTCCTTTTTCCCCCAATCTCCTCTCCTTTCCTCCCCTTCTTGCCCTTTCTCCCTCCCTCTCTCTGAGTCTCACTCCATTCTGGGCCATGTGGTACACAGATGTAAAGCAATGCAGCCGTTTTGCCACCATAAAAGAAACCAGCCTTAAAGGAAACAAGACACTGCAGAAGGCAGAGACGAGGCACTTCTGTGTGCACACATGCACACACAACGCATATACAACAAACATACAAACAAAATCAGACTTTGATAATGTTGTTAAATGTCTAATCAATCCAACTCCAGGTCTCACTCCAAATTTCCTTTTCTAGAAACCCCCATTTGTGTCACCTATTTTGAATTGTAGTTGCTGTAACTTGCGACAGAATGCAACCTAATTGATCAAAATCGATTTATGCTGAGAACTTTCCTAAATGAAAGATGATAATGTACTAGTTAGCTAACATATATATTTGTCCACATGAAAAATGACTTCAGATAAAGCTAACAAATTAGCATTAAATTTTGTTTCAGTCACATGTAATTTTGTTTCACATGATTCATTTATTTGTTGCGTGCACTTGGACATGCCTTTTAACCTCACAGAGTAGATTACTTCTTGCAATATCAAGAATTTTACATTTCTGGACCTATAAGTCAGAGCCTGAGATGTGGTCACCATGCTCCGGTGTTGCATCTTGTGTGACCCAGGCTGCATATCCACATTTATCTCATTTCTCTCCTTATCAAGGTCCAGCTCAGAAGACTCCTATTCCAGTGCTTTCCACCAAGCCACATGCTCATTAAGTGGTTAATTACATCATGGGCTTGAAAGTAATAAAACAGCGTTTCTTACTTTTTGTTAACTCAAATAGGCCTTCCCTCCAATTAGTGTAAATTATTGAGGTTTTATTACATACATACATATGTGTTTGTGTTTGCAAAGTTCCACTGATGAATAATGACTGTGCAGCCACCCACAGACCAGATGGAAATGGTTGGAGATTATTAAATAAAACATTGTTAGGTCATTTCCACCATATAATCAGCAACAATGGCTGTGGTTAGACTTGTTATATAAACAGATGGAGGAGAGGATGACTCACTGAGTACCAGAATAATCAAGCTCTAGGTATCCCAAACACAAAACTTCTAAGAAATAAGCTTGAGGACTGCTGAGCATGGAGTGGGTGGAACCCTTGGTTGAAGGGGTAGTGACCAGCACTGAATCATTGATCACTGAGTGTTGGCCATGGCTTGAGGTTGTGAAAAGACATTCTTCCTTCTTCCTTTCTCTTCCTTCCTCCTTTCCATCTTTCATTCATTCTCTTCTGTCTTCCTGCCTAAAAACGTTTATTGAAGTAAAATATATGTCACCCATGGGTCAGGGTCTTTAAAAATATATAATCTAATCACTGTCATAAGCATTTCCTGGTTCTATGGCCTTGGCCAAGCCTAGAAGTACAGTTTCTGCATTTAAAACTGCAGATATACTCCTAGCTATTCAGGGATCTGAGGTAGGAGGATCACTTGAGCCTGAGATGTTGAGGCTGCAGTGAGCTGAGATCACATCACTGCACTCCAGGCCTGGATGAATGAAGTGAGACCCTGTCTCCTAAATAAATAACAAATAAAACTGAAGATAAAGGTGTTTCTCATGTCTCTATCCCACAGGTTTGCTTTGAAGATCCAATGAAATTAGAAAGATGAAGGAAACTTCTGTGAAATATTCCTTGCCCAGCACCACTACAGCTCTTTAGCAGATAATACCATCCTTGTGCTTTGTTTCTGAGCATATTTTCACTAATAGCTTTATAACACGTTAAAGTCAAGCATATGACATTTGTTATCAGAAGAATCACGTTTCAGTCTCAGCTCCACCATTTAATGTGGAATATCTTTTAAAGGTCTCTGAGCCTCAGGAGATTGTTGGGATGAGCAAATTATGAAAGAGAAAGAAAGAAAAAAGAAAGAGAGAAAGAAAGAAAGAAAGAAAGAAAGAAAGAAAGAAAGAAAGAAAGAAAGAAAGAAAGAAAGAAAGAAAGAAAGAAAGAAATGGTTAGAAATAAGTTAGGGTGTTTTTGGTTGTGAGAACCAGTTAAAAAGTGTTGGGGAGAGGAAAGTTGATTCTCAGGATTTAGACTGAAGCAGGAACAAGAAGATATCAGAGCCCAAGTCTCCCCTGAAGACTAGACAGATCTGTTGAACTCTTTCTCATTGCATCTCTGTTTCTCTCCACCTGTCTGCTTAGTACTCACTGAATAATTTAGACAGAATCCTGAAGTGAATCACCCTGAATGATAAAGACATCATGTCCTCAATGAAACCATCCTCTGCACAAGATACCTCCAGACAAGCCAAGGATGGACTATCCTCTGCCCACCGTGGCCCCATCAGCACAATTCTCTTGATTAGGGGGCTGTAGGTGGCAGAGGGATGTTGTAAATGTCAGGAAACATCACTAACTATTCAAAAATAAGATAAAAGCAGATAAGAACATTGTATTGATAAAGGGAAACTGCCCCTGAGCTCTCAGAGGGCATGTTTAATGGTGTTACACAGAAGATGCCACAGCTTAGTGGGAGGAAGAGATTAGATTCCATTCAGAAAATAACTATTTTTACTAAAAGGATTTTTTTTTTCAATGCAGCTGGCAGAGAGAAAAAGAAAGCAAGTATTGTGGGGAAGAGGGGGGAGTAGAGGAGGCCAAATACAGTATCGGCATCCAGAGTGTTGAGAGGAAATGAGGGAATCAAAGATGAAACACCCTGCAGCCATTCCCATAGTAAAAAGCAAAGCAAGTGGTTAGCATTTTGCAAGGAGTTTAGGGGGGATCCAGTCTCCTCAGCAATATTGATACAATTTGAATACTTAATGTGAATTCTGAGAAATAACATAAGAAATTACTAGTAAGTACCTCTCAAAGCCTGTTTGAGATACTATAACAAAATACCATAATCTGTGTGGCTTTTAAACAACAGAAATGAGACTAGGAAGTCCAAGATCAAGGTATGTATTAGTCTGTTCTCACACTGATATGGAGAAATACTGGAGACTGGGTAATTTATAAAGGAAAGAGATTTAATTGACTCACAGTTCCACATTGCTGGGGAGGCCTCAGGAAACTTACAATCATGGCAGAAGGCAAAGGAGAAGCAGGCACCTTCTTCAGAGGGCAGCAGGAGGGAGTGAGTGTAAGCAGGGGAAATGCCAGATGCTTATAAAACCATCGGATCTTGTAAGACTCACTCACTATCATGAGAACAGCATGGGGGAAAATGCCCCATGATCCAATTACCTCCACCTGGTCCCACCATTAACACATAGAGATTATGGGGATTACAATTCAAGGTGAGATTTGGGTGGGGACACAGCCAAACCATACCAAGGTGCCAGCAGATTCTGTATCTGGTGATTGTCTGCTTCCTTATAAATAGCACCCACTTGCTGTTCTTATGTGGTGGAAGGGGTGAGCTAGCTCTTTGGGGTCTTCTTTTATCAGGACACTAATCTGACTCATGAGAGCTCTGTCCCTCATGGCCTAATTGCCTCCCTAAGGCCCCCACTTCCTAATACTATCACCTTGGGGGTTGGGATTTCAGCATATGAATTTGGGGGAGGAAATAAACATTCTGATGATAGCAGCGCCCTAACAAATATGCACAGCATCACTTGGGAGGAATGTAGGACATCAGAGGAAATTCCACAGAACTCAGAAGAAGACAAATCTAAACTGAACCAAAAGCAAAGCTCTCTCTTCAGTAATACTCATCTGCCATGAGTTGACTTGTATCACCCCAAAAATAGATATATTGGATGGCTAACCCCCAGTACCTCAGAATGTGACTTTATTTGCAAATAAGGTATTTGCAGAGGTAATCCATTTTCTTAAAATGTCATAAAGGAGGGCCCTAATCCAATATGACTGGTGTCCTTATAAAAAGGGGAGATTTGGACACAGAGGCAGACATGCCTAGAAGGAAGATGATATGAAGACATGATGAGAAAGCTATTTATAAATCAAATATCGGCAGCAAACCACTAGTAGTGAGGAGATAGATGAGGAAAAGATTCTCCATCACGGCCCTCAGAAGGAACCCACCCTACTGACACTTTGATCTTGGACCTCTAGCCTAAATTCTGTTGTTTAAGCCACACAACTTATGGTACTTTGTTACGGAAACCTCAGAAAACTATTCGTCATCTAAGGATGTTCACCAGTTCCTTAGTGAGAAGGAGAGGAGAAAGTGATAGTCTACACTCCATTGATAAGCACACAATGTTTTTGCTTATAAATGATCTGACACTGCTTTGTTAAAGTGTATAGGTTCTTGATCTCCAATATAGACTCAGTTGTTGAACCATCTCCTTCATCCCTGAGTTAGGAAGCCCTTTCAGATCTATTGTAAATATTTGAAAATGGCATACTGCACCTGAGTATTGCCATCGAGATTCTAGTGGCTGCAATAGTCAAAACCAGAATGATTCTTTAATATGGCTCCCTTTTTATATCCATGTGGGTTATATGATACAGAAGCACATTATAGACCATTAAATACTATGCATTAACAAGAATATATTGACCAAAATATTCTCTCTATTTTATGTTTCTCTCTCTTCTCGACAAGGATGAAAGGCTTTTATAAAACTCCAGGGAAGTGGTTTGAGGAACATTGAGAAAGAACATATTGTTCCAGCAGGAAACTGAGTGCAAGGCAGACACTATGGCAAAATTCCAGTTACACCAGAATTATCCTCACAGTACTTTACAAAATCCTGTCTGGGAATCTCCACTCTTTCCTCACTGTCGCCCATGCAACTATACCATCATCTAGATGACTTAGGGAGATTCTCCACGTGGTAGAGACTAGTAAGTATCCCTCAATATCCCTACACCTCTTCTTCTTTAGTAAAAACCCACAGACTTTTTTACCTGGAAGCATAGATATCCAAAGAAAAGGCAACTTTTCAAGCTGCAACAGACATGCTCCAATGGCATATGACCCAATGGCATAAAGTGGAAGTGATATGTGTGTGTGTGTGTGTGTGTGTGTGTGTGTGTGTGGTTTCTATGTCTGTAAAGAAGATGTGTGAGGCATCCCTTGTCCCCTTCCATCTTCCTGGTAAGAGTGAAGACATGATAGCTGTGCTCTGTAACATGATCCTGAAGCTATCTCTTGAGAATGGTGTAGCAACTTGATAAAGGGATCCTACGCTTTGCCATCATGAAGTGTATGCCTGGCCTGGACTGCCAAAATCTGGTAATTTTTTATTAAGAAATAATTAAAAGTCTATATTATTTAAACCATAATTATTCTGAAACTTTCATAACATGCAGCTAAAATTTGTCATAAATGATTCAAGTACCTTAGAATACAAAGGACAGAAAACTATGCCAAGATGGTTCAAACAATACGAAAACTTATCTCACATAAGGAGAAATGCAGAAGTCAGGCAACCCCAGGACTGGTTAACTCAGCAATTCTAGGAGATCCAAGCATCTAGATTTTGGCGTCTTTCTGGTCTATTTACCACTGCTCCCCCACAAATACCCTGTGCTTCAGCCCTGGTGAACTACTGCTGGTTCCCTACTTATACCTTGTTCTGTTAAGTCTCATTTCACTTACATAAGCTATTGCTTCTCTTTGGAATACTCTTCCTTCCCTTTTTATTTGGTGTCTTAGTCAGCTGGAGCTGACATAACAAAATATCATAAAGTGAGTGGCTTAAACACAAATTTATTTTCCACAGATCTGGAGGCAAGAAGTCCAGGATCAAGGTTCTGGCCAATTCGGTGTCTGGGAGGGCTCTCCTCCTGGCTTTCAGAAGGCTGTCTTCCCACTGTGTCTTTACACGGCAGAGAAAGTGTGAGCTCTCTGGTATCTCTTCTTTAAAGACACTAATTGTATCAGATCAAGGACCCACCTTTAAGATCTCATTTAGCCTTAATAACTTCCTTAAAGGCCCCATCTGTAAATTCTGCCGCATTGGTGACTGGGGCTTCAACCTAAGAGTTTTGGTGGGACATAAAATCTCAGTCCATAACACCTGGCAAACTCCTCTTAATCTTCTAAGATATAATTCAAACCTTGTTTCCTTTGGAAAGCCTCCCTAGCCCCTAAACTATAATTAGATGTTTTCTCCTCAATCTTCATATTAGTTCCTATCATGCAGTATTAATTACATTGAACAATAATTAAGTACATGTTTGTTCCCCTCATTAGACTACAAGACATTTGCATTACTCTGTTTTCACATTGCTGATAAAGACATACCTGACACTGGGTAATTTATAAAGAAAAATAGGTTTAATAGACTCACAATTCCACGTTACTGGGGAGGCCTCAATCATGGCAGAAGATGAAAGGCACGTTCTTACATGGCAGCAGGCAAGAGAGAGAATGAGAACCAAGTGAAAGGGGTTTCTCCTTGTAAAACCATCAGATCTCTTGAGACTTATTCACTACCATGAGAACAGTATAGAGGAAACCGCCCCCATGATTCAATTATCTCCCACCTGGTCCCTCCCCCAACACATAGGAATTATGGAAGCTACAATTCAAGATGAGATTTGGGTGGGGACACAGCCAAACCATAACAACATTGAAAATCAGGGACAGTAGTTTGTTTGCTTTTTATCCCTAACACCTAGGACAGTGCCTGGCACAAAGTTGGTGTTTAACAAATACTTAAGGAAAGAGGAAAAGAAACATTACACCTCTAGAAGAAAGTGTAAATTTTCCAAACAATTGAATTACAAATGAATGCCAGAATATCCATCATCCACTGAATTTGTGTCAATGATATATAAATTCAACTTCCAGATGTAGTGGTTAAGAGTGTCTGGGTTAATGGAATACTACGCAGTCATAAAAATAATGAACTCATGTTGTATGCAGCAACAAGGATGCAGTTGGAGGCTGTTTTCCTAAGTGAATAAACACATAAACAGAAAACCAAATACCACGTGTTCTCACTGATAAGTGGGAGCTAAACATTGGATACACATGAACATAAAGATGAGAATAATAGACACTGGGAATGGCAAAAAAGGGAAGGGGGAGTCCAAGGGTTGAAAAACTACCTATTGGGTAGTATGTTCACTATCTGGGTGACAGGGTCAATAGAAGCCCAAACCTCAGCATCATGCAACATACCCTTGTAATAAACCTGCACATGTACCTCTTGAATCTAAAATAAAATAAACTGGGGGGGAAGGGGAAGAGGAGAGGTGGGGATGGTTAATGGGTACAAAAAAATAGAAAGAATGAATAAGACCTACTATTTGATAGCACAATGGGGTGACTGTAGTCAATGATAACTTAATTGTACATTTAAAAATAACTAAAACAGTATAATTGGATTGTTCATAATACAAAGGATAAGTGCTTGAGGGAATGGATAACCCATTCATTCTCCATGATGTGATTATTATGCATTGCATGCCCGTATCAAAACATCACATGTACGTCATAAGTATATACAGCTACTATGTACTTACAAAATCAAAAATTAAAATAAATAAATAAATTCTAAAAATTACAAAAGAGTGTCTAGGTTAAAATGCTATTTTTCAGCTTACTACTTATATGACTTGATTACTTACTGTGGCAGACTGAAAATACTTCTAAATTTGTTGATTTTCTTCATATTTAGAGGTAGAATCTAATTCCCTTTCCCCTGAATGTTGGCTAGTCTTAATGACTGGCCTGTGGCAGAAGTCACCTCCTGTGGGTTCTTAGGCTATTTGATAAGAAGCCTTATAGCTTCCACTCAGACCTCTTGGACAACTTGCCCTGGGGCACCATGTTGGAAGTCCAACTACCCTGAGGCCACTATGCTAGGAGAAAACTCAAGCTAGCCCTGTGAAGTCACCATGCAGACAGAGATGCCTGGCCAGCCCCTCACTATTCAAATCATCCCAGCTGTAGTCCTAGACCCCATGGAGCAGAGTAGCACTGCCCGTCAAATTCCTGCTCCCCCAGAAACATGAGATAATGGCAATAAATTGTTTTAGGTCACGAAGTATTGCAGTAGTTTGTTAAGTGGCAATAGATGATGAAATACTCCACTGTGTCTCTGTGTTCTTGTTTGAAAGTGGGGATACAACAATTTTCTACCTCTTCGCATTACTGTAAGAGTTAAATGGGTTAGAACTTGTAAAGCACTTAATGCCTGGCCCAAAGTAAGTGCTTGTACATATTAGATGTTATTATTTTAAAGATGTTATTTTTGATTTCTATAGATCAAAACAATTTTGTTTTGATGAAATTAGTGATGGCTCAGAGCTAAGGTACATGATGATCTTGATTAATAGGTCACATTGTGAATTGGATGCCTTTGGTTGACTTTTTAGTTAGCAGGACTTGATTCAGACCCTGTGTAAGTAAGGTGATCTCTTGCTGAAAATCCACGTGTCAAGGGCGAAGGAGCAACCCCTGCCCCAAATATCAACTTAATCATCTTCCTAAGGCATCTGAGCTTTGCCCTGGGCAGAGGAGAGAGGCTTCCTAGTACGCTTCCGAATGCCTCCATTTATACTGCTGTTTTTTTGCCTTTTCCATACTGGCATAATTTGACACTAACGGGAAAAAGCTCTTGAGGATGAAAACTGTTGGTCGTTTCTCCCTGTGAGCTTGGAATCCAGCTTCAGAGGAGGAGAAACACAAACATGACACTAATGGACTTCCCTTGTTCTCAGTTCTTCTCATTTCAAGACAGCAGTGCCCTTGGCCTCCGGCTCCTGGCTTCAGATCCATTAGTGCCGGGCAAATGAGCCATGTGGTTTCTCTCATCTCCTGCCCATAAACCACCACACATACCTCTCTCCTGACCCTTCCCTCTAGTTAACATTGTTTAACACACTCAAGGACACAGTTGCGGTTCTTTTATTCCTAGAAAAGCAAGACGTGCTAATGCTTCCTGTGCTGGCCACCTCGGTGGCGACTCAAAGCCACAGCCTGGGCCGTTTGATGCTTTCTATTTCGGAATGGTATTGATAGCCTGTTACTGAGTGCCTCGGTGATGAAAAGCGCCCCTGGGAACCCGCTGACACGCCTGCGTTCCTCCACTGACTCAACCTGGCACAGCAGTCACCTCACTCTCCCTGGACTTCCAGATGTTGCAAGGCCTTCTCCAGGGCAACATCAGGGCTCTGTGCCCCTGGGAGGAGGAACTGAGGGGCAGAAAAGGGATGGAGAACTCAGACAGACACACAAGTATCCTAACTCACGAGGGCATTTGTGTGCTGGGCTGGATATTTAACCAGCACCTGAAGTAATGAAAAGTGTTTTGGTTTCAAAACGCCAGACCTGGGTTTTAGGCCTCATTCTGCCTTATACTAGCTGTTTGAGTTTTGGTAAGCTATCTAGATCTCAGCCTGCTTATTTGTGTAATTAGCACAGAGGGCTATCCTGACAGTTGGACTAGATGGAGTTTTGCCTTTATGCAGCTGAGATCTGGAAGGGCATACAGATATCAACCATTACCAGGAAGAGACCAGTTTTCTTGTAGCTGGGTCACAGACACATTTGGAATCCAGAGGATGCTAAAAACAGTTCAGCTGCTGTTCTCAACAGGCTGCCTTTGAGTCCACACAGAATTTACCTTCTCTGTTTCCTCCATACTTTCTTTTTCTTTTCTGTCTTCTCCCCTGGGTCCTAGTTAAGGATAGAGTCTGACCGTCCCTTTCCTCTGAGCCTGGGACAAGTTCAATTCCAGGAGCCTTCTTAGTGGAACTCCTGAAATGAAACAAGACTCTCTTGTTGATCCTAACTGCTTCTCTTAGCATAGCTTTGAGGTGAGATCTGAGAATGGGAAACAAGTGAGAATGGGACCACATTAAAGGGACAGAGAAGTGTACCTTGGCAAAGATTAGCACATAGTAAGTATTCAGTAATGCCCTTGCCTTTCTTTAATTTTTTTTTCACCTAGTTTTCACTTTTATTCTGTCCAGGGTAGTTCCTTGTGCTCTCAGTTCAATTTGGATGTTTTCTTATCTGGACATATCTTAACATCTGCAGATGATTTTCCAAACTTGAGGGCTTGTAAACAATTCTGAGTCAGTTGTGGTGGATCATGCCTGTAATCTCTACAAAAATATGTTGGCTTTTTTGTTGTTGTTGTTGTTTGTTTTTTGTTTTGAGACAGAGTTTCGCTCTTATTGCCCAGGCTGGAGTGCAATGGCGCGATCTTGGCTCACTGCAACCTCCACCTCCCAGGTTCAAGTGGTTCTCCTGCCTCAGCCTCCAGCCTCAGCATGTGCCACCATGCCTGGCTGATTTTGTATTTTTAGCAGAGATGAGGTTTCTCCATGTCGGTCAGGCTGGTCTCAAACTCCCGATCTCAGGTGATCCACCCACCTCGGCCTCCCAAAGTGCTGGGATTGCAGGCATGAGCCACCATGCCCAGCAAAAATATTTCTTAAAAATTAGCTGGGTGTGGTAGTGCGTGCCTGTGGTCCCAGCTACTCAGGAGGCTGAGGTGAGAGGATCCTCTGAGCCAGGGGAGGTAGAGGCTTCAGTCAGCCATGATTGCACCACTGCATTCCAGCCCAGGTGACAGAGAAAGACCCTGTCTAAGAAAAAAAAAAAAAAATTTCTGAGATTTTCATAATTCTTTTGTTTCTGGAAGCAAATTGGTCCAATGACTAGATTCCTCCATCACAGTTAATTAATTTTTTTCTGGTCCTTATTTCTAATATCTGGGGTGGATTTCCACTGATATAAAGAAAGCTGAAGACAGATCCAAAAATTCACTATGCCCCTGAAATTCTATTTTGTATCTAGAAAAATCTAAAATCCTTCAGTGCTCTAGAGTTTCAGTTTAAGAAAGCTCTCAGCCAGTGACTATACAGGGACAAATATAGAACAATGACAGCAATTACCAGGACACTGCCCCACTGACAACATAAAAAAGTAATGTCATAAACCTATGGACACAAACCAGTTTTATGTCAAGGAGCCCCGACTCCAGGGTTCTTCTGTAAAGCAGGAGAGGGCCATTAAGCCCTGGGCTTAGCCAGACATCCTCATCCATGGGCCAGGGTGAGCCGCCAGAGTGCAGAGCCGTGGCAGCAGCAAGACAGCTAGCCAGCACGCTCCGCAGCTCCTGCAAATATTTAACTAAATCTTCATTCTAACTCTCCAACCGACTAAATGTGTGACCTTGGGCAAGTTGCTTAAGCTCCCATGTCTCAGTTTTCCTCACGTGTAAAATTAATAAAATCTAGGCCAGGAAGTGTTATGGAAGTTAAATGAATTTATACATGTAAAACTCTCAGAATGATGCCAAGCAAATAACAAATAACATATAAGTGTTTTCTGGTATTACTGTTGTTCTCATCAACTATTTTGATTACATTTTTAAAAAATAGTCTTTCTTCTAAGCTAACACAATTTAAAATTGGAGGTTCGCACAATTCAGTCTCTTCCTTGTCTTTCCTAACTTATTCATAGATTTTATTATTATTATTATTTTAGAGACAGGGTCTCATTATATTGCCCAGGCTAGCTTTGAACTCCTGGGCTCAAGTGATCCTCCAGCTCAGCCTCCTGAGTAGCTAGGACTACAGGTATGCCCCAACAAACCCGGCTTTTGATTCATAGATTTTTTTTTTTAAAGTCGATTCCAATTTCCCATTCCCCATGTGTTGTGGTATAGGGTGTCAGCTGGGAGCGTGCAAGTCTGAGGGCTTCAGGCTTTGCCACTGTGTGACCTGGGGCAAGGCACCTGGCCATCTGCTCCTCCCTTTTCTCCCATATGAAGTGGAAGGCTCATGCTAGGTTACCTGTGGAATCAATTCAGCCCTCAGGCCAGGAGAACAGCAGGGCTCCTTCAGTGCTGCATCCCTGTATTTCTCTTTCACTCCAGATTCCAAGCAAGGCTGAAGGCAGCCTATTTTCAAACTGCTCAACTCTCTCAAGAGAGGAAGAAAACCTGCCTTTAAACATAGCTCGCTGACTTTCCCCAAGATAAGCAACCCCCTTCCCAAGACTCTCTGATTATCAAACGTGTCAGCAGTATTCTAAGAATCCTGTATAAAATAAGCAAACCAGTCCTCCGGGAAGACCTGAGGGACTGCTTTGAACAAGGGAAATGAACCTTAATGCATAAATGGATACATCCTCATTAAGCTGCAGATGCCAGGAATCACTGGGATGCTGACCCCTGTGCGGGAGGTACTGCACCTCTGCAGGTGGCAGGGTCACCAAGGAGCATAATTCTCTACCCCCTGCAGAATACTTGCCTGGAATATCTTTATATTCTCCGGGTGATGCCTGTAGAATTTTTTCTTTCTTTCCTTTAATCTCTCCTTCCAAAGTAGTCTTGAGCCCCTGCTATGCGCCAGAGACTGTGCTTACTGACAGTTACATAAGGAAGATTAAGACATGCTCCTTGCTTTCAAAAAATTCACACATCAGTAGGAAAAACTAAAATGTAAAGAATTCTATAACACAATGCCAGGCTAAATCTGGTTCCCCTGTTAACACTCTAATAGCACTTAGTACTTTCCTTTTCTATCACTTATCACAAGTTGGTAAATGCACTTGTATATTCCACTAATTAATATCTTACTTCTGCCAACCCCCTCTCACATTGTAGACTGTGACTCCTTGAGCTAATATATACTTAGTAATTATTATATACCAGACACTGTCTTAGGTGCCTTATATATATTATCTTTCAATCTTCACAACTACTTTAAGAAGAATATACTAATATTCTTATTTTACAAATGAGGAAACCGAGACAGTAACGTGCCTGAGGTCACACAGCTGGTAAGAGTCAGAACCAGGTCTTAAACATAAGCGGTCTGGCTTCAAATCTCTGTTCTCAGCTCTGTATTAAAGGGAAGATATCAAGACTCTTTTAAAGGTGATGGATAAGTAGGTGATACAGCCTAGAAAGATTTCCTTCTAAAATTATTAAATTTCAATAACGTAGGTAAGCTTCCTTTGTCTGGAAAATCCATTCATATGGAACTCCTTAATTCCTACTAACAAACCCAATTTAGGCTTTGTGTATACAAAATATAAAGAAGAACAGGAGATAAATGGTGGCACTTAGATCAGAAAAAAAGAATATTTATTGCAAAACAAGTCTATGTGTACTGAAAAATACTGTTATCCTAAAAGCAAAAGGCTGTATATTTTCATTTCTCTGACTTGATCTAAATTTAAGATTATGAAAGCCAAAGAAAATTGATCAACTATTTCCTAAAGAAAGAGATCCACCTCCACTGCTGTAATAATCCAATTCATTAACCCATGGACAGCAGGCACTTCTCTGGTAGACGCTTGTTATCATCTCATCAACTAAAAATGCAAATGTCTGTTAAAAATAAATGAGATTGGCAGCCGGGCACGGTGGCTCACACCTGTAATCCCAGCATTTTGGGAGGCCGAGGCGGGTGGATCACCTGAGGTCGGGAGTTCGAGACCAGCTTGACCAACATAGTGAAACCCCGTCTCTACTAAAAATACAAAATTAGCTGGGCGTGGTGGTGCATGCCTGTAATCCCAGCTACTAGGCAGGCTGAGGCAGGAGAATCACTTGAACCCAGGAGGCGGAGGTGGCAGTGAGCCGAGATCACGTCATTGCACTCCAGCCTGGGCAACAAGAGTGAAACTCTATCTCAAAAAAAAAAAAAAAAGAGATTGGCTGGGCATGGTGGCTCACACCTGTAATCTCAGCACTTTGGGAGGCTGAGGCAGGTGGATCACTTGAGATCAGGAGTTTGAGACCAGCCTGACCAACATGGTGAAACCCTGTCTCTACTAAATATACAAAAATAGTTGGGTATGGTGGCAGGCACCTGTAATCCCAGCTACTCAGGAGGCTGAAGCAGGAGAATCGCTTGAACCCAGGAGGTGGAGGTTTCAGTGAGCTGAGATAGTGCCACTGCACTCCAGCCTGGGCGACAGAGCGAGACTCTGCCTCCAAAAATAATAATAATAATTTTTAAAAATGAGGTTCCTTAATGCCTCTGTGTAATTTAAAGACATATTAGATTTCTAAACTGTTTAATTGTTCTGTGCCTTTTAAAAGTATAACATGAAGACTTTTTGTCTTGATGTGTTAAATTCTTGTTTGTAGTTTAAAGCCTGACATGACACCAGTTAGGTTTAAACCCTGGCTCTCTTACTAATTATCTACGTAGATGTGGGCAGTTGGTCCAGTTTAGTTAACTGCAAAATTAGAAGACTGAATTAAATGATTTGTAAGATTCTTTTGTCCTCCCCTAACATATTGAAATTTGAAAACTTTGTTTATATCTTTGTATGATGCTTTATTTCCATTAAATAATGTTAGAAAATATTAATGTTTGACTCCAATTTAAATTCTTTCCATGAGCATTTACTGTAATAAAAACAAATAAATTCACTTAGAAAATAAATTGGAGTTAGGCTCAGTGTTCAACAAAGGAGTCTGGTTCGCAAAGCATCAACACACAGGACAAGGACATCTGTTGTAGAGATTATTGGTGTTTACAAATACCAGTGTTCTGCTTTTCTTCTGGGCACATGGCTGGAGCACATCTTGCAATTAGTTGAGACCATGTGTCTGAATTTCAGCCAATGGAATATGAACCTACATGGCATGTGCCACATCTATGCCTGAAATGTTAAAAATGTCCTTCATGCAGTCCTGGTTCTCCTTTCCTACCCACTAGCTAAGTGGACAGAATTTGAAAAATGGAGAGAAGAGCAGAGACACAAGACAAAAGGAGCCTGGGCTCCCGAATGACCACATGGAGCAGAATCCTTCTGCAGACCTTTACTGGATTGCCATGAGAGAGAAAAAGATGTTTATTATGTTAAAATACTGAATTTGAGGCACTAGCCTATTCCGACCTTTTAGAGTTTTATCCAGGTGAAATTGGGTTAAAATGAGCATCTAGTTCGATCTTGAAGGAAGGCAATCTCACAAAATGGTTAGTCTGAGAAGTGCCACATTTGTGGTGGGCATCTTGCAGCATGCAGCCCTGTGAATCTTGTGACACTACTGTCTAATACCCTATTCTGTCTGTCATTATACACAGGTCACCCTAGTTTTGCCAATGCACTTGCTGCACTTCCAGCACCTCTCTACAGCACTTCACTTTCTCCTCTTCCTACCCAAGTTCTTCCTCGGTTTCCCTAATACTCTATTATCCAAATTTCCTCTCTAATAAATGCAGCTTAGCTGTTCTTCATTCATTTTTTCATTTGCTATCCTTTATAACATTACTTTTAAATCATTTTGAATTTTCTAATTCATTTCTTCCCTTTTCTTTTCTTTCTTTCTTTTTTTTGTTTTTTTGTTTTATTTTTGAGATGGAGTCTTGCTCTGTCACCCAGGCTGGAGTGCACTGGTGCAACCTCAGCTCACTGCAACCTCTGCCTCCCGGGTTCGAGCAGTTCCAATCCTCTGCCTCAACCTCCCAAGTAGCTAGGATTATAGGCGCCCACCACCACGCCCAGCTAATTTTTGTATATTTAGTAGAGACGGGGTTTCACCATCTTGGCCAGGCTGGTCTTGAACTCCTGACCTCGTGATCAACCTGCCTCAGCCTCCCAAAGTGCTGGGATTACAGATGTGAGCCACCGTGCCCAGCCCTTTTTTTTTTTTTTTAAGAGACATGGTCTCACTCTGTCACCCAGACTGGAGTATAGTGGCATATTCATGGCTCACTGCAGCCTTGACCTCCTGGGCTCAAGCAATTCTTCCCCCTCACTTTCCCAAGTACTTGAGACTACAGGTGCATGCCATCATGTCCAGTTATTTTTTATTTATATTTATTTATTTATTTATTTATTTATTTATTTATTTTAGACGGAGTCTCGCTCTGTCACCCAGGCTGGAGTGTAATGGTGCGATCTTGGCTCACTGCAACCTCTGCCTCCCAGGTGCACACTATTCTCCTGCCTCAGCCTCCCGAGTAGCTGGGACTACAGGCACCCGCCACCATGCCTGCCTATTTTTTTGTTTTTGTATTTTTAGTACAGACAGGGTTTCGCTGTGTTAGCCAGGATGATCTCCATCTCCTGACCTCATGATCCACCCGCCTCGGCCTCCCAAAGTGTTGGGATTACAGGCCTGAGCCACCGTGCCTGGCCCATGCCCAGCTATTTTTTTAAATTTTTTGTAGAAATGAGATCTCACTATGTTGTCCAGTTGGC
This sequence comes from Pan paniscus, assembly GCF_029289425.2. Taxonomy (NCBI): domain Eukaryota; kingdom Metazoa; phylum Chordata; class Mammalia; order Primates; family Hominidae; genus Pan; species Pan paniscus. The sequence goes on from NC_073249.2 coordinate 158,555,105, forward strand.
CTCAAGCTATCCTCTCACTTTGACCTCCCAAAGTGCTAGACTTACAGGCATGAACCATCATACCTGGCAGCTTCACTTTGTGTGTGTGTGTGTGTGTGTGTGTGTGTGTGTGTGTGTGTAGACAGAGTCTCACTCTGTCGCCCAAGCTGGAGGGCAGTGGCACGATCTTGGCTCACTGCAACCTCCACCTCCTGGGTTCAAGCAATTCTCCCACCTCAGCCTCCCAAGTAGCTGGGAGTACAGGCACACATAACCACACCCAGATAATTTTTGTATTTTTTGGTAGAGATGGGTTTACCATGTTGGCCAGGCTAGTCTCAAACTCCTGACCTCAAGTGATCCACCAACTTGGGCCTCCCAAAGTGCTGGGATTACAGGCATGAGCCACCACACCTAGCCAGCTTCACGTATTTTGAAGCTCTGTTATTAGGTGCATATGTGTTTAAGATTGTTATGTCCAGGCCAGGTGTGATGGCTCATGCCTGTAATCCCAGTGCTTTGGAAGGCCGAGGCAGGTGGATCACAAGCTCAGGAGTTTGAGACCAACCTGGCCAACATAATGAAACCCCATCTCTACTAAAAATACAAAAATTTTCTGGGTGTGGTGGCATGAACCTGTAGTCCCAGCTACTCGGGAGGCAGAGGTGGGGGAATCGCTTGAACCCGGGAGGTGGAGGTTACAGTGAGCCGAGACCATGCCATTGCACTCCAACCTGGGTGACAGAGTGGGACTCCATCACAAAAAAAAAAAAAAGATTGTTATGCCATCTTGATGGAATGAACCCTTTATTTTATGAAATGGCATTCATTATTCCTGGTAATATTCTTTGTTCTGAAATTTATTTGCCTAGGTTCCGCTTCCCTGCTCCACTACTTAGAAACTCCTTAAACACAGTAAGCTGGGACAATTACAGGGCTTACCTCATTTGTCTCTTAGCTCTCAGGAATAATTGTCCTTTGTTGTTTGTTGCCTAAGTGTCTTTAAAAAATTATTTCATACATTTTAGGCAATTTTTGGTTGTTTCAGCCAGCGGAGTAAATCTGGCACCTATTACACTATCTTGACATGAAGGTGAAGTCACTAAGTGCATCATCCCATTTGATCCTCATTGGAATCCTATGAAGTAACTATTATTCTTCTTTTTAGTGAAGAAAAAAAGTGAAGTCTCAGTGTAAATAATTGGTCTACATTTACACAACTAGCAAAATCAATTGAAATAAATGGAACAGGTAATGATTTGGGTGATAGGCACAACTATTTCCTGAAACTAAAATTAGACTCATGGTGTAAGATTTTTTTTTAATAATTTGTAAGTTTACTTAATGTAATAAATTTCACAAAGATAACAAGATCGAAATGCATTTAAGTTCACGTGTAATGATTTGCTTTAACTGACAATAGTGCAGTACATAAGATGAAGTCTGTCTCAGAAAACCTAGGCTAAAAATTCAAAATACTTGATGGGAGAAATGATAAAATCTTGTAGCCAGTGAGACTGAACAAAGGATAAAAGCTAACAATATTTATTTCTGGTAGGAATTCGACCTGTTGCCATATTTTCAAAATATCCCCAAAGCCAGCAGTCCTGAAGCAAATATTTTTAGTATTCATGGGAGTGTTTAAAAGAAACAAACAACTGAACTATGTTTTTTTAACCTTCTATTTTTCTTTTGCCCGTTTGAATGAAATGGAAGTAAATAATCCAGAGTGGCTTGGGAGGGGCCACCCAAAACATGACTCAATCTGTGTCACAAAGATAGTCTTAGGGCATAAATGCCTCAATTTAGGAAATGTTCTGCAGTGGGCTGAGTGGGAACAATGAGAAATCCTAGTTCAAAGGTGCCTCCTTCTTCTAAAGTACGTATCATGGTGTCTGGCACATCAGAAGCCCTAGCAAATTTGAGTTCCCTTCCCTTCTCTCCAAGCAGAATAGATCAGACCAAACACTGTCCCTGTCACAAAGGAAGCAGCAACTCAAGGACACCCAAGCAAGGCTAGATGAGGAGGCTTAATTTGTTTTTATCTTGGAGATCCTTTACTGACACTAATTAGTCTCTCCCTCAAACTTGGAGGGTTAGCAAACCTCTTTTTAAAAAGCTGCAATATAACGCTCCCTAAATGGGATTTTAACTAATGTATAATAATTACTCTTATCATAATGGTATCTCTTTACCACATTCAGAAGAGAACCTCGCCTGTCTGCCATAAGTGGTGTTATTAGAGGGAGGAGAGTGTTTTTTCCTGTCCATTCATGCTCCAGCTGCCATTCAGCTGCATTCTGTGGGGACAATGATCCTTGCCTTTTATGGAGTACAGATGGAAATGCAGAACCACAGCATTCACAGAGATTCTGCTGTCTGCCACAGAATGCTAGTCTGCTCTATTTCTTTGGAAATGCATAATATTTCTGAGCTATATAAAAACTTTCTTTAAAAAGGAAACTGCTTTCTGAGTCCTCTGAAGCCAAGAAAGAGAAGTCAGATATGGAGAGTCACTATTACAGACTTGGCCTTTAGATAAAATGCCTCTTTTATTTATCGAAATGAAAGAGAATTTGCAGCCACACTTCATGAACCAAAACTTAATTGCACAAAAATCTGATTGGAGAGCTCATTTTGCTCTTGGACACAACAGAAAAGCATCTGCTTAGACCCAGTCTGGCTGTGACTTGCTAAAGTAGAAAAAGCACGGGCTTTAGCATCAGATAGACCTGGGTTTGCATCTTAACCTGCCATATGATGATAGAGTTTCTAAGGTAGTGCTGTCCAATAGAACTTTCTGCCATGATAGAAATGTTTTTATGTCTGTGCTGTACAGCAGAGTAGCCACTAGCTACATGTAGCTATTGAACACTTGAAATTTGGCTAGTGAAACTGTGGAGTTGAATATATATGTTATATATATATATTTTATGAATATATATATATATATTCAAGACAGAGTCTCGCTCTGTCACCCAGGCTGGAGTGCAGTGGTGCTATCTTGGCTCACTGCAGCCTCTGCCTCTCAGGTTCCAGCGATTCTCCTGCCTCAGCCTCCTGAGTAGCTAGGATTACAGGCACGCATTACTACGCCTGGGTAATTTTTGTATTTTTAGTAGAGATGGGGTTTCACCATATTGGCAAGGCTGATCTCGAACTCCTGACCTCAGGTGATCCGCCTGCCTCCGACTACAAAAGTGCTAGGATTACAGGTGTGAGCCACTGCGCCCAGCTGAATATATATATTTTTATAAATTCATTTAAATAGCCACATGGGGCTAGTGGCTATTTTATTGGATAGCATATCTCTAAGATAAGAATGAGTTGTTGCACCTCCTACCACTAAGAAAAAGTTGCACCTCCAATCACTAAGTTGGCTTCTTTGAGTTTTGGAGGGAGCATAGACTGCTCTTAGGAGCACTGCTCCAATCCATTTATTAGGTGACCCAGAAGGCTGTGGTTTTACATGGAACCCAGAGTAAGAAGAGGGGTTGCAACAAGTTGAGACTGTGACCCACTTGTCCTTCTACTCAGGCTATATACTAAAGGGAACAGTAGCAGATGAGAATGCTGGGTGGAGAACCAGGTAAGCCCCAATAGAAGAATTGTTACAGTGTCTCCTAGAGCTTGAGACTAAGGGCATGGCTTTTGTAGCAGAGGGCACTTTTCTGTTTGAAAAGCAATGCCTAGACCGGGCACAGTGGCTCACACCTGTAATCCCAGCACTTTGGGAGACTGAGGCGGGTGGATCACGTGAGGCCAGGAGTTCGAGACCAGCTCGACCAACATGGATAAACCCCATCTCTACTAAAAATACAAAATTAACCAGGTGTGGTGGCGCCTTCCTGTAATCCCAGCTACTTGGTAGGCTGAGGCAGGAGAATTGCTTGAACCCAGGAGGCAGAGGTTTCAGTGAGGCGAGATTGCACCATTGCACTCCAGCCTGGGCAGCAAGAGTGAAATTCCGTCTCAAAACAAAAAGAAAGAAAGAAAGAAAGAAAGAGAGAGAGAAAGAAAGAAAGAGAGAGAGAGAGAGAAAGAAAGAAAGGAGAAGGAAAAGAAAAGAAAAGAAAAGAAAGGAAAGGAAAAGAAAAGAAAAGAAAAGAAAAGCAATGCCTGTCATTCTACTGGACCCTAAGAGGGACTGGGTATTAATATCAATGACTATGCATCAAAAGCTGCCCATCATATGCTGAATCTTATTTGATCCACTGTGTCATGGTTGGAGTAGGTGCAAGGCAACTCATTATTCCATGGAAATGCTACATTAGGATCAGGTCCAAATAGTTCAAGACGGTACAAGTACATTTCATAAACAGGTAGCTCAGATTCACATTATCAAACTAATGCCTCTTCTAAAATCCAAACTTCTAATTTACAGAGGGCTTTCCATAACCAATTGTCAGAGGAGGAAAGGACTTGGGCTTGGTTCAAAATGGGTGGCATAATACGTTGGTGCCGACTAAACATGGACAATTGTTATTATAATCCCATTGAGGTACTTCTAGAGGACAGTGGTGAAGGGAAATTCTCCCATTGGGCAGAGCTGCTAGCAGAACACTTGGTCATTTGATTATAATGGAATGAGATGTGGCTTCAGGTACAGACCTACATAGACTCCTGGTAAGTGGTCAGTGACTTGGCTCATTGTTGAGGGGCCTGGAAGGAATGACAAAAGAAGATCAAGAACAAGGAATTCTAGGAAGAGGTATATAAATGAATTTATAGGACTGAGCCCAAAGTATTTATGTCCTTGTGTCTCACATAAATACTCATTAGAGAATAGTCCATGCGGAGGAGGTGGTCAACAATCAAAGGGACAGAATGAATCTTTCTATGGATTGCCCCCTTTAGCAACCACAGCCAATGAAATGGGTCATGTGGCAGAAACTAAGACATTGAATTGGCCTGACAGCATTGACTTCCTCTCACAAAGACTGATACAGCTACTGTCATGGTGAATGTCCAGTCTCCTAGTAGAAGAGACTAATTCTGAGCCATCAAGATGGCACTATCCCTTGAGGCAAACTCAAGTATAGCAGTAGGTTTACTACAATGAGCCACTTCCAACATGAAAGGGACTGTGACTTGGTCTCACTGAAATAGAAATCTACTTATGGTGTTAGTTTGCCTTCCCTTGTACCTCCCTCAGCACCACTATCTACTGGCTTACAGACTATCTGATCTATGTGTATTGTATTCCATTCAGCACTTCCCCAGAACAAAATCCCAATTTATGCCAAAGGAAAGGGCTACCTGGATGCATGACTAAAGGACCCACTGGTCTTCCTATGCACACCATCATCAAGATACTCTGTCTAGTAGAACAGTGGAAAGTCCTGTTAAAGCTTCAGCAAAGGCACCAGCTCAAGAGTTCTCTTTCCCCTAAGTTGTAGACTATCTGCTGACAAAAAGCAAATTATATGGTGTTGCTTTATCCTAAATAGCAAGAATTCATGGATCTGGGAACCACAGGGTCAAATAGAATTGGGTTTTCTTATTTCCGAAACTCACAGAACTTGTACTTTCTAATCATAGGTTGTACAAGGTTAGAGATTACATTTCTAGAGGGATCAGATGGATGGCAGAATGCTCTGTCAGATGACACAGAAAGGTACCTACTGAACTTAAAGCTATAACCTACATACCTTTTTACTTGAAATTCCTTATACCAGGAACTAACACATAACAAAGGGGTGAGTGTCTCCTCAGGAATCATTGATCCTGATTATCATGAGAAATAATCCAGAATTGCTACTATACAACAGAGATAAAAAGGAACATGTCAGGAACCCAGGAATTCACTGAGGTATCTCTGGGTAGTAGTTTGTTTGTTTGTTTGGATGGTTGGTTGGTTGGTTGGTTGGTTTGTTGGTTGGTTGGTTGGTTTTTGAGATGGAGTTTCGCTTTTGTTGCCCAGGCTGGAGTGCAATGGCACGATCTTTGGCTCACTGCCACCTCTGCCTCCCAGGTTCAAGCAAATCTCCTGCCTCAGCCTCCTGAGTAGCTGAGATTACAGGCATGCATCTCCATGCCTGGCTAATTTCGTATTTTTAGTGGAGATGGAGTTTTACCCATGTTGGTCAGGCTGGTCCTGAACTCCTGATTTCAGATGACCCACCGGCCTCAGCCTCCCAAAATGCTGGAATTACAGGGGTGAGCCACCATGCCTGGCCTTCTCTTGGTAGTATTATGCATAGAAGATGCTCAATTGTAACAACCAGAGCCTGACAAGGGCAAGGCAACTATGAATAGAAACCCTCAGAGATGAAGCTCCATGTCATCCCAGCAGATGAACAACTGAAGATGAGGGGATTCAGAATAGATGGTGAAGAAAGGAGGTGATAGATACCTATTACAGCCTTGGGATCAGTTGTAGCAACAGGAATTATAGCTTCACTCAACCCTTTATTTAAGTCTTTTCAGAGATTATAGCTAGTCACCACCTTGAAGAGGACTCTTCGGTTGAGTGAACCTCTCCTTTTTGGAAAAAAAGTGACAGCATGCTGTTCACACACACACACACACACACACACAATGTTTATTATGGCAGCTGGATATAATGAGAGCACATGAATTGATGTGAATAGTGCAAGGGGTGGAATGTATCATGTACAGCCTATGGCTTATTTCAATATCTTGGCTGCATCTACTTCTGTCATTGCCATACTTGTTCCAACACCAGTAGTCACTGCACTGACAAACATTGGTTGATCTCTGACTAATTTCATGTAGGCCGAACAATATTTTCACATGCCCACACTAGGCACTTCTTGCTTTTTGCCCAGTCAATGCTGAGGGATGAAATGACATGAGGCTTGCTAGGTCCCACATAGGTACAACCCAGATGTGTAGAAGAACTCATGTACTAGAAAGCAAATATTTGACCAATGAGCAATGGGAGCCAGTGGATAAATTCTCCTCCCTTCCTCCCCTGAAAGAACTGTCTTGAGAAGCAGTTGCTTTTATGGGCTCAGAAGAAAGTCTCATGAGATCAGGTAATAGTCTCCTTTGATTCCAAGCATGGCCAGCTTGATTCTTCAATCATGCTGTACAGGATTAGGAAAACTCATGCCATGAGAAAATGGGATTACTGAGATTTTCTTGTAAAAAAAATTGAATGCAGGTGTATAAGAAGAGAGCTATGTTTAAACCTCTTATGAAGAACAGAGTTAATATGGATCTTTCTGACACTTCAGAAAGTCAGCCAGTAACTCTTGCTTGCTGGTTGGCTGTCAATTCCAATTCATCCATTCTGTAGGCCTGACCCAAGGCATTCAGCAGCAGCGCCAGCAGATACACAGTGGTATCCAGAAAAGGAGAGAGCCATTTAAAAAAAGGAAATTATACTAAGCACTGTGGCCTGTGCTACATATATTCCATGTATTATTGCATCTAATCTTCATAGACAGGTATCATTATGATCTCTAATTTAGAGGAAAGGAAAGAACAGGAGTTCAGATTAACACCACCCAATCACTAAGTGGATAGGGGTCAAACTCATATTGTTTTTGACTAATGCAATTTCTCTAAACTGGATTCCTTTACCAAGAACCAGAGCTGTGCTCAGCTATTATTGTTTTGTGATCTCATTTGACCCAAAGGAAAGGAAGGCTGGTACCCTGAAAGAAAGAAAAAAATCACACACACATATTATCTTGGCAAAAGCAGACATTAAATACAGTTATAGGTAAAAGAGGAAAACAAGATGGAATAGAGAAAATCAAAACAATCTTGGACTGCATTTGTCCAGACCGATGGTTCACAAAGAGTGTAACACAGCACGTATATGTATCCCAAAAAAAGTGGATGTGTTATTAATTTGTGATCAATATACCCAATACTTTTTGGCTAGCACTAAAGACATTCTATTCAGCAATGCCTGCCAGATAAGCAGTGGGTGGTGTGACAGGCTGTAGGGCAGAGCAAAACTTGCTGTGAACCAGAAAGGATTGTATCAAGATCAAACAGGTGCCAAAGAAAGAAGCATTTACTGGAATACTTGAGAACACTCTCTTCTGTGTATATAAGACAGAGTAGTTAGGGTAGTCAATATTTCTATCAAACAGCAACAGTGTTGCTGAGAGACCAAGAGAGAACTGAAAAGAAAATTAAAATGTGAGACAAGATTGTTTTCTGTCCCTCAGACTGATCAGTAATGACTGCTGACTTATTTACTGATGTTACATGAATCTTTTAATTCCTTCAATTTATACCACTAAAAATACCATAACTATGAAAAGTGTGATAACACTGGTTTAGGAAACCAATTTACTTGATCAGAATTACCACCTTACCTAAGCTGAGAAAAAAATGGGAAACCCTGCTTGTTAAAGCACTTTTCTTACAAAAGCACTTTTCTTGACCAGTACAACTAAGATGAAAGTAAGATTAATAAGATGTAGATCCACTTTCGTGGGGCTTTCTAACAGAATCTGGCATTCCTTTGGGGCAGGTGACTCACCTGGACACAACTGGCTCAGAAACCCTGAAAGATAGAAGACATCACTCACTGAGAATGTATTTGGAACACAGAGAGCTAAAAATGAAATTCCCTAAGCCATGGGTGGCACCACAACATGCAATAGAAAGGACTGGAAGGGGGGTGGTGCTTTGAAATAAGAAAGCCAGGATTTTGCTGTGACTTGGCACCTCTCCCTCCATTTTGCCACACATAAAGGAAGCCTGCAAAGTCGTAAATGGCAGACCTCACATCAGCTGAAGAGCTGTGAAAGTAGCCGCCAAATCCCACAGGCTGTTCTTGCAACTAGTCATGACTCCTGATTAGGCAGAGACCTAGGAAGCTGTGCGGACCCTGCAGGTTTGCTACAGCCCTTTCAGGAGTGTTTGCTACAGTTTCCTTTGCTTTGCTTTAACCATAAGGAGACACAAGTTTCACCTGCTAAAGTCTCTTCTGTCACACTGTGGTCCTTTTATCAATATTTGATGATCATGAGGTTCAGGACATATGGCACCTTAGCATTAGAGAAAACAGCAGAAGCAGGAAGGTCATTCTCAACTTCCCCTCACCCTTTCTCCCCTGAAGCAGGCCATAAAACCTAGCTGACATTCTTCTGAAGTAGGTCATAAAACCTTCATTCTGGCCAGCACAGTGGCTTACGCCTGTAATCCCAGCACTTTAGGAGGCCAGATGGGCAGATCACGAGGTTAGGAGTTCGAGACCAGCCTGACCAACATGGTGAAACCCCGTCTCTACTAAAAATACAAAAAAATTAGCCGGGCATGGTGGCACGTTCCTGTAATCCAAGCTACTCAGGAGGGTGAGGCAGAAGAATCACTTGAACCCGGGAGGCAGAGGTTGCAGTGAGCCGAGATTGCACCACTGCACGCCAGCCTGGGCGACAGAGCAAGACTCCCTCTCAAAAACAAACAAACAAACAAACAAAACAAAACAAGACTTCATTCCAGAGGTGCCCACCCTATGCCCAGGAAAAAGGAACATCCTAATCCTCAGACACAGAGAAGCCAAGAAGAATCTGAACAAATGGACCTTGCTAAATTCCTCCCAGTTTATTACCATTATTAGATCATAATCCCTCTCTCCAATCATACTTCTGCACCACTGGCCACTTTTCATCAAACCTGAGCATAAAAATACACAGATTTCCCTGTTTCTTTGGGGTCTTCATTTCTGAAGATTTCACTGTCTCATAAAACTTACATTAAATACATTTGTATGCTTTTCTCTTGTTAATCTTTTATTATAAGTGCCTCAGCTATGACCCTTGCAATGGGTAAGAAAAATATATTATTTATTCCCCCATACAATGACAGCAACTCAATATGTGGCATTGGCTTTCACATTTGGCTCTTGATGCTGACCTGAAAATAACAGTTCAAATAACAGTTGAAAGCATCCCATGGTAAAAAGAAAGTCATTTTTTCTTTTTTTTTGTTTTCCTGCGTGCTTAGCTCTCCAAGGTTGGACATGAATTTAAGGGCCACAGAGCACTGGATGAAAATCCTAACTCCGGCCGGGCACAGTGGCTCATGCCTGTAATCCCAGCACTTTGGGAGGCGGAGGCAGGCAGATCACGAGGTCAGGAGATCGAGACCACCCAGGCTAACACGGTGAAACCCCGTCTCTACTAAAAAATGCAAAAAATTAGCCGGGCGTGGTGGCGGGTGCCTGTAGTCCCAGCTACTCTGGAGACTGAGGCAGGAGAATGGCGTGAACCCGGGAGGCGGAGCTTGTAGTGAGCTGAGATCGCGCCACTGGACTCCACCCTGGGCAACAGAGCAAGACTCCATCTCAAAAAAAAAAAAAAGAAAGAAAAGAAAATCCTAATTCCAACACTTACTGTTTTGTTAATTTAACTCTGAATTTCAGACTAGTCTTTGTTAAGTGGGGAAAATGACACCTGTCTTACAAGAGGATTTTTGAGAATGATATTATGTAAAGGGAATGATATAATGATATTATGTAAACCCAAAGACAGTGCTCAATAAATGTTAATCACCTTGCCCTGATTGCAGTTAAATTCCACGCTTCCTTTAATAAGAAATGTAGTTGGGTATTATCTCCATGTAACAGGCTGGAGAAATGGAGGCTGATAATGTGGCTAAAAGACAGCTGGCAAATAACAGAATTAAGAATTAACTCCACATCTTTTTGGAATTCCCAGTGCTTTATTCCTTTGCTCTGAGACATTGGGCTTCAGTTCATTTATTCACTGATTGAACAAACGTTTTTCAGGGCCTAATATATGCCAGATAGGAGAAATAATGGATAGAAAAGAAAACAGGAAATCTCTGCCCTCATAGAATTTATATTCTAGTGAATGGAGACAGATAATACTAAATATGTACAATGGGGACAAATGCCAGAAGGAAAAGGAAGTGGAGTAGAGGACAGGAGTGTGGAATGTGTGTGCTAATTTACAGAAGACAATCAGGAAAGTGGTCTGATAAGCTGACCCTTGAGCAGACCTGAAGTCTGAGTGAGAATTGAGCCATGCAAATATCTGAGGGAAGAATGTTTCGGGCAGAGGGAAGCACCAACTACAAAGGCCCTGAGGTAGGAGCGTGCTGCATTTGTCAAAGGAATATCAGGATATAGCGAAAGGAGAGATGCAGTGGGAGGCAGGTTTATCCAGGGCTTCATAGGTGGCAGACAGCTCTTTGAATTTTACTCTTAGTGAGGTGGGAAGTCAGTGGGTATGTTGGGCAGAGAGGTAACATGATCTTAAGTGTTTAAAGGATCATTTTGGCTGCTGTGTGAAGAGACCATACCCAGGACATGGGAAAAGCTCAAGATCATTTCCTAATTCAGGGGAGAGGAGAGGGTGACTTGACTAGGATGAAGATAATGGTGGAGGAAAAGAGGAATAGTTGGGTTCGGGATATATTTTCAAATAGGCTCAACAGAATTTGCTTATGGATTTAATTTGGGCATTAGAGACAGAGGAAGACATGTTAAGAATAACATCAAGGTTTTTTTTGTTGTTGCTTAAAATACCATAGAAAACCACCAATGATTGCTAAAGTATCAGCCTTTATAAGTAACCCTGAATTCGTCATTTTCCCTCTCTAACTTTAGCTTCTTTTTTTTTTTTTTTCCTTTTTTATTTTTTTTTATTTTATTTTTATTTTTTATTATACTTTAAGTTTTAGGGTACATGTGCACATTGTGCAGGTTAGTTACATATGTATACATGTGCCATGCTGGTGCGCTGCACCCACTAACTCGTCATCTAGCATTAGGTATATCTCCCAATGCTATCCCTCCCCCCTCCCCCCTCCCCACCACAGTCCCCAGAGTATGATATTCCCCTTCTTGTGTCCATGTGATCTCATTGTTCAATTCCCACCTATGAGTGAGAATACGCGGTGTTTGGTTTTTTGTTCTTGCGATAGTTTACTGAGAATGATGGTTTCCAATTTCATCCATGTCCCTACAAAGGATATGAACTCATCATTTTTTATGGCTGCATAGTATTCCATGGTGTATATGTGCCACATTTTCTTAATCCTGCGAACATTTTGTGATGGGTCCAGGAGCACTTCAGCATCCCTTCACTCCAGCATCCTTCATGCCAGCAAACTTAATGTAATGATAGTGTTTCCTCTTCCCAATTCTAAGAATTTCTCTCCTTCCACCCCCAGGTATCATTCTATTTCCCTCCTCTTTTCATTTTTCCTACTTCCCTTTTCCCGTTCTACCTGCCTCTTCCAGAGGAGTCAAGGAGAGCTGAGGAGACATAGTCACAACTAGGCAGAGAAACACCCCGTTTCCTCTGGATCATGCTGGCCACATATTTTCAATCCATCAAAGGCTAAGTCTTGAGCATCTACAATGCATTAAGTACCCTAGGAAGATAGCTCATGTCCTAGGAACCAGTTGCTTCTCCTCGCGTTAGTATCTTGACTCTTGTGGATCCCTCCAAAAGAACATAAGGGAAACAGTGCTGCAGAGCTGTACCCTAAACCTGGTAAGTTTGGACCACGTAAAAAGCTTTATTTCTCAGAGTATTGCTATTGCCTCCCTCAAACCTATTCACTGATCTCCTGAAGTATACATATTCAACTGATTTGAAAGTTAGACAAATAAAAATTCTATTGGACAATTAGAAATTCTTCATATGGAGCAAGGAGAGGTGGCTCATGCCTGTAATCCCAGTATTTTGGGAGGCCAAGGCAGGCAGATCTCTTGAGCCCAGGAGTTTGAGACCAGCCCAGTCAACATGGAGAAACCCAGTCTCTACTAAACATATAAAAATTAGCCGAGTGTGGTGGTGCACAACCATAGTCCCAGCTACTCAGGAGGCTGAGGTGGGAGGATCACTTGAGTCCAGGAGGCAGAGGTTGCAATGAGCTGTGATCAGGCCACCACACTCCAGCCTGGGTGACAGAGCGAGATATTGTCTCAAAAAAAAAAAAAAAGGAAATAAAAGAAATTCTTCATATCTTCTTTGCACCGAATGGCGTATAGAGCTCTTTCACATTCACGACACTATTTAATCCATCAGACAGCCCTACGAGAAAAGATGGCAAGACAGAAATTATTGTCCCCATTTTCCTGATGGGAAAATTAAAATTCAAACAACTGTTTACCCAAGGAAATTACTGTTAATTATAAGATGTTCACTAGAATGTGGGCACTCTGGTTTCCAAACATAATGCTTTTTCATAATAATGGCTGCCATTTATTGAGCATTATATGCCTAGTATTCTGGGAATAGTTTATATAAATTTTCTTATTGAATGTTTACAAAAGCCTAGGAAGTGCATGCATTGTCCCTATTTTTCAAATGAGAAAACTAACACTCAGAAATGTTAAATAAATTATCCATCAGATATTTATAGATGTGACACTAGGAGATGTGGCCAAAATCAACCTCGCCCATGGATGTTGTTGACTCTCATATAAAGAGGTTTGGGGGTTACAAATGAATTATCAGCAGCCTTTGGCACAGCTGATTTCTCCTTCATTCCTATAATATATATATTTTTCCCCTGTAGTCATCATTTTCCCTCTCCTACCTCACAGCCATGGCTTTTTGGTTTCCTGTGCTAGTTCCTTTTTCTCTACAATCATCTTAATTTTGGAGTCCCCAGGGGTGAGTCCTGCACCCTTTTTCTTCTTTCCCCATATGATTTTATCCATCCCCTTGGATTCAAATACAAACTATTTTCTGAAGACTCTCAAACTTCTGGCTCCAGCTTAGCCCACTTCTCTGAGTTCTGGACTTTCTTCTATATCCAAATGCCTTCTTGGCATATCTGTTCAGCTGTCTCACGGACTTTGCAAACTTAACATTTCCAAAGTGGAACGATTGATTCCCCCTCATTCCATTCCTAAACTGATCATATCACAGTCTTGCTTTCCCTGACAATGATAACCACTGGTACAGTTACTAAAGCCAGAAACCAGAATTCTCTCCCTTCTCTCACTTCCTGTAACTTACCAGCAAGTCCTATCGGCTCTGCTTCCAAAATATATCCTGCATCTCTCTAGTCCTCTCAGTTCCAAGTCACCATTCACTTTCATCTGTGGCTCCTCATAGCTGCCCCACTGTACCCACTCTCAGTCCTCTCCCACCAGTCTTCTCCACAGTGATTTTTTTGAAAATGTGAATCAGCTTGTGTCACTCCCCTACTTTAAAGCCCTTAATAGCTTCCCATGGGCTTAGAAAATGTTTGAAAACCTTGTCATGGTTCCAAAGGCCCGCTGAATGGGCTCCTGCCTTTGTCTTTCCTTCTTTCCTTCATTATACTCTAGTCATACGGGCTTTCCAGAAGTACTGCAGACTTTCCCTGCTCTTCCCCATCTCAGAACTCTTGCCATGACTCTGCTTGGAGAGCTCCTCCATTGATTGACCCTTCACTTGGCTGGCTCTTTGGTCTCATCTTGAACATCTTCTGAGAAGCCTTCCTTAAACATGTTCCCCTGTTAGCCTTTATCACAGCATCATGCCTACTTTCTTTATCACACAATCATAACTTGTAATTATCTAATATATTTATCTATTGTCAGACCCCTCATGAGGGCAGAGATCTGTAGGTCTCACCACCGTCACGATACAGCATCTGTGTATGTATATTTCCAGTACCCAAAGCTCAGTAAACATTAATTGAGTGAACAAAAGAATGCAGAGGGTGAATTTCAATTTCACTTATGCAGACCTTTTAGCATGAATATGGTGCTTGGTTATGTTTATCCTTTGTGTTTTGTGCTTTGCAAACTCAGGGAGGAGTCCCAGTGATGAAGTAATGTAGAAAAGAGCTGTGGTCATGACCTAACCTCTATTAAATAAGAACAATGAGGACAAGTGATATTGACCCAAAAGAATCTAGGCTGTTAGGCCAGGTGCCAAAATTTTTTTGGCTTTTATATTTCCTTAGGTATATAAGAGACTTGAATTTCTGAGAAGCTATCCAAACTATGACCATACATTACAAAATCCATTTCACTTAGCCCTTAAAGACTCGTCATGCTCCATTTCAATAACAGCTAGACCTCTCATCAGCATTTGCAGGGCTGGAGGCCATATCCGACCCAGGCTTTCATCTTTGTCTCCAAAAGTAGGCAAATGTGTAATCATAATAACCATTTGTCTTATGTTAAGAGCCTACAGCATGACCAATACTGCCAAGTACTAGGTGCTCTGCATGTTATGCCTATTTAGTCTTCACCATAAACCTATGAGGATTGTTTTATGTCTAACTAATAGATAAAGAATCTGAGGCTCAGAGAAGTCACACTACTTACTCTTATGCCAGGCTTTCAGCTGGTAAGAGACAGAACTGAGACTGACCCCAAGTTTTCTTATTCCAAAGTGAGCATTATTTAAACTCCATTATATTTTCCTTTTTAAAAAAAAATCACATCCATGTATTTTTATTAAATTATTTCAATTAGTAGGTACACTGCATAATATTTGCTGATCAACTGATGAAGTATGATTCTCTTTAAAGAGGCAATGTAAGTAAGCTTTCTGGGTCTCCACTATTCCTCCAGGGTGAAATACTAGCAGTGATGCTGTCACAGAGAATAATCTTAATTTACCTTCTCTGGGTAAACATCTGGCTCATAGAGATTAGAGACTGCTCTTGCCTAAAGTCTCCTTAAAAAGGAAATGAATCTACTTCACCATTAGTCCTTACACTGTGATTTGTGGAGCCCAAGGATTCCATGAAGACCCTTCTAGGGTCCCTACAAAAGGGGAAAAGGGTACCATTTATTCCTTTGTTTATCTGGTTTGGGACTTTAACTGAAGATTTCATTTAACATTTGAAAAACACTGCCCTTGAGGAAATGAAAAAAGGAAGGAAGGAAGGAATGGAGGAAAGAAGGGAAGGAGGAAGGGAAGAAGGGCAGCAAGCAAGAAAGAAAAGAATGAAGGAAAAAGAAGGTGAGAGTCAAGAATTTTCTGTTTCTTGGAATGGTTTACACAAATAAGGCATTCTGAACACATACCTGACTGAAAGTTGGGGAGAAATAGCAGACCAATGGTGGAGGCTCCTTACGAAGGAAGATGGAAGAGAGATATGTTCCAGCCTTAGGAAAAAAGTTAGTTAGAACAGCTAACATAGGTGTGAGGGAATAAGAGCATGGCTTTTTTTTTTTTTTTTTTTTTTGAGACGGAGTCTTGCTCTGTTGCCAAGCTGAAGTGCAGTGCTCCATCTTGATTCACTGCAACCTCTGCTTCCCAGGTGCAAGCGATTCTCCTGCCTCAGCCTCCCAAGTAGCTGGGACTATAGGTGCATGCCACCACGCCCAGCTAATTTTTGTATTTTTAGAAGAGACAGGGTTTCACCATGTTGGCCAGGATGATCTTGATCTCTTGACCTTGTGATCTACCTGCCTTGGCCTCCCAAAGTGCTGGGATTACAGGCATGAGCCAGCAAGCCCAGCCAAGCATGGCTTTAAATAGAAACACAGGATAACTACTAGACCCTCATTTTTGTAAGGAATTCCTAAGATGACACTGAAGTGAAAGTTCAACACAAGCTCATGCAAACCATGTGAGTGGTGCTCTATCTCCAGAAAGCTAAAAATGTTGTAAAATTCTTGATTATAGTTTAGAGATGCTGGACTGGGTTAGGCGCAGTGCCTCACGCCTGTAATCCCAGAACTTTGGGAGGCCAAGGCAGGTGGATCACCTGAAGTCAGGAGTTCAAGACCAGCCTGCCCAACATGGCAAAACCCTGTCTCTACTAAAATACAAAAAATTAGCAGGGCATGATGGCGGGCACCTGTAATCCCAGCTACTCGGGAGGCTGAGGCAGGAGAATCGCTTGAACCCAGGAAGTGGAGGTGGCAGTGAGCTGAGATCGCGCCACTGCACTCCAGCCTGGGTGACAAGAGCGAAACTCCATCTCAAAAAAAGC
This sequence comes from Pan paniscus, assembly GCF_029289425.2. Classification (NCBI taxonomy): domain Eukaryota; kingdom Metazoa; phylum Chordata; class Mammalia; order Primates; family Hominidae; genus Pan; species Pan paniscus. The sequence goes on from NC_073249.2 coordinate 158,571,941, forward strand.
CATAAATAGAGACGCTGGACTGCCAGCATTTTGCTCTTATGTTCTTTTTCTTTTAGATATAAGGGTCTCACTGTGTCGTCCATGCTGGACCCCAACTCCTGAGCTCAAGCAATCCTCCTGAGTACCTGGAACAACAGGCACACACGACTTCAACTAGCTTCACCCAGCTTCACTTATGTTCTTAAATTTAGTTTTTCTTTGGTAATTGAACACCCAGCTCTCCCCCTTAAACCCAACAGATGACTGCTTGTGACTTTCAGTATATCTAATGGTTTTTCAATTTCCATTTTGTTACAGAAAACATCACTTCCAGAATGGAAGTACCTCTCTTCTGACAGGCCTATTAATATGGTCCCGAAAGTGGTCCCAAGCCTACTGCTCTTCTGTAACTATACATTCTCTCTAGGCACATTCCCTTAGTCCCATGCCTTTTTTTTTTTTTTTTTCCAGACGGAATTTCACTCTTATTGCTCAGGCTGGAGTGCAATGGCGTGATCTGGGTCACTGCAACCTCTGCCTCTGAGGTTCAAGTGATTCTCCTGCCTCAGCCTCCCGAGTAGCTGGTACTACAGGCGCCTGCCACCATGCCTGGCTAATTTTTGTATTTTTAGTAGAGATGGGGTTTCACCGTGTTGGCCAGAATGGTCTCGAACTCCTGACCTCAAGTGCTCCAACCGCCTTGGCCTCCCAAAGTGCTGGGATTACAGGCATCAGCCACTGTGCCTGGCCAGCCCTATGTCTTTAAATAATTTCTATGCTGTACTGCCTCTTATAGCTTTATCGTCAATCCCGATCTTTCACCAAAACTCCCTTGCTGGGTAAGTACCTGACATCTCCATGATGTACACTCAGATGATTGAGTGTATATATAGTAGGTATAGGTATCCCAAACTTAAAATGCCCAAAACAATGTTCCTATTCCCCTAAATTTGATCATCCTCAGTTTTGCATCTCAGCAAATGACTACACCACACATTGCTTAAAACAAACAAAAAGCCCTTGGAGTCATCCTTGCCTCTTCGCTCTTCTTTCACCCCATATCCAATGTTGGCTTTATCTCTCAAATTCATAGTATTCCTCCGCTTCTCTCAGTCTCCTCTGCTACTGCTCTAGTTCAAACCACCATCATTTCTCCCTGGATGAAAATCAGCAGCTTCCTAACTGGTCTCCCTGCTGCTCTTGCCCACCCCCATACAGTCTGCTCTCCAGACAGCAGTCAAAGCAAATTTTTAAAAATGTAGGCCGGGTGCAGCAGCTCATGCCTGTAATCCCAGCACTTTGGGAGGCCAAAGCGGGAGAATCTCTGGAGCCCAGAAGTTTGAGATCAGTCTGGGAAACATGGCAAAACCCTATCTCTATAAAAAGTAAAAAATTAGCTAGGCATGGTGGCAGGCACCACCTGTAGTCCCAGCTACTCAGAAGGCTGAGGATAGTGTGAGCTGTGGTTGTGCCACCGCACTCCAGCCTGAGTGACAGACCAAGACCTTGCCAAAAAAAAAAAATTAAAATGTAAATCAGACCATGTTACTCCCCTGCTTACAACTTTCCAAGGGTTTCCAATTATACCAAGAATAGAATCCAAGCCCCTCACTATGGTCTAGGACAGAGTTTTTCAAACCAAACCATTTACTAGATTGTGAAACCAATGTACTAGGTAAAGATCAGCATTTTAAAATAAAATAAGACAGAAATATCAAAGTTACCATGTGTCATAAAGATAAGTATTATTTTATAAGGGCCAGGCATGGTGGCTCACGCATGTAATCCCAGCACTTTGGGAGGCTGAGGCAGATGGCTTGAGCATAGGAGTTCGAACCAGCCTGGGCAAAATGTTGAAACCCAGTGTTTCAACAAATACAAAATGAGCCAGGTGTAGTGGTGTGGGCCTGTAGTCCCAGCCACTGGCAGGGGAAGGGGGCTGAGGTGGGAGGATCAGCCCCAGAGGCTGAGGCTGCAGTGAGCTGTTATTGGGCCACTGCACTCCAGTCTGGGTGACAGAGTGAGACCCATCTAAAAAAAAAAAAAAAAAAGTGTTATTTCATGAAGTTTTCCTCTCAGATACGTGTGTGTGCTGGACTGTGATGGAAAATACATTTCTTACTCTGGGGCCACATTAAAAGAGTTGAAAGCCATTGCCCTACAGGACCCTAATGATCTATTTGCTCATATCTCCCACCTAATCTCCCACTCCATCTCCTGCTCACTCAAATCCTTGAGTCCCACCAGCCTTCTTACTGTCTCCAAAGAAACCAGGCTTCTCCCCACCTCAGGCCCTTGCCTTTTGTTTGGAATGCTATACTTCCAATTATTTCCATTGGATGGATCCTTCTTGTACAGGTCAAGTCACTGCTTAGAAAGCCCTTCCTCTGACTGTTCTAAAGCAGGCCCACTCACTCCTCTATCATTTCAACCAGTTTGATTTTCTGATGATGCTGACCATATTTATTTGTTTGTCCATTGTCCTTCTCAGCCCTCCGGGCATAGCCACAAGACCTTGTGACATTACCAAGGACCTTGACTGTCCACCACAGATCCCCTGCCCACATATAAAAGTGAGTCGATAAATATTAATTGATGGACTGTTGAATGAAAAGTGAAATTGCTTGTACATGTGTTTTTATAAAATAGGGACACCCCATAATGAAATGCTTAACTAATTGTACTAATGCTGCTGAGAAAACAAAGCTGCTGCTGCTGCTGCTAAAACTGCACAGTGGCTGGCAGGCAGTGCCCCGTGGGAGAGCCTGATGTTTCATTTGTCAGCTGATTGATGAATGCTCAAATTTAGTGTGCAAAAGTTAATTTCTTGGCGTGCAATGTATGAAAATGCAGATTGGTTGACACTGAACATTTAATAGTTAAGAACATTCTCATAGTATTTGCCTAGTGCCCTGTGGTTCCTGGCAACAATAGGCAAAAAAAAAAAAAAAAAAAAAAAACTTTAAAAATCAAGTATTCATCTTGAACTCCTTTCAGCTATAGTGGAACCAGAAGTAAAATCTACTTCTAACACCTTTTTCCTGAATGAAGGAAGAGAAACCCAAGAAAGCAAGTAAGTAGTGGCAACTGTCAGGAGTGGCCAGATGGGAGAAGAGTTTGAATGGAAACTGCCCTTAGGGAGCCAGGCCCAGGGGCTACACAGCCTGTTCACCAAAGTTCTCCCAAAGGTTATTAGGATTATCGTCTCGATCTTTATTTATTTCCAGGTGTCTGATCATAAAGGGGCTTGTATGCTAAGCTAAGGAGGTTGAATTTTCTTCTAAGTGCTATGGGGAAGAACCTTAAAAGGGTTTTAAGCAGGAGAGTGACCTTTTGGGGGGTCTCCAGACTCCCAGGCTGCATTGAGCAGGGGAGGGGAATTGAGGGTGTGCACGCTTGGCAGTAGGAAGCACTGCGGCAGACATTCCCAGTGAGGAGTAATGAGAAGCCTACAGGAAGGCAAAGGTTGTGGGAACCAGAGATTGTGATGAGAGAGCCTTGTTCGAATCTGACTCTCCCTACCTACAAGTTACTGCTTCCACTTGGTGACCCTGCGATGGTTCCTACGCCTCTTTCCTCTCTGAACAAATAAAGCTGATAATAGTACCTATTCCAGAGATTGCTGTGAAGATTGTGGTAATGAATATAAAAGCTCAATGCCTGCCACATAGTAAGTGCTCAATATACATTAGTTGTTCGTTTTTAACCAGGCACTGTCCACGGCGCTATTGATACAGGAGTGCCCGGAAGGGAAGAGCTAGTTCCTTTAAATGATGCAGAAGGGATAAGGGAAGTGCCTGAGAGAAGGGCGTGGTCCCTGGCTAGGGGGTCTACCCCTACGGACCCAGGTGAGGACAGGCACTTCTGCCTTCACACGCACGCAAATGTTGCGTTTTCAAAGACCCCCCCTAACCTGCCACACCCCCATCCTGGGCCTATAGAAACCTGAGACCCTGGAAAGGTAAAGACATTAGCTGCTGGACTACATCAGCAGCTAATCAGCAGAGTGGAACTACATCAGCAGAGTGGAACACATCAGCGGAAGAAGACCAGCAACTGGACTTTGAGCGGACGTCGAGGCGAGCACGCCGGCGGAAGATCACACCGACAGATGCCAGGACGTCGGCAGGCCATAGACGGGCGGGATGAGGCAGAGTTTGGGCGGGGCAGTCAGAGGAGAGCGGGGGCTGCTGAGCAGGCCAACTCCAGGGGAAAACCATCTCCATCCTGGCTCCCACATCACTGAAGAGCTACTTCCATTCAATAAAACTTTGCAGCCAGGCGCGGTGGCTCACGCCTGTAATCCCAGCACTTTGGGAGGCCGAGGCGAGTGGATCACGAGGTCAGGAGTTCAAGACCAGCCTGGCCAAGATGGTGAAACCCCGTCTCTACTAAAAATACAAAAATTAGCTGGGCGTGGTGGTGGGCGCTTGTAATCCCAGCTACTCGGGAGGCTGAGGCAGAGAACTGCTTGAACCCAGGAGGTGGAGGTTGCAGTGAGCCAAGATAGCGCCACTGCACTCCACCCTGGGCGACAGAGCGAGACTCTATCTCAAAACAAAAACACAAACAAAAACAAAAACAACAAAAAAAATCTTTGCACCCATCCTCCAACCCCACGTGTGATCTGCTGCTTCTGGTACACCAAAGCAAGAACCCGGGATACAGAAAGCCCTCTGTCCCTGCGACAAGGTAGAGGGTCTATTTGAGCTGGTTTAACACAAGCCGCCTATAGACAAACTAAAAGAGCACCCTGTAACACATGCACACTGGGGCTTGAGGAGCCGTAAACATTCTCCCCTAGACACTGCCTTGGAGTCGGAGCCCTGTATGCCTGCCTGCCTCTATGCCTCCCTGGAGGTTTGAGCAGCAGGGCACTGGAGAAGCGAGCCACACCCCCGTGGCACACCATGTGAGGGGGTCAAGGGAACCTTTCCAGTTTCACAATGTGAGGCAGATTCACACCCAACAAACCAGAACAAGAGTTTGACCGTCACAGATGCTTTGAAAACACAGAGAACCCAAAGTTTATTCTCACCAGCAGAGAAGGCTTCACAGAGGTGGATCTGGAGCTGGCAGGGTGGGGGGGAATAAACAGCATTTTGAGAGGCAGGACTTACATTGAAAAATGCAATTCACTCCAATGCATACACTGTAATGCAAACTCTAGTCTTGATTGGTTAGGGTAAGCCTGTGACTGCGGTGAGGTAGAGGTGGCCGGGAAGGCCGTTCCTGCCTGCACTTCGGTGAGAATTGGGACTCCAGTCACCTCTTCATCTTGGACAGTCGGTCTGGCCCCCTCTTTCTGAGGCAAGGCTCGTATCTTAAGCTAGTTGGAGATCCGGCCGCAATCCTGGCTCTCAATAGGTCGGGGATTGAGGGCCCCTCAACCACAGGTTTTTGTCTGCAAACCCAGTTTCGGAGGTCCCTAAAAGTGTACAAATAGTAAAGCCAGGCCCAGCCGAGCCAATTCTTTCCATCCCTCCAGCGCTGCATGCTGATTATTTGCTCTCCATATCACCTCTCCTCAGGGGGCTTCAAGGAATCAGCAAATCCCCCGCATCAGAGCTACGAATCCCTAGCACAACCCATTCACACACAGCGGGGCGGCTGGGGATTAATTGGAGGGGGAATGTTGTGAATTCCAGAGAGTTCTTTCTTTTCTCCTCACAGTCAGTGGCCGGGGATATTGCTACATGAAAGCTTTGCTGTCAGTATCAATCATCATTGCCCAGGCTGCTACATTCCAAAGAATGAATTGGCCTCATTTGGTAACTCGACTGGAGCGGGGGAGTCATTCCTGAAGGGTCCACATTTGCGGGCCCCAATTCCGACTCCGTAAGTGGTTTCCAAAGACAAACAGAAACCCGGAGAGCCCAGCTTCCTTTTCCTGGATTCCCCATTTTAGTGAACGCTGGGAAGGGAGAGACCTGAAGGGAGGGTGAGACCCGTTAGTGCCTGGGCAGGAAATCAGCCAGAGCTTTGGCTGAGAGGAGAGAGACAGACAAAAATAGCGCATTGCTCTCTCATTGCTTTGATGCAGAGGCCGACTTTCCCCTGCTTCTCGGCAGGAAGGAGAAGGCTGCAGGGCTCTCCCTCATCTCTGAGCTAAGTGGGGCCCAGGGCCTGCAAAGCAAAGTGAACCCAAACCTCCCCGTTCAGAGGGAGAGGTGCTCTAGGAAGGCAGTTTGTGTGTGTGTGTGTGTGTGTGTGTGTGTGTGTGTGTGTGTGTGTGTGTGTGTGTGTTTTAATGCAGTATGTCAAACGTTTTCCTCATGGAAGCCGTTGCTGGGAGCCCCTAGAAAAGAAACGAATTTTCCCGGGGATTTCACCTCTTAAGTCTGCATCCTGCCTGTCTAAACCTTTCCCGAATTCTTACCTTTTTCAGTGCAAGATTTCCAGATTGCCTCCTCCTCCCCCATACTGTCTGAGCATTTCTCTCAACTTCTCCCAGCCTCCTCCCTCTGCCTTGTTGCAGAATTTCCTGAAACTCCCACCAAGTCGAGTGCTCAGAGAATGTATCCTGAGGGATTGGCAGGCTTCTCCACATGTCTTGGCCTCGCTCTGCTTGCTGTGAGAGGTGCTGCACTCTGACTGTCCCCAGGAACTGGAGTCCCAGGTGGGGCGGCTCAGTGGCTCTGGGGTGGTGTGACCCAAAGTGAGCCGCTGGCTGTCTTACCTACTGCATCCATGAAATGAATGCTCTGCCTCCCTCTAAGGCTGTGCAGGGATTAGTGGGAGAATAGATTTTAAAGAGCTTTGTGATTTGTAAAGCACTCAACATGAGAAATGATTATGAAATTCTCTCATTGGAAACAGTATTGGGTGAATTACTGATCTTTCTAAAGGCTTCACTCTGGATCTACCTGCATAGGAGAGTCTTGGTGAAGGGTATCCTGGGAGGAGTCGAGATAAAAAGATAAACCAAAACACACAAAAGCAAAAAGCAAACAAAACGCAGGATTATTATTATTGTCAAAAACTAAAAACAGAGTGATACGCCTGCAATATTTCAAGTTGCAAATGCCCAGAAGGTGACATTGTCTCATGTGGGCAGCATTCTAGACCACTGCTCCATTTTCTGTAGCTTCTTTGTCATGGCGACAGGCCAAAAGGCAGGTGATTTGACTATAATATTGAGCAAGATGCCTCCTCTCTCCAGGCCTCAGTTTTCCCATCGCTAAAATATATGAGCAAGACCAGACATTTTTTGCATCTCCAACCCTTCTGCTTTAGATTCCTGGGCTGCCTTGGTTATGCATTCTAACTTAGCAACCAGGAGGCTCCAAGGTCATTTCATACTTGATAAAATATCAGTTTTACCAATCCTCATCTGGGAGGAACAAACTGAGTAAACAATCTAAAATAGCACCAGCCACTTAGGATCCCTTAATACTGCTTAATCATAATGAGAATGTTTCAATATTTGTAAATTAATATGGGGAGAAGTGTGACATTGTGCCTTAAAACACTCTGGTAACAATTAGCACAGGATCTCCAGTGCAATTAGCACAGTTTCTCCACTCCCAAATGCTTTACTACAAAAAGTGCCTACTTCACTTAGTAACTTCACTCTCAAAAACTGACAGCTAAAAGCCACAATCTTGGTGTTGCAAGAATCCTAAAAAAACATGAGGTCAGCATTCTGTGTCACCACTGCACCTCACCAAATCTGAACTCTTATCTACCCAGAGTCTTTATCTCCCAGCTGCACCGTCTGCCTGAAGAGACTCTTTTCTTCCTAGTTGCTGTCAGCTGACTTATCTGTCCTCAGTGGGAGCCTTCAGGTTCAAGGCTCTGTCTGGGGACTTCATATACAGCCTTGACTATTATTCTGATGGATCATTTTAATTCTCCCCACTTTGATCAAGTCAGTTTCCACAACAAACAAGACTCACCAAAAGCATTCCTGGGCTCACAAAGGCAAACACACTTGGCTTTGCATCACAGACATCAGAGGCCAGAATTCTTCTTCAGCTATTTTAACCCTTGGCTGCATAAGTTTCCCAGTTAACACTTTTTACCTCCCTTCCCTGCAACCAGAGACGAGTTAGACTCCTCCAGGGAAATGCAATGGTTTCCAGCCTTTAATTAAGTAAGGATCCAAGTGGCAGATGCAGTTCACACACACTGGAGCCAAGCCTTGGCTAGGAAGGAAGATCCTTTTGCTCCAAATGCTCTGCAGTTCAGTAAAAGTAACTTCAGCTAATAAAAATAGGTCTGTCTATTGAGGGTCAGCAGCCATTTTAACTATTTAAATATTATCTCATTTAATATTCATGAAATATTAAGTAGGTGAAATAGGTGTGTCAATTTCATAAAGGAAGAAACCAAGGATGATAGAAGTTAAGCAATTTGTCCATGATTATACAGCTAGGCTGGAATGATGCTGGAGCTTAAACCTGGATCTGTCTGGCTTCAGAGGCAGGCCCTAATGTTAAGACATTCAGTGTTACACTTTAGCACTCGTTAGGCTGTAGTAGAGAGACTTTTGAATTGAGAGTAAGACCAGAGTTTAAGTCTGACTACGACTATCTGCAGCAAATCAAATTTCTCTATGCCTTGATTTTTCTACCTCTAAATTAGGGATAGAATTAAGTCATTTTTTCCCCAAACCTCAGTCCTTCATTTTATTACTTTTGCCATATCATCATACCATTCATACTATTATTTCATAACTATTTTCTTTAAATCACTGTACTTTTTAAAAGCAAATAAAATATTTTAAAATTAAACCTTATTAAATTAAAACCCAAAATGACTTGCTCTAAAAGGATGGTAATAAAAAAATAAAGATAAAGAAAAAACAAAGCCATTAAATTCTAGCTAGATACTCTTATCTACCTAAGGCTCTGAGCCTTAGGCTAACCTTATGTTAAATTGGAAAATATGCAAGTTGGTTAAAGGCTCTGTAAGGTAGTTAGGGTATATTGAAGACATACCAAAAAACAAACTGAGGCTGGGCGCGGTGGCTCACGCCTGTAATCCCAGCATTTTGGGAGGCCGAGGCGGGCGGATCACGAGGTTGGATCACGAGGTCAGGAGATCAAGACCATCCTGGCTAACACGGTGAAACCCAGTCTCTACTAAAAATACAAAAAATTTAGTCAGGCCTGGTGGCAGGTGCCTGTAGTCCCAGCTACTCGGGAAGCTGAGGCAGGAGAATCGCTTGAACCGGGAGGCGGAGGTTGCAGTGAGCCGAGATAGCGCCACTGCACTCCAGCCTGGGCAACAAAGTGAGAGTCCATCTCAAAAAAAAAAAAAAAAAAACTGAAACTTTTCACTCAGTATAACCAGGTGGAAAGAGGATCTAAAAGGAAACAACTTTTTCATTACTCAATATTTTATTTAACATCTTGTCTGTGTACTACCTCAAGTTATCTCACCTAACTTTCTTTTGCATGCTACCAGTGGTCCCATCTCATATGTGACCAAATCATATTGTAGGATTCTCTTTCAGCATTTCCAGCTCTAAAATCCTTTGATTCTAATGAGAAAAGCTAATGTTAATGACTATTAAATTTGAAACTGAATTCACTAGGACTCAATGAGTATTTTCTCACCTGCAGAGAAAGTAAAATAAGAACTTGACAATAAACTATCACTGCTATCAATTTATTTGAACAGAAAAAAAAATGAAGACTCTTCCCTGAGCTGGTGTCCTCCAGGACTGCAAACCACACCATATAGCCCTATAGCCATGCGATAATTGTCCATATATACCATGGTGTGCACCATCAGGTTTACAAAACATGGTTGAAGCCCCTGAAGATTCCCAATTCTCTCTCAGGTCAAAATTATTTTCATGATAATACTAAGATGTTCCAGCCTTTTTAATTCTAACTTTCCAGAAACTACCTAAAGTGAGATACTACAGATGGAATGCAGAAATAGATGTGAGAATCCACTTGTCTTCAATTGAGACAGACATTACAGAGCTTCACAAAATGTTAAACAATGCCACGATTCTCACTACATTTTTTTGTTTGGGAACTATAGTTATTTTTCATAAAAATAAAGTTATTGGCTGGGTGCAGTGGCTCACGCCTGTAATCCCAGCACTTTGGGAGGCCGAAGCGGGTGGATCACCTGAAGTCAAGAGTTCAAGACCAGCCTGGACAACATGGTGAAACTCTGTCTCTACTAAAAGTACAAAAAAATTAGCTGGGCATGGTGGCAGGTGCCTGTAATCCCAGCTACTCGAGAGGCCGAGGCAGGAGAATTGCTTGAGCTCAGGAGGCAGAGGTTGCCTCACTGCAGTGAGCTGAGGTCGTGCCATTGCACTCCAGCCTGGGCAACAAGAGCAAAACTCTGTCTCAAAAAAAAGTTTTTTATGTTAACATGTAGTGAATCTATTATTGTTTTCTAAAATAAATATTTTCAAAATGTCTCAGTTTAATTTCAAATATGGGAAATATCAGTAGATTTAATCCTCATAAACAAAGGTTCTTTGGATCCTCAATAATTCTTTTTTTTTCTTTAGAGACATGATCTCACTCTGTCCCAGGCTAGAGTATAGTGGTGCAATCATAGCTTACTGAAGCCTTGAACTTCTGGGCTCAACCAATCTTCCAGCCTCAATCCTCCCAAGTAGCTAGGACTACAGGTACATACCACCATGCCTGGCTAATTTTTTAAAGTTTTTTTTTTTTTTTTTGTAGAGATCAAGGTCTTGATGTGTTCCCAAGCTGGCCTCGAACTCCTGGCCTCAAGCGATCCTCCCAAAGGATCAGTTCAACCTCCCAAAGTGCTAGAATTACAGGCATAAGCCACCACATTGGCTGGATTCTCAGTAACTCTTTTTTTTTTTTTTTTTTTTTTGAGACGGAGTCTTGCTCTGTTGCCCAGACTGGAGTGCAGTGGCGCGATCTCAGCTCACTGCAAGCTCTGCCTCCTGGGTTCACACCATTCTCCCGCCTCAGCCTCCTAAGTAGCTGGGACTACAGGCGCCTGCCACCACGCCCGGCTAATTTTTTTTTTTTTTGTATTTTTAGTAGAGATGGGGTTTCACCATATTAGCCAGGATGGTCTCCATCTCCTGACCTCATGATCCGTCCACCTCAGCCTCCCAAAGTGCTGGGATTACAGGGGTGAGCCACCGCACCCTACCTCAGTAACTCTTAAGAGTATAAAAATGTCGGGCTGGGCGCGGTGGCTCATGCCTGTAATCCCAGCACTGTGGGAGGCTGAGGTGGGCAGATCACCTGAGGTCAGGAGTTCGAGACCAGCCTGGCCAACATGGTGAAACTCCATCTCTACTAAAAATACAAGAATTAGCCAGGCGTGGTGGCGGGCACCTGTAATCCCAGCTACTCAGGAGGCTGAGGCGGGAGAATTGCTTGAACCTGGGAGGCAGAGGTTACAGTGAGCTGAGATGGTGCCATTGCACTCCAGCCTGGGCAACAAGAGTGAAATTCCATCTTAAAAAAAAAAAAAAAAAAAAGGGTATAAAGATGTCCTGGCCAGGCATGGTGTCTCAGGCCTGTAATCTCAGCATTTTGGGAGGCTAAGGTGGGCAGATTGCTTGGGCCTAGGAGTTTGAGACCAGCCTGGGCAACATGATGAAACCCGGTCTGTACAAAAAATACAAAAATTAGCTGGGCATGGTGGTGTGTACCTGTAGTCCCAGCTACTCCTGGGGAGGCTGAGATGGGAGGATCACCTGAGACTGGGAGACTGAAGTTGCAGTGAGCCATAATTGCACCACTGCACTCCAGTCTGGGCAACAGAGTGAGACCCTGTCTCAAAAAAAAAAGATTATGTCCCAACTCCAAAATATTGGAGCGTGTCTGAGGCCATTATAAATGGCAGATCTAAAATATATCTGCTAGAATATGAAAGAGAGAACTACCATAATGGGAAGAGTAGGAAAACTACACAGTTAGCAATTAATGGATTATTACATTTAGTAATAATGAATAGTTACTATTTCTAAAATGATCAACTTAGTTATATCATCTGTGATCATTACAAAGAAAAATTAAGAAATTAAGAGAAAATGGGCTGGGCGTAGTGGCTCACGCCTGTAATCCCAGCACTTTGGGAGGCTGAGGCGGGTGGATCACGAGGTCAGGAGATCGAGACCATCCTGGCTATCATGGTGAAACCCTGTCTCTACTGAAAATACAAAAAATTAGCCGGGCCTGCTGGTAGGTGCCTGTAGTCCCAGCTACTCAGGAGGCTGAGGCAGGAGAATGGTGTGAACCCAGGAGGCGGAGCTGGCAGTGAGCCGAGATCGCGCCACTGCACTCTAGCCTGGGTGACAGAGCAAGACTCCATCTCAAAAAAAAAAAAAAAAAGAAAAGAAAATGTAGCAACCAGAAAATGTTAACATTATATTTATATCAACAGAAGCAGAATGTTGGATTCTAAACACTCTGACCGCAGCAAATGTAAAACATCTCTGTTTGTGTTGGGGCCTGGAAAGGAACATGGAAAATAGAAACTTTTGTTGGAAGTTTGCAAAGGAAATTTTTTTCTTTTACAAATGATTTTTAGTGGTGTCCACTAATTACTTTATAATCACTATCACATGTAGCTAAAATTTAATTTTTTTGTGTTGTCAAGAAACTGCCAAAAGGTTGGGACACTACAGTCATGAATTGCTGATCACACACCTGATGAAATCAACAAGTTGGGCCAATATAGCTTAGCAATTTTACTAGCTGAATCCCATCAACTCTATGGCTACAAATTGGTTGTGACTATCAGCTGAGACCATGGCCAAAAAATATAATTGTCAATTAGTGTGTTTCATATAGATAAGGCCAAAGAGTATCCCACCTACATTAAATGTCTCAAGCTCATTCTGATTCTGGGAGTTCAATTTACAAAGAGAATTAACATTTCTCTTTATTTTAAGTGGTTTCTATGGATACTTTCTATGAAGCATTTCATTCACATCTATCCAATTTAAGCTTCTCATTTTAATTTAAATACACTTTCTATTCCTCCAGATCTGTATATGATACACACAGTTCATTTACTGAAGATAATCTATAAAAAGCATTTATGCACACAAAATTTTAAATTAATACATTTAAAGGTTTAAAGAGAAGAAAGAAACTCCTACTATACAGAAATTCATAATCTCAGATTTGGAAGTCTATTTTTATTTCCATAATAATCACTCAAATCCTGACTTGTAAAGAATCATATTTTCTGGTTTCAACATTTTTTGTCATTATTAGGTTCCTCTTTCTTGATCTTATTTATTTTGTTTTATTGGAGTTTTCTTGCTTGTCAGAGTTGGGAATAAAACTTTTTGGGGCCGAGTGTGGTGGCTCACATCTGTAATCCCAGCATTTTAGCAGACCAAGACAGGAGGCTTGCTTGAGGCCGGGAGCGCAAGACCAGCCTGGGCAACATAGTGAGATCTTATCTCTACAAAATATAAAAATAAAGTTAGCTGGGCAAGATAGTGCACACTTACCGTCCCAGCTCCTTGGGAGGCTGAGGCTGAGGCTGGAGAACTGCTTGAGCCCTGGGAATCTGAGGCTGCAGTGAGCAATGAGCCAGCCACTACACTCTAGCCTGGGTGACAGAGGAAGTCCCTGTCTCTAAAAAATATAAATAAATAAAAATAAAACCTTTCTTGTTTCTACTGCATTTCAAAGTCAACGTTAAAAATTTAATTGATTACTCTGGTTTCTACTTAGTGTAAAAACATTGAGAAAAAAGCATTTTTAAAAGAATAAATCAGGCGCAGTGGCTCATGCCTGTAATCCCAGCACTTTGGGAGGCCGAGGTGGATCACGAGGTCAGGAGATGGAGACCATCCTGGCTGACACAGTGAAACCCATCTCTACTAAAAATACAAAAAATTAGCCGGGTGTGGTGGCGGGCACCTGTAGTCCCAGCTACTTGAGAGGCTGAGGCAGGAGAATGGCATGAAAACCCAGGAGGCAGAGCTTGCAGTGAGCTGAGACAGCGCTACTGGACTCCAGCCTGGGCAACAGAGCGAGACTCTGTCTCAAAAAAGAAAAAAAGAATAAATCTCGGCCGGGCGCAGTGGCTCAGGCCTGTAATCCCAGCACTTTGGGAGGCTGAGGCAGGCGGATAACGAGGTCAGTAGATCGAGACCATCCTGGCTAACACGGTGAGACCCCGTCTCTACTAAAAATACAAAAAATTAGCCGGGCACGGTGGAGGCTAAGGCAGGAGTATGGCGTGAACCCAGGAGGCGGAGCTTGCAGTGAGCCGAGATCGCGCCACTGCACTCCAGCCTGGGAGACAGAGCCAGACTCTGTCTCAAAAAAAAAAAAAAAAAGAATAAATCTCAGAAATAATATTGCTGGTGTTTGCTAATGTAATAAAAACTTTTTATTTGTAAAAACTTCTTTTTTTTCCAAGAAGGCCTATAATACCTAAATTTGTTAGAGAAGAGATCAGATGCCATCTCCAGCTAAAAGTCTTTCGTTTTTTTATCTACTATGCAAACTTTATACACCTCAGCCTAGAAACTTAGGCCTTCCACATTGTGGTTCCAGACTCCTACCAACTTTATCTACCATCCCGCCCGGCACAGACCCACAGTGCAGCCAAACAGGCCTACTGAGTTCTCAGAGTCCCCTTGCTGACCTCTGGCCCTTCACTCCCCATTCTCTCCCCACTTGAAATATCTCCTCAGGCCTCCAATGTCTGGTCACTGAATGTGATTCAGGCCCTGTAGTTAAAGTACTGTTGTTACTCCTTACAGCACACTGCACTTCTTAAGATTCATGTGTGTGTTTGCTTTATTCTCTACTTCTAAACAAAAGCTCCTTTACATTATTTATTTATTTATTTATTTATTTATTTATTTATTTATTGATACAAAGGTTCACTCTGTGACCCAGGCTGGAGTGCAATGGCACAATCTTGGCTCACTGCAGCCTCGAACTCTGAGCTCAAGGGATCCTCCCGCCTCAGCTTTCTGAGTAGCTAGAACCACAGGCATGTGCCACCACACCTGGCTTATTTTATTTTATTTTAAATAAGTAATATGTATGTATAATAATTACACAATTCAAAAAGCACCAATGCAAAGGTTATGCAAGGAAATGTCTCTTTCCCACCCTCCTCATCCAGTTCTGCTCCCCAGAGGCTCCCAGCATTGCCAATTCCTTGTGTATTCTCTGCCACATGAGAGAGAGAGAGTGTGTGTGTATTAACACAAATGGCAACACATTTTCATGTCATTCTGCAGGGCAGACATACAATAATCTTGGGCAGGTTGTATCATACACAAGAGCGTCCAGTAGAAAGTGGTTAAGGGCTAAAACCCAGCCCATGTACCTCTTGTCAAGCTGTGTTCTCTGTGGCCTTGCTATTGTAGGGCAGAAAATGTGACATCTTTTTCTCACCCATCCCAAGGTTCATGGCTAAGACCCCTGTAACAAAGACAGAGTAATAAGAGAAAGGCATATAAATGTATTTAGTATAAGTTTTATGTGACACAGAAGCCTTTGTAAATGAAAACTCAAAGAAATGCGGGAATTTGTGTATTTTTGTGGACAATTACACCAAAGTATGATTGGAGGACAAAAGGGTATGATCTAATGGTAATAAACTGGGAGGAACACAGCAAGGCCTGTTTGTTCAGTTTCTTCTTGGTGTCCCCTGATGACATTCTTTCTCTCTGGGAGTATAGGAGTGGACACATATCACATGAGGGTGTCCAGGGAAGAAGAAATAAAGACAGAGAGAACCTTCTTCAGGGGAGAAAGGCCAGAGAAAGGTGAGGGTGGGCTTCCTGTTTCTGCTGTTTTCTCAAATGCCAAGGTGCTATATTTTAGGATGTCATGTCCTGAACCCTGTCACTAGTTACATCCTAGATATATCCTAAAGAAAAAGGGCTTTCTTCAAATTTCCACAAATACATCCTAGAGACTAGCAGTGATTGGTCCTACTGCATAATTGTATTTCATTTACATTTTCATTTTCTTTTAAAATATCTGTTTTCTTCATTTTGCACTACTTCAAGAAAGGACTTGTGTTACAAATTCATGTTGGGAAAAAGATTAATTTGCAAAACCTATTTTCAAACACTAGCCTGTTTTTTTAGACTTGCCAATTTACAAGTCATCGGTGAACATACTAAGTGGTGGATATTATTGTTTCAAATGAAATCCCTGTGAACTTCTCAGAAGTCATAAAAATATTATCAAAAATCATATTTATCATGGTTATAATTTTTGAAGCAATAATTTTCAGAACTTTGACTAGGCTAAGTTATTTAGAGTTTATTAAACCTTTAAAAAACTTTTATTGTAATAATTACACCTTCCTTCTTTTCCTCAAATAAGTCTAAGACATCAAAAAATTTTTAAGTATTATTTCCATACCGTGAGGGCTCACTGAGTGTCAGTTGCAGAATGTGTCAAAATTCCAGGCTGTTATAGTTCTAGAAAGAATTCATCTTTAATGCTTCTCACTCCAGGGGTCCCCTTTTGATGTGTTTCTGCCCTCATTTTCCAAGAGTTAAATCTACACCTGTGTTTCTTCTCAGAAAATTCATCATTCTACTTTGTAGCTTGAGATTTGCAGGCCAAGATCGCAGCTTCTGGAAATAAGAATTCAGAAATTCATTCTTATATCCAATCACCCATTTGTATTTTTTTTAAATAAAGCTATTCAGGTTATAGACCTGAGATTCATTCCTCTAAGAATTTTATTTCAAGTGACCCTGTCATTCTTACTGGACATGTTGCATTGAGGTCAGAATCTCTAGAAGACAAAAAGACATTTCCTCATGGCCTATAAGGTAGGTATATGAGTATTTGTAATGCCAGAGACGTTTAGCATTTACTCCTATTCTATGACCTTAAAAAAAAAAAAGCCTAAACTTTTGGATATTTTTTTACACATTTTCAATGAGTATTTTTGTTGTTGGTTGTTGTTGGTTGTTTGTTTTAGAAACAGGGTCTCTCTATGTTGCCCAGGCTGGAGGGCAGTGGCTGTTTACAGGCATAATCATTGTGCATTACAGACTCAAATTCCTGGGCTCAAGTCATCCTCCTGCCTCAGCCTCCCAAGTAGCTGGGACTGCAGGTGCATGCCATGACACACAGCTTCCAATGAGTTGTTATTGCTAGTTAAGTCATGATTCAGGGTCTCAGGATAGGGATCACTATGTACCCAGGTCCCTCTTTACCATCCTGGGAGAAGAACAAATGACAGAGGAGAGGTGGGGTGAAGCAAGCTCAGATCTTCCCAGGAAACATGCCTTCTGCCTGGTACTTGTCCCAGGCTAAGACCCATAATATAGGGCAGAGAGTCTTGTCCACATGTACCATTCACACACAAAGACATAACCCCCTTTAGCAGTCATTGCCTTCTGGCAGCAGTGGAATTCCAGGTAGGTCTACCAGTAGTTTCTGGTCTAGTTCTGGCTGGGGAAGTTGCTGCCACAAGGGGCAGTCCTGCAGTTCTTGGTTTGGCCTCCGTGTCTTCCGCCATGGTGTTAACTCCTAAAGACTCCCCTGACACAACTCGCAGTTCCATGTGACCCTCCAAAAAAGATCAACTGTTACATTTTTAATATAAAAATCAACTAATATGTCAATTATCATTTGCCACCCCAGTGCTGACCTTCATATCAATACTTCAAACAGTTTACCTCTGACCTCAGGCTCAAGGAAGAGTGAGCAGGAGATAATGATGATGGTGATGATGACGATGATAATGATGATGATGATGTCACTAGGGCTCAGAAATCATACCCCAAAATAAAGGCCTCAGAAGGAAGGTTCATCTCTGACCTTCTCCTGTCCTCCTGTGTCTCTTCTGTCATTCTCCCCAAGGTAAGCCATAGAAACTAGATTCCTCTTCCCCAAGGCGGGTCATAGACACAAAAACCCCGTTTCCCCAAAGCCAGCCATAATACCTAAAAATATTACTCTAACCTTTCCCCACCTTTCTGGGTAAGAACTAGCCATAATAAATCTCTCTAGCCCTTCTTGTTAGATTGTAGGTCATAAGACTCCCAGCCGGAAAGAATTCTGCCCCGTATGCAGAAGGAATGAATGCTGCACAGAAAGGCTAAGAAGAACCTGAATCAATAGCCCTTGCTGGGTTTCCCCACTCAGTCTATTGCCATTAGTTCATACACGTTTTGTCCAATCACATTTCTACACAGCTGTTCCCCCTTCTTTTTTTCTTTCTCCGAGATGGAGGGTCTTGTTCTGTCACCCAAGCTGGAGTGCAATGGCGCGATCTCAGCTTACTGCAAGCTCCACCTCCCAGGTTCATGCCATTCTCCTGCCTCAGCCTCCCAAGTAGCTGGGTCTACAGGTACCCGCCACCACACCTGGCTAATTTTTTTTTTTTTTTTTTTGTATTTTTAGTAGAGACAGGGTTTCTCTGTGGTCTTGATCTCCTTACCTTGTGATCCGCCTGCCTCGGCCTTCCAAAGTGCTGGGATTACAGGCGTGAGCCACCGTGCCCAGCCAGCTGTTCCCACTTCTTATAACCTAAGCATTAAAAATGAACAGCTTTCCTTTTCTCTTTTGGTCTTCATTCTGAAGTCTCCTGTGTCATGTAAAATTAAAATTAAATTATTTCATTTTATTTTATTTATTATTATTATTATTATTGAGACAAAGTCTCACTCTGTCACCAGGCTGGAGTACAGTGGCGTGATCTTGGTTCACTGCAACCTCTGCCTCCCAGGTTCAAGTGATTCTCCTGCCTCAGCCTCTTGAGTAGCTGGAACTACATGCACTGTGCCACCATGCCCGGCTAATTTTTTGTATTTTTAGTAGAGATGGGGTTTCACCGTGTTAGCCAGGCTGGTCTTGAACTTCTGAACTCAGGTGATCCACCCGCCTCGGCCTCCCAAAGTGCTGGGCCACCGCGCCTGGCCAGGATTAAATAATTTTATTATGCTTTTCTCTTGTTAACCTTTCATTATAAGGGTGACAGCTTATGATGTGGAGGAAAGAGATCACCCTCTTTCTTTCCCTACAATGATGATAATGATGACGATGATAATGACTGGAAGAAGAAGGAGCTATAAACGTAATGGTTGCTTTTTCAGATTTCTAAATGCCAGGGAGTCAAAAGAGCCCTGTCAAAACATCCTGCTTCATATAAGGTAAGAGATATTCCTGGCATAATGTTCACAAAGTATTAAGTATTACTTATTAGTAATAAGTATTCAGACATTTTTGCCTTTCTCTGTATTAAGGGGGTCTAAAATATTTTATTGTAGCATAAAAGTTGTTTTGAGTTAAAAACATTTGAGAATGTGCTTTTTTTCCTTCATTATCTGCCTAAGAGCACAGCCTCCTATTAGAAGTCAAGATAACAAAACTGTCATTGTAAATCCCCTCTTTGGTAGCAACCAGGGAAGACTGACTCTCTTATCAGACACCAGACGTCAGCTTCCTACCCAAACAAACAGACATTGTCACAAAACTATGATGTCTCCCATCTACCCTCCTGTAGAAGAAGAAAGGTGTAATACCTTTTCTTACCCATCATAAGGATCATGGCCAACACTCCTATAACAAAAGGCAAGAGAACAAGAGAAAAGCATGACAAATGTATTTAACCAAAGTTTTATGTGACACGGGAGCCTTGAGAAATAAAGAGCCAAAGACCCAGGGAAAATTGTCTGTTTTTATGCTTAGGTTTGATGAAGAACTGACAGCCATATAGAAACGTGATTAGACAAAAAGGTATGATCTAATGCTAATAGACTGACAGGAGAAACCCAGCCAGGCCTGCCTTTCTGTTCAGATTCTTCTCGGCTTCCCTATGTAACATTCCTTCCTCCTGGGTATGAGGCTGGACTCCTCTGGAATGAGATTCTTCAAGACAGAAGGAGAAGAGTGGCCTTCCTAGGTTTTATGGCATGCTTGGAGGAAGAGGAGTTCTGGTTTCTATGACCCACCTTGGGGAAGAGGAGTTCTGGTTTCTATGACTCATTTACTTAGGCGAAGAAAAAGAGACAGGAGATAGGAGGGTAGGAAGAGGTCAGAGACACCCTGTTTCTGAGGTCCTTCCAATGTCCTTCAGTTCAAAGTACTCAGCATGCCAAGGTGCCATACTTTGGGGTATCAGGTTCTGAGCCCCAACACTCCTAAGGGCCCATTTATCTTTCCTAAAAAACATTTGTTTTCCTGTAAGTACCCTTCTTCTCCTGTTAAGATAGTATACACGCTCCAAATTCTATTAACAACTGCCTCCTTGAGTGGTTATGAATGCCAACATACATTTGATATATGTGAACAAAAATCTGTCTTTTGCCTTGCTAATCTGTCTTTTGTCAGTTTAATATGCAGACCCTCAAGCACTAACCATAAGAGGGTAGAGAAAAAGCTTTTTTCTCTCCAACAGCATCATCTCCTTCTGGGAAAATAAGACTCACCCTTCAAGACCCAGCTCAATGCTGCATTTTTCCTTCAATAGGAAGTGTTCTGTCCTTCTTCCAACCTTCTAAGAAATTTGCTGATATCTCTTTTAGAGCATTTCCCTCATATATCTTACAATAATGTACCATTTGTTTCCTCTGTCATATTCATATATATATATATATATATATATACACACACACATATATTTAAACAAAGTCTTGTTCTGTTGCCAGGCTGGAATGCAGTGGCATGATCTTGGCTAGCTGCAACCTCCGACTCCCTGGTTCAAGCGATTCTCCCGCCTCAGTCTCCCGAGTAGCTGGGATTACAGGCACACGCCACCATGCCCAACTAATTTTGTGTATTTTTAGTAGAGATGGAGTTTCACCATGTTGGCCAGGATGGTCTCGATCTCCTGACCTTGTGATCCACCCACCTCGGCCTCCCAAAGTGCTGGGATTACAGATGTGAACCACCGCTCCCGGGCTTTTTTTTTTTTTTTTTTTTTTGAGACAGAGTCTCATTCTGTCGCTCAGGCTGGAGTGCAGTGGTAAAATCTTGGCTCACTGCAACCTCTGCCTCCTGAGCTCAAGCAATTCTCCTGCCTCAGCCTCTGAGTAGCTGGGATTACAGGCACCCACCACCATGCCTCGCTAATTTTTGTATTTTTAGTAGAGACAGGGTTTCACCACGTTGGCCAGGCTGGTCTTGAACTCCTGACCTCAAATGATCTTCCCTCTTTGGCCTCTCAAAGTGCTAAGATTACAGGCGTGAGCCACCGTGCCTGGCCTAATATACATGTTTTAAAGACAAAGACTGGTTCTATCCCATGTTTGGGCTTCCAGTACTTTGTATATCTAATAGACACTTGGTAAATATTCAGTGAAAGAATATGGCCTGGCAGGAAGAAATGAAATATGTCTGTTGGCCTCAGCATCAGGAATCTGAATAGTTCCTAAGCCGGTGGCAGTCACTTCTTAGCTATTAGCTTTGGCCAAGTCCCTTTTCATTCTCAGCCTCAGCTTCCTCATTTGCAAAATGAGAATAATAGCACCTCTGTGGAAACTTTCATTTTCATGGTGATTAGATGAGCCATCTCACTTAAACATCTAGCAGAATGTTTGGGACATCAAAGACACTCCATAAAGTTAGTTCCTCTCTGCTTCCTTCACACCTAACAGGGGCCTGTACTTTGAGGAAACTCAGTGGTCTTCACATCTTCATCCTATCTGAATATCACTTTCAGGAGCCTGCCTCCCTTTCTCCTGCCCAGGTTAAAATTGCCCCAAATAAGAACAACATAGGTGGGACAAATCCCTTCCAGAGCCGTAGAGAGCCAAAAAGCCAGGACTTCTGGAAGCTCCCCTGGTGTTCTAGGCATACTGTTAGATCAACTTGTCAGCTCACTGTTACCTGTGTCAGCTGAGAGAGGGAGGTTAGAATGGTGGTGGTGATGGAGGGGGCTTAGCTGATAGAATTGATCTTAGAAGATGAATGGGGATGCGTGAAATGACCACATAAGATGGCTAGGCCAAGAGAAAGGAGGGCTTTGGTAATGAGAACAATGTCTTTATATGTGTGTTTCTCTGGGAATATATATAAATTTGTGTGATTTTGTTCTCTGTGTGATTTTGTTCTCTGTGTGAATCTGTATGTCTCTGCTTATGTGTACAGGAGAATCACCCAAGAGAAATCCATCCATCTATCCATCCATCCGTCCATCCATTCATCCATCCATCTGTCCATGCTTCCACTCATGTATTCATTCAGTCAGTCATCCATTCATTTTATTTAAATTAAAAGAGATTTCCAACCATCTATTCATCCATCCATTTATCCATTCAGTCAGTCATCTTTTCATTTCATTCAAATTAAAAGAGCTTTTTAAAATGCTTCAGGTACTAGAGAAAAAAAGTTAAATAAAATATCCTCTACCTGCAAGGAGTCTGACTATAATCTGTTTGCAGTTTGTTGGAAACAGACAAGTAAGTATTTTACAAATACTGTTCTAAGATAGAGGCTAGCACAAGATGCTAGGAAACAGACCAAGGAAAGAACCCTGGAAAAAGAAGTACTAAGTTGGGCTTTTTGGTTTTGTTTTTTTTCTTCTTTGCAGGTTCCAAAAATACATTTAGCTCCATATATTCCCCATCCCACCTCCTTCCACCCCAGAGTTTGTTTAAGGAGATTTTTTTCTTTTGACTTGTGCTGAAAACCCAGTGCCGCAGCATTTCCTCTCTGGTATAGAGGCCATCCTTCTCCACCAATTTCAATAAAATCAAATCAAAGTAACTTTTAGTTATATCACTTCCCCTTGTTTGTTGTGGGAAATGATGAACTCTTTGAAGCACCAGCACAGTTTCTTCGAATATAGAAAAGGCTCAATAAACATTTCCCGAATAGTGGGCAAGTGAATGAAAGAATGAAGTTCTCTACCTGTGCAAGTCTTATGTGTCACATGGAGACCCCTCCTCTGGATTCTCAGGGTCATGAGAGCAGCCTGACACTGGGTCTGGCCATCCAGAAGCACTTAAAAAGTGATAGATAATAGTGTAATTAGTTACTACCATCTATAATTACTATTTAGTGGGTGGTTCCAAAATATTTAACATATTTATTTTTACTTTTAGAGTAAATGGGTTGGGGGGTGGGGCGGGCAATGGAGAGAGAGAACACTTTCAGGCCATGATGAAAACCATGTGAGGCACTCCACAGCTGTTTTTCAGACCTCTGCAGGAGCACCATGCATTGCCTCCTCCTCTCAGCCAAATTCCAAGATCTAAGGGTTACCCCCCAGGAGGGAACATGCCATTCCCAGCAGAGTCCATTATCTCTTGCAACCTGTTATCTAAACAGATTGTCTCCTTGGCTCCATTAGATGAGCAGATAAGCATACCTGAAGCTCCTGGGGCGCTCTGCCATTTACATAAGATCCCAGTGCCTTGGGCCACTGCCTAGTGCCTAAGGAACCCAAAGGTTGTCTCTCTCAGAACTCAAGACTTTCACTCTTTTGCCTCCTAGGCATTTGCCAGTCACAGAATTCTCCACTACCAGGCCTCTTGGCAAACCAAGTGTCCAGACCAGTGTGATTCCCCAGGTTTAATCCTAAACCAGTAGCTTACGTCTTCCTTTGCTGAGACCTACTTTGAAAGCCAAAAGGACTGAGTAGTCTGCAAATAATTCCAATGCCACCATGAGATTTGGGGTTTATTTTATTTTATTAGAAACAGGCTTTTGTTATGTTGTCCAAGCTGACATGGAACTCCTGGGCTCAAGTGATCCTCCCACATCAGCCTCCTGAGTAGCTGGAACTACAGGTGCATGTCATCACACCTCGCTTTTAGGATTTGTTTTTAATAGAAGTGAGTTATCCATTAGCATTTGTGAGACATATCTGGAACGTCACCTCAAGTATGAAGACTGACTTAACTCACTCCAGCTACCTGGATTTTCATTTTGAAAAACTAATGTCTAGGCCTGGAGCTACAGTTTTGCTCCCAGTTCAAAAATGTCTGGCATATAATAGGTGCATAAGAAATGTTGTTCCAATTAATGGAGAAAATGTCAGTTTGGCCTTCATCTGAATGAAACATTTACCTTGTTTGGGTAGAGAGTTATGAATCTGGAGATGGCTGGTCCCTCAGTCTACCCATTCAGAAAGAACATCACTCAGTAAATCATACCAGGCAGTCAGTCGGCACTTTCAAAAACTGTGCTTCATTATGGTAGGACTGGGAGTATAGAAGGAACAAAGGGAGTGTATGTGTGTGTGTGTGTGTGTGTAAATATATATATATATAACTTGCATAATTTTAAATTTTATACAGTAAAGACAGAGCATAAATATGACAAAATACTAACATGAATGGACACTTCATGTTATGGAAATATATACTACATCTGCTCTTTTCTATATTCTGTATTTTTTGTTGTTGTTCATAAGAGACAGGGTCTTGCTCTGTCACCAACTAGAGTGCAGTGGTGTGATTATATCTCACTATAACCTCGAACCCCTGGACTCAAGGGATTCCTTGAGGCTGGGATCACCTTAGCCTCCCCAAATGCTGGAATTACAGGAGTGAGCTGCCGCCCCAACCATATATTTTATTTCTAGCTACTCTATATTTCTATTTTTGAAAATTGTCAAATTTTTTTTTTTTTTTTTGTCATTGTTGTTGTTGTTGTTTAAGATGGAATCTCACTCTGCCGCCCAGGCTGGAGTGCAGTGGTGCGATCTTGGCTCACTGTAGCCTCCACCTCCCAGGTTCAAGTGATTCTTCTGCCTCAGCCTCCTGAGTAGCTGGAAATACAGATGTGCACCACCATGCCCAGCTAATCTTTGTCTTTCTTTAGTAGAATCGGGGTTTCACCATGTTGGCCAGGCTCAAACTCCTGACCTCAAGTGATCCTACCACCTCGGCCTCCCAAAGTGCTGAGATTACAATCATGAGCCCCCGCACCCTGCCCAAAGTTTTCTTTTTTTTTTTTTTTAACTATGTTGCAAGGATTTGATCACCTAGAGAATGTGGATTAAAGGGAACCAGAGCTCTTTCACAAAGGCAGAATGTCTTCTGCTCCTATCTTTTTGAAAATGTACACTTAGTCCTACATCCCTCACAACAACATGAAGTGTTCAATATTACACTAGTCATTTTGCAGATGAAAAAAAATGAGGCATTGAGACATTAATTAACCAGCTCAAGATGATACAGATCTATCTGACTGAATTGGGCTTCAAAACAAGCAGCCTGTCTTCAGAACTCTCCCCTTTAATCATTGTCATAATGAACCAGAACCATCTGTAACAGAGAATGGAGCAGCAAGAATAGCTATCTTCTGCCTCTTTTCTGGAGCCAAAAACTCACCTGGAGAACTTCACACTCTTTCTAAGGCCATGTTATCTCAACCTTTTTCCCCGCTTTTATCCCTACTCTCTGCCTATTAAGTAGACTTTTTAGATCTTTTCTGATCATTCACTCCCCACGAAATTTTAATACCACATATATGCCTTATATCTGTTTACGTATGATGAGGGGCCACAAAACATTTTTATATTTAAGGTTTTTTTTAACCTTCCTAATAACCAACTTTCACCTCCATGGCGGCAACATTGTCCCCCATTAAGAATGTGTGTTCTGAGGAAACCAATATTGAAGATTTCTGTAAGATCTTTTATATTGCCGTTGTTTATCCATATGTCACAAATACATGGTGTGAAACAAAAATCTCCCACATAGACTCCCACAGGAAATACAGTAATGGAAGAATTTTGGTTCTTTCTCCCTGGCTTCCGAGGTTGTGTCTCAGGAGCAACTGCTGGGGTGTTCATGAGGGGATGGAGAGTGAGTAACACCACAGTAATTGCCTCAGAGCTGGAGACTCCTGTTGTCCTTATTATACAGAGCCAGTTTCCAATTACATGTGCTAATGAGGTCCAGCAGTAAGATGGGTAATTGCAATCCACAAGAACTCCCAAACCTCATTTAGAAAGCTGTTTCAAGCATCTCTTGAGCCTGTGAACCAGACTAGGATAACTATTCCTCTTCTTCTTGAACCTGTAAGAACCAGACTGGGATGACTGTTGATTTTCCATTGTTTCCAGCCTCAAACAGAGAAGGAATAACGATTGGGCCATGTTCACCTTGCATGTTTTTACTCAGGGCATTCCGTGAACCAAGCACTTTGTTGACCCCATTCACAGAGATGTCTAGTATGTACCCATAGGCTGCATATGTGGTAGGTATCGTCCTTTCTATTTTGAAGATGTGAAACTGACTGATGCAAAGTGTTACCAGTAGGAAGTAGCACAGTCAGGGTTCAAAATCTGGTGGTTCTAATTCCAGGTACGTTCCTTCATGGTATCTTCAAAGCCTTATGAAAAAACTGGAAAGACCTGGGAAATGTTCAATTCAATTGAATTCAGTGCAATTTGAATTGTTAATCAATTTAAATGTTCATCATTTGAGCTTTAAAGGTAGGCAAACTGGTTTTTTTTCTTTCTAACTATATGTCCATAAGAAATTTCCTTAATGGCCCTTGCATGTTATTCAAAATTCTAATTAGTAAAACTGTATTGTCATGAAGATTAAATGAGGTAATGTTATCAAGCACCTACTATATCATCTGCATCAAAATATCCTGTTTCCTACTCCATTCATCGGTTTGGTCCTTGTATCATTTTGTATCATTTCTTTGTTTTTTCCCCTTGTGGCCTTATTGTTTCCTGACATTTTAAAATATCTATCTGGCCTTCAGAGCTGAATTGTAAGAACTTCAGGATCAGGAGCTGTTCTCATAAAGATGGTTCTCGAATTTCGAAATTTTTATCTTTTTTTTTTTTTTTTTTTTTTGAGATGGAGTCTCGCTCTATTGCCCAGGCTGGAGTGCAGTGGCACAATATCGATTCACTGCAACCTCTGCCTCCTGAGTTCAAATGATTCTCCTGCCTCAGCCTCCTGAGTAGCTGGGATTGCAGGCACCCACCACCACATCCAACTAATTTTTGTAATTTTAGTAGAGACGGGGTTTCACCATGTTGGTCAGGCTGGTCTAGAACTCCTGACCTCGTGATTCGCCTGCCTCGGCCTCCCAAAGTGCTAGGATTACAGGCGTGAGCCACTGTGCCCTGCTTCAAATTTGTATTTTTTTAATGTGTGAAATCTTACACATTGCACATTGACACTCAAAGTACTAAATTAATATCAGCTTCCACACATCACCCAATGAGCATGAATTCGAACTCTCAACTAGTGGTGCCTTCGGCCAGGATTCCTAGGTTCAATTCGGATGGCATCATTATCTTTATGCAGCAATTTTTGCTTGTTCTATTATTTGAATAGCTAATTGCATTTGCCCTTCTAATATGTGAAAAGCCATAACAAAAAAGTGATTGTGACATAATAAAAGATATCCCCTAAATGGCAGATCTACATCTCAAATAGATTATTATTGGACTTAAGCTGATATTTGTTTTCAACTGTGAAGAGTAAGAATAAAATTAAGGGCCATGCATGAAGCATTGGAAGTCTGTCTTTTCAGGGTCAGCCTAAGAGGAGAGGAGTAGTGGTGGGGACATGAAGAACACGTTAGAATTTTAATTGTGAATCTGCATAAAAATCATTGACAGAGAAGTTCAAGGGTTTAAAGAGACATAGCCAAGGGTAAAGCTCACACAGATTTCTCAATTAAGTAGAGATTGGCAGAGTTGAATTTTTCTTTAACAAAAATATTTTTAAAAACTAATACCGGCAGGTCGCAGTGGCTCACGCCTCTAATCCCAGCTCTTTGGGAGGCTGAGGCGAGCGGATCACAAGGTCAGGAGTTCGAGACCAGCCTGGCCAATATGGTGAAACCCCATCTCTACTAAAAAAATACAAAAAACTAGCCGGGCGTGGTGGCGGGCGCCTGTAGTCCCAGCTACTCGGGAGGCTGAGGCAGGAGAATGGCGTGAACCCGGGAGTCCGATCTTGCAGTGAGCCGAGATCGCACCACTGCACTCCAGCCTGGGAGACAGAGCGAGACTCCGTCTCAAAAAACAAACAAACAAACAAACAAAAAAACCATGAAATCATTTCATAATACCATGAAATCATCACTATAAGTTCCTGCTCAATCTCTGCACAACAACATTAGCAAATTCTTCTTCCCACAGTAAAATGATTTGGTTGTTTTGTTTACTAAATGTCACTTTTAGGAAGTAAGTTCTGCAAGGGCAGGAATATCTGTTTTGTTCAGAGATGTGTTCTAAGCACACAGATCAGCACCTGGCATGGAGTAATCACTGAATAAGTATTTACTGAATGGAATTCAAGTAAACTGAAGTTTAAATAAGATATTACTTTGTAAAATTATCTGTTATACATCTGATGAGAGGTTAATATTCAAAATATATAAGAAACTCAAACAACTCAATAGTAAGAAAACAATCCAATACAAAAATGGGTAAATGGTTTGAATAGGTATTTCTCAAAATAAGACACATAAGTGGCCAACAGGTATATGAAAAAGATGTTCAGGATCACTAATCAACAGAGAAATGCAAATTAAGACCATAGTGAGAGGTATCACCTCGCAGCTATCAGAATGGCTATTATGGCAAAGATGAAAGATAACATGTTGGCAAGGATGTGGAAAAAAGGCAACCCTTATACACTGTTTGTGGAAATGTAAATTAGAACATCCATTATGAAAAAAAAAATGGAGGTTCCTCAAAAAATTGAAAATAGAACCCATGATATGATTCAGCAATCTCACTACTGGGTATATATCTGAAGGAAATGAAATCAGTATGTGCAATAGAAGAGACAGCTGCACTTCCACATTCACTGAAGCACTATTCACAACAGCCAAGATATGGAATCAACCCAAGTGTCCAGCAATGAATGAATGAATAAAGAAAATGTGGTATATGTACACAATGGAATACTATTTAGTCTTTAAAAGGAAGGAAATTGTGTCATTTGTGACAACATGAATGAGCCTGAAAGACATTATGTTAAGTGAAATAAGCCAGGCACAGAAAGATACATACCACATGATCTCACATGTGGAATCTAAAGAAGTTGGACTCAGAGAAGTAGAGAGTAGAATGGTGGTTACCAGGGGCTGGAGAGGGTAGGGGGCTTAGGAAAATGTTGATCAAAAGACGCAAAATTTCAGTTAAGTAAGTTCAAATTAGTTAAAATAAGTTCAACAGCTCTATTGTACAACATGGTGACTATACCTAATTAAAAAGGTATATAATTATTTGCTGCCAGGTGTGGTGGCTCACGCCTGTAAACCCAACACTTTGGGAGGCTGAGTCAGGCGGATCACGAGGTCAGGAGTTCAAGACCAGCCTGGCTAACATAGTGAAACTCCATCTCTACTAAAAGTACAAAAAATTAGCTGAGTGTGGTGACAGGTGCCTGTAATCCCAGCTACTCAGGAGGCTGAGGCAGGAGAAATGCTTGAACCTGGGAGGTGGAGGTTGCAGTGAGCCGAGATAATGCCACTGCACTCCAGCCTGGGTGACAGAGCAAGACTCTGTCTCAAAAAAAAAAAAAAATTATTTGCTATATTCAATTTTTTTCTCTGTTTAATAATTATGTAATCCTTCTATAACCTAGGAGTTTAAGAAAATCTAAAATAGATAATATGATTAGGATTTTATTATTTAGCTCTCACAGGTTCAGAAAAGCTGAGTACCAAGTTAGGCTCTGTCATGAGTTAGGCATGTAACCTTGCTCAAGTCACTAAACCTCCCTAAGCCTGATTTAAGATAGATACATAGTAACATATTTATGTAACAAACCACATATTTATCTTTGTATCTGTACTGCAGAATTAGGACAGTTTATAAGAATACCTACAATAAACTAAAGTAAATAAATTGCATACAGAAATATGTAAATACATATAAGTTCCAAGAAAAATACAGGTTGAGTGGGAAAACAAGACTAAGTAAAAGGGCTCCGTTTCTTTTTCAGTTCTTAAGATACAACCTTAGAGATTAATGTGAGAATCAAATGATTTAATAGGATGCTGTTTGATAAAGAGTTCATTGACCATGATGGACAGAGAGGCTGTATAAAGAGAAACAAGCCCAGCCATACCTCACATTCCAGCCACCCCCATTGGAGCTCCAGACGTGTGAGTGAAGTCACCGTAGACTCTCCAGCCCGGGTGAGTCACCCTATCCAGCACCACACAGCAGGGATAAGCTGCCACCACCATGCCCTGCCCAAATTGGAGAATTATGGGCAAAAATATGGCTGTTTTAAACCATTACCTTTTGGGTTAGCTTTTTATACAGTAATAGATAAACAGTTTGGTTTCATTTCTTGGTCTCAATAGCAGCAACTTTCGTCTCCTGTCTGGAGCAACTCCCTCTTTATTTCACCAATTATCACTCCACTATCTGTCCTTTTGCATCCATGGATTTTGAAGGAAGGTCAGTGGTATTGTGTGGAAAAGGCTTTGGCCTTTGACTGATACCTCCAAAGAAAATTATCATGTGTGAATACTAAACAAAAATAATATTTAAAGCTGCAAATTGTTTGGCAATACAAAAATAGAAATCTGAGCCTTCTATTGACCAAAAATCAGAAATTGGATGTCACAGTGGCTTGTTTGCATTAGGCCAGAAGGAAGAAAAATGATATTAGTCATTCCCAGTGAGCAACAGTGAGAGATTGGCACGTGCACATGAAATGCAATCTCGCTTCCCATAGAAAGTGATTAAAAAGATTAACACACACACAAACACACCTTTTGTATTCCCAATTTTAATATATTGTACAACAAATACGTTAATATCAAGGAAAAGAAAGTAAGCCACAAGCTTTTCACCAAAATGTAACTACAGTCATGTATTGCTTAATGATGGGGATACCATCTGAGAAATGCATCCTTGGGCAATTTTGCTGTTATTCAAACATCATAGAGGGAACTTACACAGAACTAGATGGTATAGCCTGCTAACACCTCAGGTATAAGGTATAGTCTATTGCTGCTAGGTTACAAACCTGTACAGCATGTTAGTGTATTGAATACTGCAGGCAATTGTAACACAATGGTAAATGTTTGTGTATCTAAACATAGGAAAACTGTAAAATAGGAAAATACAGTAAAAATAAAATATCGTATAACACACCTATATAAGGCATTTATTATGAATGAAACTTGCAGGACTGGAAGTTGCCGTGGGTAAGTTGGTGAGTGAGTAGTGAATAAATGTGAAAGTCTAGGACATTTCTGTACACTATTGTATACTTTACAAATGCTACACTTAGACTACACTAAATTTGTTTTAAAATATTTTTCTTTCATTAATAATAAATTAACCTTGGCTCACTGTAACTTATCTACTTTATAAACTCAATTTTTTTAACATTGTGACTCTTCTGTAATAACATATCTTAAAACATACATTTTGCAGCTGTTCACAAATATTTTATTTTTTTATCTTTATTCTGTAAGCTTTTTTCTACTTTTATCATTTTTTTTTAACTTTTTTACATTTTAGTTAAAAACTAAGCACAAAAACACACAATACCTAGGCCTACATAGGGGCAGGATCATCAATATCACTATCTTCCACCACTGCATCCTGTCCCACTAAAAGTTCTTCAGGGTCAATAATACACCTGGAGCTCTCATCTGTGATAATAGTGCCTTCTTTTGGAGTACCTCCTAAAGGCCTGCCTAAGACCATCTTTCAGTTAACTTTTTATTTTTATAAATAGAAGGAGTACACTCTAATATAATGATAAAAATATAGTACAGTAAATACGTAAACCAGTACGTTTATTATTATTATCAAAGTATTATATACCGCACATCATTGTATGTGCTGCACATAATCATATGTGCTCTACAACTGGCAGCACAATAGGTTTGTTTGCAACCAGCATCACCACACACGTGTGAGTAATGTGTTTTGCTCCAATGTTATGATGCCTACAATGTCACTAGGCGAATAGGAATTTTTTAGCTCCATTTTAATGTTATGGAACCACCATCCTATAGGCAGTCTGTCATTGACCAAAATGACATTATGCAGTGCAAGACTGTATTTTTATCTTGCCAAGTTCCTTTTCGATCCCTTTCCAAGTGCATTAACTGTGAATCCTTATTTTTAGCTGATTAATTATCTAACTCCTCTTTCACAGGCACAAGAACCAATGTGAACCCAAAGCAATGAGGAAAGAAGGCAGGAAAGGGAAAATAAGGGAGTGTTCCTTGTTGCCCTGGAGGCTTGGAGGAAAGCTGCTTAATTATCAATTTATTTTTCTCCATTTATTCAGTCAATAAATGTTACTACAAAATTTTTAAGTACTTTTCATTTCTTAAAATTCTTCAGCTGTGTAATTACTTGTTCATTGATCTTCTGCCCAGTTAGACTGTAAGCTATGCATGAGGCCAGAGGCCAGATCTGTTTTTTCTGTTTTTTTTTTTTTTGGTTGCAGTGTTGCAGTGAGCCAAGATCATGCCCAGGCTGGAGTGCGGTGGTGCAGTCTCGGTTCACTGCAACCTCCACCTCCCGGGTTCAAGCAATTCCTGTGCTTCAGCCCCCCAAGTAGCTGGGATTACAGGCATGCGTCACCACACCCAGCTAATTTTTGTATTTTTAGTAGAGATGGGTTTCACCATGTTGGCCAGGCTGGTCTCGAACTCCTGACCTCAGGTGATCCGCCTGCCTCAGCCTCCTAAAGTGCTGGGATTACAGGAGTGAACCACCATGACTGGCCTCAGATCTGTTTTTTCTTAATCACTACTGTATATCTAGCATCTAACCTAATGCCTAGCACAATGCCTTAAGAGGCATTTAGTAAATGTTTGTTGGTTTGAAGTATGGGAATTGCAAGTCCAGAGGACGCATTTACCAAACTAGGAATGGAAAGGAAGAAGTAAGGAGAAAATGGTTGTTAAATAGTGGGTGAGAGTCTATACATTAAAAGGAGAGCATGCATGCTCTAATGTACTTTATAATAAATGTGGTCTATTTGATTAATGCTGCCAGCTCAAATTTGGGTCTTCTGGAAAAAAAAATGATGAAACCATCTCCGGAGACATTTTCTATTCAGTTCATTTAATATTTATACTGAGTTTCTTAAGTCAGCATCCTCAAGGAGACCAAAAATGATGGTTGGAATATGGAGAGTAATGCTCAGGAGGATGGGGTAAGAGCACTCCCCACTCACCCAGTCCTAGATAAATCAACATAGCCTGAGTTAAATTTAGGTACTTCTCTAAAGGGTGGAGGGACTACTCCAGAATAGTCCAAAAGGAAATAACATTCTTTCTCATCTCTTTTTCCACAAGACTCTAGCAGAGCTTTAAAAAGTAGGTTTCTTATTACAAGGAATAAAAACTATATAAATTAGAATAGAGATCAAAAAGAGACCCCAAAATTCAATGATTTAGTAAGATAGAATTTCACTGTGCTTTCCCATAACAGTCTATAGGTGGGCAGACCAGGCTAGTAGATAGCTCTGCTCAACAAAGTAATTAATAGACCTAGATTCCTTCCATTTTGTTGTTCCATTATACCCTATTAAGGCAGTATTTCTCAAATGTTAACATGAATTTAAATCACTGGTGGATCATGCTAAAATGCAGATTCTCATTAGCAGGCCTGGAATGGGGCCTGAGATTCTGTATTTCTAAAAAGCTTCCGGGTGATGTTAATGCTGTTAGTCCAAGGCGCACACTCTAAGTAGCAAGGTGTCAGGGCATTGTCATCATCTTAATGGTCAAGGCTGGGTGACTGGCATATCTGTTCTCCAGTTTTCAGTAAGGGGTTAGAAAACAAGTCTAGGGCAAGAAGTTGTCACTAAGTAAACTATGTAGAAATAATATACACATCTTCTTTTCATATTCAATAGTCAAGGACTGAGTAAGATGGCCACACCTGGCTTCAAAGGGACTGACGAATGTCTTTAGTCTCTAGCTGGGCAGCCATATTACCATCTAGAAGGGAATTGACATTACCATACACAAGGAGAAAACTGATATATTGGGAAACAGTCAGCAGTTCGCACCATGAAAAATAAGGAGCCAGGAGCTTATAATTAAGCAATAGAAATGAAATGTAACACCAAGAAGTAGATGTATGGGCCAGATATTGCACTGAAACCTATGAAAACAGCTTTAGCAAAAAGCTATTGGATCAGAAGTCAAGGATCATTGATAGCATTCCATTTTTAGTTTTCAATCTCTGGCATGCTTTGCTTGCACATCCTCTGTGACTTGTTCGTAAGAGTTGCTGATGATAGGAGAGGTAGCAGCAAATGAATCTGAGACTATTTTAGTGACACTGAGTGGACTCTGACATGTGCTTATGGTTAGAAAAAACAAATATAAACAAAAATCAAGAAAATAGCTAAGATTTCATTAAAGACATTAGGTCAAATACTAAAATAATCCAAGCATGAATTAGGAGCTTCTGGATGTGTTAATATATAACATGAATTTATATATCCCTATGGCCAACAGTTTACCCAGAACACATTTCAAAACTTACCTGCTTCTAACAGCATCAGAAACAAAATTTATTGTTCCGCCCCTTGGATATGACACATTTTCTTAGAATATTCAGTTGCATAATAAATTTTAGAAGCTTCCAGCAAAGAAAATTTCATAACTTTTTCTGTCATACCCACATCAATTCAACATGTAAGTATCCTCTGCCTTACACAAGATCTCTTTTGCATCTAATCTCATTAGAGTGACCATCTGAAACACTTCTGAGCCTGAAAGGGGCATATTAACAATTATGCTGGGTATAAATCCAGCATATAAATCCAGTTGTGTAACCTATGACTGTCCTGGGTAGCCCAGGATGTATAACTCCAAGTCTAGGTTGTACCTATCATATTTTCTTTTCATCTTTTTTCCTCAATTATTAGGTAGAAGTAGCAGACATTAATGTATTTGTGAGTAAGTTTCTTTAAGATTGCAATGAATAGCCACGTGTGGAGGCCCACCCCTGTAATCTCAGCACTTTTCATTTCTTAACATTCCTTAAGTGAGGTGGGAGGATTGCTTGAGCCTAGGAGTTCAAGACCAGCCTGGGCAACACAGTGAGACCTTGTCATTCCAAAAAGTAAAAAAATTAGTCGAATATGGTGGTGCATGCCTGTGGTCCCAGCCACTCGAGAAGCTGAGGTGGGAGGATCACTGGAGCCCAGGAGGTTGATGCTACAGTGAGCTGTGATCACACCACTATGTTCTAGTCTGGGCAACTAAGCAAGACCCTGTCTCAAAAAAAAAAAAAAAAAAACCCAAAAAGATTGCAAATGAATAGTCAATAGCAGATTACCTTGGTAATGAGAGTTTGTTGCAAATAATTTAGGTAATGAAAATAAGGTGAGGTTATGACTGGAGAGCTGTACCATCAGTTTTTTGGCTTGTTTGTTTGCTTGTTTTGAGACAGAGTCTCGCTCCATCACCCAGACTGGAGTGCAGTGGCACTATATCGGCTCATTGCAACCTCCACCTCTTAGGTTCAAGCAATTCTCCTGTCTCAGCCTCCCAAGTAGCTGGGACTACAGGCACCTGCCACCACGCCTGGCTAATTTTTGTATTTTTAGTAGAGACGAGGTTTCACCATATTAATCAGGCCAGTCTCAAACTCCTGACCTCAGGTGATCTGCCCGCCTTGGCCTCCCATAGTGCTGGGATTACAGGCATGAGCTACCATGCTCAGCTGTGGTGTCGGTTATTTTTGACCCTAATCCTGTACTTTAAAGAATAGGATGTAGGACAGGGTTAAAATTCAACATAATTCAGGATAAAACCTCTACTGTCTCCTCCTCTCTGTGTGCCTCTGTTGGGCAGAGATTTTGCCAAGTGTTCTCAAGGTACTTGGCCTCCCTCACATCAAGTTTGTCTTCTTCAATCAATAATGGCCAGGGAACAAGGATGGGTTGACTCACTGAAGATGTTGTGAACTTTTTATAGAAAAAAATACTTGAGGATCATTTACTCTGACTATAGCATGTCATTAAAGCTGCTAGTGATATATGACTGTAGCATGGACATAGAACTCAGGGACATTTCTCTAGTAAAACAAACTCGGGACATTGTATACTTACAAACAACCATAGGAACAAGCTGACTATCAGTCATAATTAGAATATGCTGAGAATGTATTATGGTTTCCTACTAGGACATCCCTTGTTTGTTTAAATCACAGAGAAATAGTGCCACTAAAAAGTATAAAAGAGTGGACATCGTTGAACTGGAGAATTAAAGAAAGACTAATTAAAACATCATAGTTGAGGAAAATAGAATAAGCCTGGTTTCCCCTTGCAATTCCAAATTCCAACTTTTACTGCTAAACAAAAGCCCAACTTATGAAAAGTAGTATAAATAAGATAGAAGTGTATATCTCTCTCATATGACAGTCTAACAATATGGGATAGTAAGACAGCTTCATAAAGTTAAAA
Source organism: Pan paniscus (assembly GCF_029289425.2). NCBI lineage: Eukaryota > Metazoa > Chordata > Mammalia > Primates > Hominidae > Pan > Pan paniscus. Next base: position 158,608,191 of record NC_073249.2, read on the forward strand.
GCCCATTAAAAGTTGGAATTTGGAATTGAAGGGGAAACCAGGCTTATTCTATTTTCCTCAACTATGATGTTTTAATTAGTCTTTCTTTAATTCTCCAGTTCAACGATGTCTACTCTTTTATACTTTTTAGTGGCACCATTTCTCTGTGATTCCTTCTATGTCTGCATTCTGGGTGGTGTTGTCCTCTACTACATGGTTGAAGGTAGATTCCCAACCCATCTCCTCAGTCAACATTTCACCAAGCAGAAAGGGGGAAGGGTTCAAGGGCGAGGCATGCTTTTTGCTTCTTCTGCTCATATCCCATTAACTACAAGAAAGGCTGAGGAATATCTTTGGTAGCCAGGAGTTCTAGTAGGGTCTAGCATATCATAGTAAAGGACAAAAAAGAATGGATACTAGGAGATTACTAGCAATCATGCCATATAATAGAAATAATAACTTAATCTATCAATGAATGACTAGGGGGAACCTGTTGGCATTATTTAGTAACCTTATATCATAGGAAAGTAAGGCTCACAAAGATTAAACGATTTACCTAAGGTCACATAGCAAGTAATCATGGGAACCAGGACACAAATCCATGTCAGTTGACTGCAAATGGTAGGTTATTTCTACCACTCTGTGATGTCTTTCCAACTGCTTTTCATATAAATTTATAAAAAGGAAAATAATGGTAGAAGATATCAATAAGAGTTATGGTCGAAGAAATGTCAAAAGGCAGGAATACTAACTTTTTTCATTGTGTAGTTATAGAGCTTTTATAGATTCTGAAGTATTTCGTTGTGCCTTTTTTTTTTTTTTTTTTTTTTTTGAGACAGTCTCGCTCTGTCGCCCAGGCTGGAGTGCAGTGGCGCGATCTTGGCTCACTACAAGCTCCGCCTCCCGGGTACACACTGTTCTCCTGCCTCAGCCTCCCGAGTAGCTGGGACTACAGACGCCCGCCACCACGCCCGGCTAATTTTTTGTATTTTTAGTAGAGACGGGGTTTCACCGTGTTAGCCAGGATGGTCTTGATCTCTTGACCTCATGATCCGCCTGCCTCGGCCTCCCAAAGTGCTGGGATTACAGGTGTTAGCCACCGCACCTGGGCCTCATTGTGTTTTTTATTGAAAACTAATATGCAATCATTAAAATTCAAATACTTCAAAAATGGTAAAAAGTGAAAATTTTCCTCTCCCCAGAAGTGACCACTGTTCATAATTTGTGTTTATTCTTGCAAATCTTCTTATGAGGGGTTTTTAAGGTTCTTTTGTCTATTTCCAAAGTGATCAGGTACCTAGCAATATTTATTTGTAGGACTAAGGGAAAAGAAAAGTCAAGTCGATCAGCAGAACCATTCCTAGTCACTGAAAGTTGGAGTGATTCTATGGTTAGGAAACTTTGGGGGCAACTGAGGCCAGCAACAGACAATAAGAACCACGTTGCAGAAGAGGTGAAGCACACCTATGCAATATCAATAAACCCATTGTAAATGAAAAATGTTTTAAGTCAAAAATGCATTTAAGACATCCAACCCATCATACATCATAGCTTAGCCTAATCTACCTTAAATGTGCTCAGAACACTTACATTAGCCTATAGTTGGGCAAAATTATCTAACACAAAGCCTTTTTATAATAAAGTGCTCAATATCTCATGTAATTTATTATATACTGTACTGAAAGTGAAAAAACCAAATTGCTGAATGGGTATTTGAAATAGGGTTTCCATTGTATGCGTATTGCTTTCATGCCATTGTAAAGTCAAAAAATTGTAAGTGGAACCATGTAAGTCAGGGACTGTCTGTACTTGTAATGTTGCCAACAACAGTACTGTCTATTTGGCATCAATTCTTTCCCCACCTCCAGAAACCAACCCCCACACCCAAGGTGGTAATATCCTCAGTGATACCAACTTACTTCTCCCCAAAAGACTGGCTTCCTCAGTCAAGGTTACTAGCAAGAAAATGTTAAAGATGGGGCATGGAGGCTGGGCGCGGTGGCTCAGGTCTGTAATCCCTGCACTTTGGGAGGCTGAAGTGGGTGGAACACCTGAGGTCAGGAGTTCAAGACCAGCCTGGCCAACATGGCGAAACCCCGTCTCTACTAAAAATACAACAAATTAGCCAAGCATGGTGGCGGGCGCCTGTAATCCCAGCTACTAGGGAGGCTGGGGCAAGAAAATCGCTTGAACCCAGGAGGCGGAGGTTGCAGTGAGCAGAGATTGTGCCATTGCACTCCATCCTGGGCAACAAGAGTGAAATGCCATCTCAAAAGAAAAAAAAAGAAAAGATCAGGCACGGTGGCTCACACCTGTAATCCCAGCACTTTGGGAGGCTGAGGCAGGTGGATTGCTTGAGGTCAGGAGTTTGAGACCATCCTGGCCAACATGGTGAAACCTCGTCTCAACTGAAAATACAAAAAACAGCCAGGCGTGGTGGTGCACACCTGTAGTCCCAGCTACTCGGGAGGCTGAGGCAGGAGAATCGCTTGAACCCAGGAGGCAGAGGTTGCAATGAGCTGAGACTGCACCACTGCACTCCAGCCTGGGCGACAGAGCAAGACTTTGTCTCAAAAAAAAAAAAAAAAAAAAAAAAAAAAAAAAAAAAAAGGGTGCAAGGGTGCAGTGGCTCACGCCTGTAATCCCAGCACTTTGGAAGGCCGAGGCAGGAGGATCACCAGGTTAGGAGATCGAGACCATCCTGGCTAACACAGTGAAGCCCTGTCTCTACTGAAAATACAAAAAAATTAGCCGGGCTAATATATAGTGTCTTTTGATTATACACTTGACTCAAAAGTGTTTGAAGAAATAATTTGTGAATTGGTGTATTAGTTTCCTGTTTTGGTTTTTGAAACATTTAAGATAGTGACTAATACAACTAAGATTTCTCAGCTTTTTCTTTTCATTTCTTTTTTTATTTTTTTCAGAGATAGGGTCTTGCTCTGTCACCCAGGCTGGAGTGCATTGGTGCAATCACAGCTTGCTGCAACCTCCACCTCCCCAGCTCATACAATCCCCCCACCTCAGCCTCCTGAGTAGCTGGGACTACAGGCAAGTGTAACCATGCCTGGTTAATCTTTGTATTTTCTGTAGAGACGGGGTTTCGCCATATTGACCAAGCTGGTCTCAAACTCCTGAGTTCAAGGGATCTGTCTGCCTCAGCCTCCCAAAGTGTTAGGATTGCAGGCATAAGCCACCCTACCTGGAGCTGATTTCTCAGCTTTTTCAACCAGACATTAGAAACACTACCCATTTCCTGGACTCTGATAATTTTTTTTCCATTAAGCAACACAAAGAAAAGACAGCATGGGGAAACCAGTAAATTCAGAAATTACTTCCCTATCCTATGTGCATATAGATATCAGACATATAGACATATAGAAGCCAAAGTATGAAGAAAAGAAATTCATAAAGTTCAGTCATTTCTATCATAATTGAATCAAAACAATAATTTTTAAGCCACTATCTTGTCAAAGCTTAGGCATAACTTAATGAATAAAGAATAAAGTTTACTCCAATCTGCCACATTATTCTATTGATATTTTTCCATAATGCACTGAAATATTCACTTATATTTTTAATGTGACATTGTAATTGATTGCTTTCTTTTTACTTCAAAAAAATTTTTGATTCTCACACTTACAACTAAAATTGGTATTACTTTTTAAATTAGAAAGCATACCTCAACATAATTAAAGGCTTTTTATGGAAAAATAAAGGCTTTTTATCGGAAAGGAAGAAGTCAAATTATCCTTGTTTGCAGATGATATAAACTTTTATTTGGAAAAAATATAAATACTCCATCAAAAAGCTGTTAGAACAGATAAATTTAGTACAGTTGCAAGATATAAAATCAATATACAAAAATAAGCAGCATTTCTATACATTAACAGTAATCAATCTGAAAAAAAAATCAAGAAAGTAATCTTATTTACAATACTACAACAAAACCCCATAGTAATAAATTTAACCAAAGAAGTAAAATATCTTTAATAGAAAAACTATAAAACACCGATGAAAGAAATGGAAGAGACCACACAGAAAAATGGAAAGATACCGCATGTTCATGGATTAGAAGGTGCAATATTATTAAAATATCCAGGCCTGGCATGGTGGCTTATGCCTGTAATCCCAGCACTTTGGGAGGCTGAGGCGGGTGGATCACCTGAGGTCAGGAGTTCGAGACCAGCCTGGCCAACATGGCGAAACCCTGTCTCTACTAAAAATACACAAAATTAGCTGGGTGTGGTCATGGGTGCCTGAAATCCCACTTAGGAGGCTGAGGCAGGAGAATTGCTTGAACCTGGGAGGTGGAGGTTGCAGTGAGCAGAGATTGTGCCACTGCACTCCAGCCTGGGAGACAGAGCGAGACTCTGTCTCAAAAAAATAAATAAAATAAAATATCCATACTGCCCAAAGCAATCTACAGATTCAGTGCCATCCCTATCAAAATACCAGCAACAATTCTTCACAGATATAGAAAAACAATCCTAAAATTCATACGGAAATAACAAAAGATCCCCAATAGCTAAAGCAACCCTGAGCAAAATGAACAAAGTTGGAGGCATCGCACTATCTAATTTCTAATTGTGCTATAAAGCTATAGTAACCAAAGCAGCATAGAATTGGCATTAAAACAGACACATAGACCAATATAACAGAATAGAGAATCCAGAAATAAATCCACACTTACAGTTAACTCATTTTCAACAAAGGCACCAAGGACATACATTCAGGAAAAGATAGTCTCTTTAATAAATGGTGTGCAGAGAACTAGACATCCATATACAGAAGAATAAAATTAGATTCCCATCTTCTACCATATACAAAAATCAACACAAAATAGACTAAAAACATAAATGTAAGACCTGAAACTACAAAAGTACTAGAAGAAAACATTGGGGAAACAATATAGAACATTGATCTGTACAAAGATATTTTGGGTAAGACCTCAAAAGCATAGGTAACAAAAGCAAAAATAGACAAATGGGATTACATCAAGCCAAAATGCTCTGCACAGCAAAGGAAACAATTGACAAAGTGAGGAGAAACCTACAGAATGGGAGAAAATACTTGCATACTACCCATCCAACAAGGAATTAACAAGAATATATAAGGGACTCAAACAACTCAATAGCAAAAAAACAAATAATCAAATAATCCAATTTAAAAGTGACCTAAATAGACATTTCAAAAGACCTAAATAGACTTTTCTCAAAAGAAAGCATACAAATTACCAATGGGTATATGAAAAAATGCTCAACATCACTAATCATCAGAGAAAATGCAAATCAAAAACACAACGAGATATAATGTCATCCCAGTTAAAATGGCTATTATTAAAAAGACAAAAAATAACAAATCTTTATGAGGATTCCACAAAAGAGAACAGCTGTACACTATTGTTGGGAATGTAAAGTAGCACAGCCATTATGGAAAATGGTATGAAGGTTTGTCAAAGAATTAAGAATAAAACTATCATATTGTCCAGCAATCCCAAGGCGAGGTATATATCCAAAAGAAAGGAAACCAGTATATTGCACAGATATCTGCATTCCCATGTGTATTTCAGCACTATTCACAATAGCCAAGATATGGAATCAACCTAAGTGTCCATTATTGAATGAATGGATATAGAAAATGTTACATATACACAATGGAATATTAGCCATAAAAAAGAATGGAATCCTATTTGCAACAACATGGCTGGAGGTCATCATGTTAAATGAAATAAGCCAGGCACATACACACAAATATCACATATTCTCACTCATATACAGGAGCTAAAAAAATGGATTTCAAGGAGGTTGAGAGTAGAATGGTGGTGACCAAGGGCCTGTAAGGAAACCAGTGGAGATGAAGAGAAGTTGGTTAATAAGCACCAAAATACTGTTAGGTAGAAGGAATAGGTTATGGTATTTGATATACAGTAGGGAAATTATAGTTAATAATCAGTATTGTATATTTCAAAATAGGTAGATGGGAAGAACTGTAATGTTTCAAATAAAAAGAGAAGATAAATATTTGAGGTGGTGGATACCCCGTTTGCCCTGATTGATAATTACACATTACATATGTGTATCAAAATATCACATGTACCCCCAAGATATGTATAACTACGATACCTCAATAAAAAGTACCAAAAATTTTAGACAACATGTTTACAAAGGAGATGTGGTGTACATACTGTATATTATGTAACATCCCCAGCAGAGTCTGAGGTAGCATTTTAAAATCTAAAGCATTGTATCAGCTAGCTATTACCTCAATAATTCATCATAACAAAACACTCCAAAACTCGATGGCTTACAAAAGCAACCATGTTTTTCTTATTTCATAGCTCTGTGGGGATGCTGTTCTGTATTTCTTCTCATTCTTTCAGGATCACTGATTCCCTGGGGCAGGCCTTCTCATGGTGAATAATGGGAAGGCCAAAGACCCGAAAAACTCAAATCTCATCAGCACATTTAATGCCTCTGCTCTCATCAGCTCCCCTCACATTCCATTGGCCAAAGCCAGTCATATGACTAAGTCCAGCTGTAGCAGGACCAGCCGCAGACAAAACTCCTCAGACACCGAGTTAAAGAAAGAAGGGGTTTATTCGGCCAGGGGCATCAGCAAGACTCCTGTCTCAAGAGCTGAGCTCCCCAAGCGAGCAATTCCTGTCCCTTTTAAGGGCTCACAACTCTAAGGGGGTGTGCGTGAGAGGGTCATGATTGATTGAGCAAGCAGGGGGTATGTGACTGGGGGCTGCATGCACCGGTAATTAGATTGGAACAAAACAGGATAGGGATTTTCACAGTGCTTTTCTATACAATGTCTGTAATCTATAGATAACATAACCAATTAGGTCAGGGGTCAATTTTTAACTACCAGGCCCAGGGTGTGGCACCAGGCTGTCTGCTTGCAGATTTCATTTCTGCCTTTAGTTTTTACTTTTTCTTTCTTTGGAGGCAGAAATTGGGCATAAGACAATATGAGAGGTGGTTTCCTCCCTTACAACGTTAGGAAAATATATTTCTTCCCATGAGGGAGAAGGTAGGTGAAGTGTTGCTATAAAATACTCAAATTAATATACTAACATTTCTTCAGTAAAACATATGAATATCTCTGCATTCAGTGGGATAAATACAAATTATAAATAACCCCAAGATAGTTTGGTTTTCAGAACCTTTTGGATTTTATATTTGAGATGAAAATCTCCATCAAGCCCTTGTGATCCTTCCTCTCTTGTCCTTTTACTCTGTAATTCCTACTCCTGAGACCAAGGGCTTCAGTAAGGATGGCCTTCCCTCTGCTTAAGGCCTCCAAAAGCTACTGTTGCTACATGTCTCCTAATGTCCTTCAAGGCATATATGTCATACACTTCTTTTGTTACCCTCACAGAACCTAACAGAAGCTCCGGATCCATAGGAAACCCATAAGAGAAATGCTTATTCAATTGGATTATAACATCAGTGAAGCCTGTAGACCCAATGCAAGCCAAGCATGAAAAGGTGTGAGGATGCTAAGCCTTAAGGACATTTTCTGTCATTTCAGTTCTTGCATCTCATCCACTCCTACTCCATAAGTGTTCTCTTCTTAAAGAATATCTTAACAGTTTGCAGCTGTGTTAATCAAACTTCCCATTGTCTCTTTATTACATAACTCACACTTTCACATTTTTAAACAAAATGAGATAGTTACTTTGACTTCAACAATAGTCTCCTAAAATAAAGGGGGGAAGAGTTGGCATTAGAGTTATGCTAACATCTAAGGCCAAGTAATTAGTGACTCTACTATTTTTCTATTCCCTTAACTATCTGAGAATCATGTATCTAAGAAGGTTTGAAGTACGGCTGTGGATTTGTGTTTAAAGTGGAACATTGCCCAATAACAGTGCTGTCTACTATATATTTTTCCCTAACTCTTCTGGCCTAAAGTGTAATTAAAATAGAGAGCTATTACAACCGAATGGTTATTACTTGTTTCATATTACAGTAGGTTGGTTGATGTCTTCTTCAGAAATAAATAACTCAACTTCACTTGGAGGACTTTTCCGATGTCCCAATGTGATCCTTGAGTGACGAAATCATGGTTTCTTAAGTTTTGGAAGGAAGATGAAATAAACCCAAAGATTATGAAAGAAGAACAATAGAAAATTGCTGAATCACCAGCAACTGAACCAAACAAAAGAGTTTAAATAATTTATTTTTAAACCTACATCATAAAAAATGACAAATCAAAGATAAATAAATCAATAGAAGCTTTGTAGGTCTCAAAGGAGATTTCTGGGCATATTTCTGGGACTTTATAAGTTGACGCAAATTCTCTATCACTTTTTAAAATTAGCTGGTTTATTTTATTATAGCAGCAATAAGGTTCAAAATTTTAAAATAAACAAAATAAGAAAGCATAAATTAAAACATCAAATTTCCCTACCTTCTATCTTTTCCTTCTCTGTAACCACGGACGTAACCTCTGGTAACATTTTCTTCCATTTATAGCCATTGAGAATATTTCACTTTCAGTGTTTATATTAATTTGCTCAGGCTGCCATAACAAAATACCTCAGTCTGGGTGGCTTAAACAGCAGAAATTTATTTTCTCACAGTTCTGGAGGCTAATAGTCCAAGGTCAAGATGTCAGCAGGTTGAGTTTCTTCTGAGACCTCTCTCCTTGGCTTGCAGTTGGCTGCCTTATTTCTAAGCCCTCACATTGATTTTCTCTGTTTGCTCACATCCTTGGTGTGCCTCCAGTGTCTTAATCTCCATTTCTTTACGAGGACACCAGTTGGATTGGATAAAGACCCACACTAACAGTCTCATCTTAATTTAACAACCTCTTTAAAAGCTTTATTTCCACATACAGTCACATTTTCAGGTGCGGAGAGTGAGGGTTTTCACATACAAATTTTAGGAAAAGACTGCTCAGCCCATAACACTATCTTAAAAAGCAAAGCAATGCTACAGCAAAATGATGAAATTCCTGTAGACATATCTTTGAACACTTTTGCAGGCATATGGGTAAGATAAATTTCAATTTGGGGGTCAAAGAGTATGCTCAGCAATAATTTGGATAGATGTTGATAAATTTCCTACAAAAGGTTTGTAATAATTTATTCTATCAACAATATATAGACCTGCATAGTTCCCTTCAGCTTTGGGCTTACATAACCTTTTAATATTCTTAATTGGATAAAAAAATACACTTTGTTCTTCAGTTTATGTATTTTAAAATATTAATATGGTTAAGTATCTTTTCAGGTGTTAATTGCGCACTCATATTTTTTCCATAAACTCCTTTGTCCACTTTTTTTCTATTGGGTTATATATCTTTGTTTCTGTTTTTGTTTTGGAGACAGGGTTTCACTCTGCCACCCAGATAGAGTGCAATGGTGCAATCATGGCTCACTGTAGCTTCAGACTTCGAAGCTCAAACAGTCCTCCTGCTTCAGCCTCCCCAGTACCTCAGACTACAGGTACATGCCACCACTCCCAGTTAATTTTTGAATTTTTCTTTTGTAGAGGCCATAGGGTCTGGCTATGTTGACCAGGCTGGTTTCAAACTCCTGGCCTCAAGGAATGCTCCAGCCTCAGCCTCTCAAAGTGCTGGGATTACAGGTTTGAGCCACCATGCTCAGCCTTACCTTTTATTTACTTATTTGGAAGAATTTTTTTTATATTAAGGTGCCTTGTCGTATTTGTTGCAAATATTTTTTCCCAATATGTGCTTGTCTTCTATTTGACCTTTTTTCACGGCAGAGTGTTAAAATTGATAGAAATTGAAAATGTTAAGATTAAAATGTAGATATTAATCTTTTTCTTTTGGCTTGAGGACTTTGAAATAAGTTTAGAAAGGCATTTCCCATACCAAGTTTATGTTTGGATTAGTATTATTCATGTTCTTGCTTATTATTTTGGGATTTCTTTTATTCACATCTTAATAGAGAAGAAGGAAGGGTAAAATCCAGGTTTATGTTTTTCAAATGTTCAATCAGTATTACCAACATTATTTATTTAATAATTTATATTTTTCTCATTTATTAAAAATGTGACTTTTATCATTTTATTATTAAACTCAGATAATTACTCCAGATTATTTATGAATTTGTTCATCCATCTCATTGATCTTTTTGTTTATTTGTGGTCAGAAAGAAAGTTCAGATACTTTAAAGCAACACTTTATCTGGTGTACTCAACCCACCTCATGATTCTTCTCTTTTCAAATATTTTCCTACGTGTTTATTTTGTCATATAAATTTTAGCATCATTTCATTCAAATTTCAAAAATCTTCAAAAAACTTTGTTTATATTTTTGATAGGAATTGCATTATAGTTTAGATTAATTCAAAAATAACTCTTTCAAAATATTGATTCATCAGATGGAAACCATCATTCTCAGCAAATTATCACAAGAACAGAAAATCAAACACTGCATGTTCTCATTCATAAGTGGGAGTTGAACAAGGAGAACACATGAACACAAGGGAAGGGAACACCACACATCCAGACATCTGGGCCTGTTGGGGGGTGGGGGGCTAGGGGAGGGATAGCATTAGAAGAAATGCCTAACGTAGATGACGGGTTGATAGGTGCAGCAAACCACCATAGCACGTGTATACCTATGTAACAAAACTGCACATTCTGCACGTGTACCCCAGAACTTAAAAGTAAAAAAAAAAATTGTATGCAGAGAAGTAACATAGGAACATAAACTTTAGAAAAATGTTACTAATCAGATAACTTTGAATAAACCACTTAATCCCACTAAAAAATAGGTAGGTAGGTAGGTAGATAGACAGATATAGATAGATAGATGATAGATGATAGATAGATAGATAGATAGATAGATAGATGATAGATAGATAGATGATAGATAGATAGATGATAGATAGATAGATGATAGATAGATGATAGATAGATAGATAGATAGATAGATAGATAGATAGATTCATCTATCCAAACAAAAGATGTCTTTTCATTTAACTCATTTTTAAAAATTTTGCCTCAGTGAAATTTTAAATTTTCATGCTTTCTTATTAGATTCATTCCTAGAATAGTTATTGTGAATGAGATATTCTTCTCCATTCTACTTTCTAGCAGATAATCATTATTCTAAAGTAAAGTACTGGACTTTTTTTTTTTTTTTTTTTTTTGAGATGGAGTCTCACTCAGTCGCCCAGGCTGGAGTGCAGTGGCGCAATCTTGGCTCACTGCAACCTCCACCTCCCAGGTTCAAGCAATTCTCCTGTCTCAGCCCCCAGAGTAACCAGGACTACAGGTGCGCACCACCACGCCCGGCTAATTTTTTGTAGTTTTAGTAGAGAAGGGGTTTCACCATGTTGGCCTGGCTGGTCTCAAACTCCTGACCTCACATGATCCACCTGCCTCAGTCTCCCAAAGTGCTGGGATTACAGGCATGAGGCACCACATCCAGCCAAGTAATTGACTTTTAATTATTGTGATTAGCTTTATTATTGCTTGAATTATTTTTATTTGAATTTTTAGATTTATAATTGTATCAATCACACATAATTCTGAGTTTGTTTCCTTCTTGTTTCTCTTTTTATTCTCTTCTTCAGTTGCAATGGCTAGCATCTCCAAAATAAATATCAAATAATAATGGTGATTTCAATTCTAGATTGTACTAGAGAAATTCACCAATACAATAAAGCAAGCAAACAAAATGAAAGCTATAAAGTTTGGAAACAGAAGTAAAATTATTATTGTTCATATATGACATGACTGTTTATGTAAAAAAATTGAAAAAATCTACAAACAAATTATAAGAATACATTTATTTTGTAAGGTCAGTGGATAGAAGGTTGATATAGAAAATCAATTTTATTTATATGTACTACACAACTAGAAAATTTAAAAATTTTAATACTTTTTATAATAGCACTGGAATTTTCTGTGTTTGGGTATAAAAGTAATAAAAGTAGTACAATATCTCTTCCTTAAAAATAATAAAATATAGGCTGGGTGCAGCATCTCATGACTGTAATTCCAGCACTTTGGGAGGCTGAGGCGGGAGTATCACTTGAGGTCAGAATTTCGAGACCAGCCTGGGCAACACAGCCAGACCCCACCTCAAAAAAAAAAATAATATATATATATTTTTTAAGTTAGCTGGGAGTGGTGGCTCATACCTGAATTCCTAGCTACAGGGTAGGCTTAGGCAAGGTAATCACCTGAGCCCAGGAGATTGTGACTGCAGAGAGCTATGATTGTGCCACTTCACTCCAGCCTGAGTGACAGAGTGAGACCTTGTCTCAAAAAAGAAAAGATAAAATATGGCCAAGAAAAATTTCTAAAAGACCCTTTTAAATCAAATGGAAGAAATCACATGTTTATTGATTGTAAGCTCAATAAACTTGCAATCTTGATGCCTGTTCCTGAAAACTTGATGCCTGTTCCTGAAAAACATCATTAAAAAAAAAAAAACAGAAAAGACAGATCACAGACCAGGAGATGATATTTTCAATACAAATCTTGAAAAAGTATCTGCATCCAGAATATATAAAGAACTTCTACAAATAAGTAAAGACAAAAATGGTGATCAATTTAAAAAATAGAAAAAAGACTTGGACAGACATTTTACAAAAGAGGATATCTCAATGAACAAAAGGCAACAGCATAGTCATCACAGAATACCTATTGAAACTCTAATCATATACCCATATATCCCCACCAGAATGGCTAAAATTAAAAAGACTGACACTGCTAAGTGTTGATGAAGATGTGGAACAATTGGAACTTGATTTGCTAGTGTAAATGTATGTTGGCATATCTACTTTGGAAAATTATTACAGTACAGTAACATTAAATACACCCATATTTCTGTAGCCCAGCAATTCTTCTTTTGCATAGATATTTAACACAATGGAATAGTCATGTCAACCAAAAGACAAATACAACAATGCTTACAGTAGCTTTATTCATAATAGCAAAAACTGGAAGAAACTCAAATGTCATATAAACTGTGATAATATTTACACAACGAAATGAAATAAGCCAAATACTGCTACATGCAATAACAAAGATAAGTATCACAGACATCATGTTGAGCAGCAAATGCTAGTTATGAAAGAATACAAATACATATTATGAAGCTCAAAAAGAAGAAAAACAGATCGATGGTGAGAAATGTGAAAAAAGTTCACACAACTTTAGGATTAAGAAGGAATAATCAACTAGGAGGGAGCACAGAAAAGCCCTTCGAGATGGTAGAAATGTTTTGTATCTTGATCTGGGTGGTTCCATATCTAATATATTTATTTGTTCTGGGCTGAATTGTGCCCCTCCCCCAATTTATATGTTGAAATCCCAACTCCCAGTACTAAAGAATGTGACCATGTTTGAATACAAGGTCTTTAAAGAGGTGATTAAGTTAAAAGAGGCCTTTAGAATACGGCCATAGTCCAATATGACTGGCACCCTTATAAGAAGAACAGGAAGCCAGGCACAGTTGCATGTACCTGTAAACCCAGCTATTTCAGAACCTGGAGCAGGAGGATCACTGGAGTCCATGAAACCTGGGTAACATTGCAAGAGCCCATCTCAAAAAAAAGGAGCAGGGAGAAGACATCAGGGGTACAGCACACACCCAAAGGAAAGACCCTGTGAAGAAGCAGCAAGAGAGTGGTCATCTGCAGGCTGAGGAGAGAGGCCTCAGGAATCCAAGGTGCCAACCCCGCTGACACCTTGTTCTTGGACCTCCAGCCTGCAGAACTGTGAGAAAATAAATTTGCATTGTTTAAGTCTCCCAGTCTGTGATGTTTTGTTATTGTGGCCTGGTATAGTTTGGATCTGTGTCCCCTCCCAAATCTCATGTCAAATTGTAATCCCCAGTGTTGGAGAAGGGGCCTGGTGGGAGGTGATTGTATCATGGGGAAGATTTCCCCCTTGCTGTTCTCATGATAGTGAGTGAGTTCTCACAAGATCTGGTTGTTTCCCCCTTTGCTCGCTTCTTCCTGCTCCAGACATGTAGGACATGCCTGCTTCCCCTTTGCCTTCCGCTATGATTGTAAGTTTCCTGAGGCCTTCTCAGTTATGCTTCTTGTACAGCCTGTGGAACTGTGAGCCAATTAAACCTCTTTCCTTTATAAATTACTCATTTCAAGTATTTCTTTTTTTGTTTTTGGTGTTTTGTTTTATTTTGAGACAGGGTCTCACCCTGTTGCTCAGACTAGAGTGCAGTGGCGTGATCTCACTCTGTCTTGCTCTGTGGCTCAGGCTGGAATGCTTTAGCATGATCCCCGCTCACTGCAACCTCCACTTTCTGGGTTCAAGCAATTCTCCTGCCTCAGCCTCCTGAGTAGCTGGGACCACAGGCATGCACCACCACGCCTGGCTAATTTTTGTATTTTTAGTAGAGATGGGGTTTCACCATGTTGGCCAGGCTGATCTCACCGTAACCTCCGACTCCCATGCTCTCTGCCTCAGCCTCCCAAGTAGCTGGGATTACGCACCACTACCACCTGGCTAATTTTTGTATTTTTAGTAGACACAGGGTTGCACCATGTTGGCCAGGCTGGTCTTGAACTCCTGATCTCAAATGATCTACCCGCCTTGGCCTCCCAAAGTTCTGGGATTACAGGTGTGAGCCACCACTCCTGGGCCTTCAAGTATTTCTTTATAGCCATGTGAGAACAGACTAATACACAGCCCTAGCAAACTAATACAGTATTCATATGTAAAAATTCATCAATGTGTGCTCCTATGATTTGTGTACTTTACTGTATGTAAGTTATATAGCAACCAATTAATTGTTTTCTTCTAGCAAACAGCTCAAATTACTCCTAACACATCCATTCTACTCCTCACCACAAACCTGTCTCATAGTTTATTCATCATTTTCTGCATGGCCCATTACTATTTCTGATTGTATTTTAACTCTACCTTAGCTTTTTCAGCTGTTGCATTTTGCTGTATTTTTCTAAAGATAAGAAGAGAAATGGTGGGAGAGTGTAGAATTAGTATAATCTTGTTATTTTGAGCACTTCAGTGAGCTATAAATTAGGGTCTGTTTTCTAGATCTACTGATAATTGTTTGAACAACTTTGGATGCTTCTACTTCTGGTTTCCCTCATGGAAAATGGTGATAATTATAAATAGCCAGATCTCCAAGGTTGTAAATATTACTAAGATAGCATCTTAAAATTGGTGCTATACAAATATAGAAGGTGTCATTCTTCCCAGTTCAGTAATAAACATGGCTTAATCTTAATGAGAACATCATCTCTCCACCCTCGTTGTGTTCCTATCTCACATCACTGTAGATCTCCAAAGCAATGTGCTGGAGACACAAAGGTGTGTGCTAACTCTTCAGCTAGACGTATGGTCTTTAGGAGTTACTGCTCCCTGATTTTACCCCTTGCTTGTTTAGATTTTTCCTTTTTGTCTATCTGGAGAACACCTACTCATATTTCAAAACTTATCTAGAACTCTAAAGATTTATCTGAACTCTTTCCTCTCCTGTAATATAAAATAAGCCACTCTTTCCTTGTTCCTACTTTCAATACCAATGTTGCCTCATGTGGAAATATGAGGATGACTTCTAGTACTGCTAACCATAGCTGCCCCTTAATGTTACCACGTCCCAGGCACTGATCTAAGTTCTTCATATGTATATATATTATATATAACATATATATTATGTATATAGACTTGAAATCCTAACAGCAATCATATAATGTTCATACTATGAAAAAAAGAGGCATAAATTGTTTAAATGCATTTCCTAAAGTCACACGTGAAGTAAACAGCAAAGCCAGGCTTTGGACAAAGTCTGTCTGGCTCTAGCATCTGTTCTCTTAACCTCTATGCAATTCTACCTGTCCCATTATTGTGCTTCTTGCTTTTTAACCCCTTTTCTAGACTTTTATGTCCTTCAGGGCAGAAACATTCTCTGATGTATCTAGTGTCTTGCACATATTAGGTGCTCAATAAACATTTGCTGAATGGGTAAATGGTATATTATTCAATAGAGACACTTTCACTCTCATACTGAAAACATGCCTTCAAATTTGTATTAAATAGTCTGAGGAATCTAGAATTTCAAGGAATTCTGAAACAAGTTTCTTAGAAGAGTACATACATACTCTTTTGTAGTGAATATTCACTTCCAGGTTTCTCTGAGAAAACGTTTGAATTTTTATTTGGGTTTATTTAAGCAAAGTTCATTTGCAAAGATAATCAAGGAGAAAAGTATTGCCTACCTCACAGCAAGTATTGGGAAGATTAAATGAAGTAAAACACATAATATATTCAGAGCAGTGCCTGGTACATAGAAAAACTAAAGGAATATTACCGTTACTGTTATTAGAATCAAAGACAGAAGAGAGTAACTGTTAAGTGCATGGACTTTGATACCACATTGATTGGATTCAAAGCCTAGCTCCAGTGTTTATTAGTTATGTGATCTTGAGTAAGTTACTAATCCTCTCTGAGCCAACGTTTCTCCAGTATGTAAAATAGAATAATAATAGTATGGATCTCCAATGGTTGTGGTGAAGATAAAATGTTCTAAGTGATATATATGAGTTTATTTAGAACATTTAATCCTCACAAGTATTTGAGATGCATACTATTCCTATTTTGCTTCTAAGTGTTATATATTAATATATTTCTTCTGTCTACTTGTCTGTTTATCTCACTTCAAAAGTGCCCATCACTTAGCATGTATGTGTTTGGTGTTATTATTATGCCATATTATTTATGACAGCTGACAAATAATATATTCATTACCTGTTGACTACATTAACTTAAAAGTCTAGGATGATTTCTGGGTTTTCATCTTGGGCCTCTGGATGGCCAGCAGTTTAAAACAGGTAATACAAGAGGAGGAATACCATGGGATCACAGCTTGGTGGTACCACTTTAGGAGTGAACTGATCTGTCCCAACGATTATGTTACAAGGGGAAAGATCTGAGTTTGGCTGTGAGTTACACACCACAAAGTACGAGGTCCCACATTGATGAATCAGGGAAAAAAAGATAATCTAAAGTAACTAGATCTTAGAGTACTCTGTGAGATTTTGCTAGATACGAGCTTAAAAAGATAGGCTTTATTTATAGGCAATCAGATGATACTGCCAACTTCTATTCAGAACAGAGAAAAACGGATCAGTGTTTTGTAATGACCACACTCTGAAAACAGTTTGCAAACTATATTATCTATCATAAGAAACCAGAGATTGGAGGCCTGATAGTGAAGGTCTTCAATAGTCTAAACTGGAGATATTATAGGGGTCTAGACTTGCAGATCAGTGAGGATGGAGAAGAGATGCTAGCTCACTATGAATAAGGGAGGTACAGTCTGGTCAAGATAACTGCATGTGTAGGTAATGAATCTAGGATGACCTTGAGATATGTAAGTCGGGTGGCTAGTTGGAGAGTCAGGAAGACTCTGAGATAGGGAAGGTGTCTGGTTGATTTGGAGGTGCATGTGGTTTGTCTAGGCAGAGAAGTCTAGGAAGCAGTTGGTTATATGAGTCTAAAGTTCAGACAAGGGGTCAGGGCTATAGATAAAGATTTGCCCACAGACCCTATGAAAAGAAGAGGTAAAGGAGAGAATACTCCAAAATACAGTATTAACTCTCAGGGAGTTGGTAGAGAAAATGGAGCCAGCAAAAGAGAGAGAAGGAGATGTTAAGAGAAGTAGAAGGGGAACTGAGAGAAAAAAGTTACTGAAGCTGAGGAGGTGAGGAGAGACTTTTCTGGAGGGAGGAAGGTTGCATTTCAGAGACCTCTAGTAGGATAAGCACCAAGGTCACTCCATGAGATTCATCAGAGCAGTCAGTAGAATGCTGGCTGTGGAATCTAGATTTTCTGCAGATGGCCAGAGAGGGAATGGGAAGTGAGATTATAAAGCCAGCAAATAGGAACTATTGTTCCTAGAAGTCTTTGTTTTATTTTGTTTTGTTTTGTTTCGTTTTGAGACAGAGTTTCACTCTTGTTGCCCAGGCTGGAGTGCAATGGCACAATCTTGGCTCACTGCAACCTCCGCCTCCCGGGTTCAAGTGATTCTCCTGCCTCAGCCTCCCTAGTAGCTGGGATTACAGGCACCCGCCACCATACCCAGCTAATTTTTTGTATTTTTAGTAAAGACAGGGTTTCACCATGTTGGCCAGGCTGGTCTTGAACTCCCGACCTCAGGTGATCCACCCGCCTCGGCTTCCGAAAGTGCTGGATTACAGGCGTGAGCCACCATGCCTGGCCCCTAGAAGTCTTACGGTAAAGGAAAGAAGCCCATGAAGGCAAAGGGTTAAGGAGCCGTAGAGTTAAGGGAAAGATCTTTTTTAGGATGAGGAACACTCCAGAGTAAGATTGAGGAAAGGTTTGAAAAAAGATCTCTAAAGATATCATAGAAGGTGACGGGAGGTAATTAATAATAACAACTAACCATTACTACATTCGTGCCATGTGCTAAGCACGCTCTGTAGTGAGTAGTTTTCACTCACTGACTCATTTAATCCTTACTATCATCCTGGAGGCAGGGACTATTGCTATTGTCTTCATTTGTCACAGGAGGAAATCAAGGTATAGACAGGCTTAGTAACTTGCTCAAGGTTACATAGCCGGTACTGTAAATTGCAGAGCCAGAAGTTCAAACTCAGGCAGTCTGGTTGCAGAGAATATGCTCTTCACCATTAAGCTGTACTGACCAACTCTCTAAAATGGGTCTGAGAACTTTGTTCAAGAAGTGGTTCATTGCTTCCTTGGAGACAAGGCAGAGAAGATACTTATCAGTTTGGAGGCTGAGAATGTTTATACTTAATGGCCCCCACCTCTCCTTGTCCCATAAAATAGAACATCTATTGAGAGAAAAAGATGAAGAAGCATGAAAGCTTAGAAGCCAAGACCTGGAAGAGCCACTGGGATTCTACTAGAATTAAATAAAAAGACTTCTGAGTAAAACACAGTCCTTTGACCTTAAAAAATATATAATACACTGAAGTAGATATGACAAGTGCCCAAATAACTATAATCTGGGGCAATATGTGTGAAGGGACATAATAGACATAGAAAGTTAGTTGTACGAGGGTTCACCAAGGGAGACACTGTGTCAGGTTATGGGGTAGAAGGATCAAAAGAATCTCAAAGTATGTGAAATATTTGAAAGACAGAGTTTCAACAAGCAATCCAGGAGTCTTAATATTTTTCCAACAGACAGCTTACTAAGAGCAAGGTTCAATGAAAACATTGTTGATAGCGATTAGAGGAAACTGGAGTTGACGGGAATGTGGCGCAGAGGAGAAAGAGTCTCTGACCAAGGCAGGATGAGAGGGCAGGGGTTGAGGGCATTGAACCTCACTTTTCTAACTAAATAACAGTATCCACCTCCAAGATTATCCTTTTCCTCCTCCACCTCCTCTAGTTTCTCCTTGTTATTGAGTGCTTATCAAATGCCTGGCATTTTGCTAAGCTTTTTATTTTTTCTATCATCTATCTATCTATCTATCTATCTATCTATCTATCTATCTATCATCTATCTATTATCGAGACAAAGTCTCGCTCTGTCGCCCAGTCTGGAATGCATTGTCACGATCCCCGCTCACTGCAACCTCCACCTTCTGGGTTCAAGCAATTCTCCTGCCTCAGCCTCCTGAGTAGCTGGGACTACAGGTGTGCACCACCACACCTGGCAAATTTTTATTTTTAGTAGAGACGGGGTTTCACCATGTTGGCCAGGCTGATCTCAAATTCCTGACCTCAGGTGATCCACCCGCCTTGGCCTCCCAAAATGCTGGGATTACAGGTGTGAGCCACCACGCCCGGCCAACTCTTTATATATTGAATATATTTGATCCTCATCACAGATTTTGTGAAGATAACATCATCTCCATTTCACAGGTGACTTAGCTGAGGCTCTGAGAGGTTAAGTTACTTTCCTGAAGTCTCAGAGCTAGATGATGGTTAAGGCAGAATTCCACCAACATCTGTTTGATCCTAAATCCTTGCTTCTCATACTGCCTCTCATAATTGAGTAACAGCACCTGGCATATAGGAGATGTCCAATAAATTTATAATGGACATTAATAATAACTAATGGATATATGTCAAACAACATGTGGTGCTTGGGGTGGGTTATTAAAATGTTTAAAGTGGACAGAACGCTGTTCTGCACATGCACCCCAGAACTTAAAGTAAAATACAAATAATAATAAAATAATTTCAAAAGTGGACAGAAACCAAGGTACCCTTGCGGGATTGGCAGAAGAGGAAAAAACTCACTTTTTTCTCTCCTTTTTTAGTGACTACTTACTTACATTAAACTTACTATGTGTCAGGCACTGTTTTAAACACTTTATACAAATAAACCCTCTTAATATTCATTACAATCTCATTTACAGATGAGAAAACTGAGGTAGAAAACATTTAACCTAACTGGCCCATGCACACAGCTAGTAAGTGGCAAAGCCAGGTGACTGGCTCTGGAGCCCATGCTCTGAACCATGCTGTCTCTGTGAGGGTCAAATGGAGCCAAGCATGGAGGACCTTGTGCATCAAGCTAAGGAGAGCAGCTCTTCATAAGCCGGCGCTCGGCGAGTTCTCCCAGGAGAAGGCCATGTTCAGTTCGAGCGCCAAGATCGTGAAGCCCAACGGCGAGAAGCCGGAGGAGTTCGAGTCCGGCATCTCCCAGGCTCTTCTGGAGCTGGAGATGAACTCGGACCTCAAGGCTCAGCTCAGAGAGCTGAATATTACGGCAGCCAAGGAAATTGAAGTTGGTGGTTGTCGGAAAGCTATCATAATACTTGTTCCCGTTACTCAACTGAAATCTTTCCAGAAAATCCAAATCCGGCTAGTACGCGAATTGGAGAAAAAGTTCAGTGGGAAGCATGTCGTCTTTATCGCTCAGAGGAGAATTCTGCCTAAGCCAACTCGAAAAAGCCGTACAAAAAATAAGCAAAAGCGTCCCAGGAGCAGCACTGTGACAGCTGTGCACGATGCCATCCTTGAGGACTTGGTCTTCCCAAGTGAAATTGTGGGCAAGAAAATCCGCGTCAAACTAGATGGCAGCCGGCTCATAAAGGTTCATTTGGACAAAGCACAACAGAACAATGTGGAACACAAGGTTGAAACTTTTTCTGGTGTCTATAAGAAGCTCATGGGCAAGGATGTTAATTGTGAATTCCCAGAGTTTCAATTGTAAACAAAAATGACTAAATAAAAAAATATATATTCATAGTAAAAACACACACACACACACACACACTAAAACGCTAAGGAGAGCAATCCTTGTCCTTTTGCTTTCTCCAGTCTGAGGTCTCTTCTACACCTCTTACAGCAGTCATTCTTTTTTTTTTTTTTTTTTTGAGATGGAGTTTTGCTCTTGTTTCTCGGGCTGGAGTGCAATGGCGCCATCTTGGCTCAGCGCAACCTCTGCCTCCCGGGTTCAAGTCGTTCTCCTGCCTCAGCCTCCTGAGTAGCTGGAATTACAGGCATGCGCCACCATGCCCGGCTAATTTTGTATTTTTCGTAAAGATGGGGTTTCTCCATGTTGGTCAGGCTGGTCTCAAACTCCCAATCTCAAGTGATCCACCTGCCTCAGCCTCCCAAAGTGTTGGGATTACAGATGTGAGCCAACATGCCCGGCACAGCAGTCATTCTTTAAGACTTGCCCTCTCAGCTAATAGAGTCATTGTATCACCAATACCCTTTCATCTACATGAGATTATAAACTTTGTGAGAGTAAAAGATATCTGTCATTTTTGCATTTGTGTCCCAGCACTTGCCAGATACCTGGCATATGGTCAACACATAATAAATATTTATGGAATAAATGAAAGAAAGCTTCATCAAATCATTCATGCTTCAGGTATCAGATAGGACATATGTTCAAGGCCATTCGTTTGGCTGTAAAGGAGTAAATGAGACTGGGTAATTTATTTTTATTTATTTATATTTAGTGTTACTCTTTTTAATTTAACTTTTATTTTAAGTTCAGGGGGTACCTGTGCAGGTTTGTTACACAGGTAAACTCATGTCATGGGGGTTTGTTGTACAGATTATTTCATCACCCAGGTATTAAGCCCAGTACCCGTTAGTTACTTTTCCTGATCCTCTCCCTCCACCCACCCTCCACCTCTGATAGGCCCCAGTATGTGTTGTTCCTCTCTATGTGTCCATGTGTTCTCATCATTTAGCTCCCACTTGTAAGTAAGAACATGCAGTATTTATTTGGTTTTCTGTTCCTGCATTAGTTTGCAAATGATAATGGCCACCAACTCCATCCATGTTCCTGCAAAGGATATGATCTTGTTCTTTGTTATGGCTGCATAGTATTCCATGGTATATATGCACCACAGTTTATCTAGTCCACCATTGGTGGGCATTTGGGTTGTTTCCATGTCTTTGCTATTGTGAATAGTGTTGCAATGAACATACGTGTGCATGTGTCTTTATGATAGAATGATTATATTCTTTTGGGCATATACCCAGTAATGGGATTACTGAGTCAAATGGAAATTCTGTCTTTAGATCTTTGAGGAATCACCACACTGTCTTCCACGATGGTTGAACTAATTTACATTCCCACCAACAGTGTATAAACACTCCTTTTACTCTGCAACCTCGCCAGCATCTGTGTTTTTTTTGTTGTTGTTGTTGGCTTTGAGATGGAGTCTTGCTCTGTCACCCAGGCTATAGTGCAGTGGCATGATCTTGGCTCACCACAACCCCACCTCCCGGGTTCAAGCAATTCTCCTGCCTCAGCCTCCTGAGTAGCTGGGATTACAGGCACCTGCCACCACACCTGGCTAATTTTTGTATTTTTTAGTAGAGACGGGGTTTCCCCATCTTAGCCAGGCTGGTCTCGAACTCCTGACCTCATGATCCACCTGCCTCGGCCTCCCAAAGTGCTGGGATTACAGGCATGAGCCACTGCACCCGGGCTTTTTGGTTTTTAATAATAGCCATTCTGACTGGTGTGAGATGGTATCTCATTGTAGTTTTCATTTCTCTAATGATCAGTGATGTTGAGCTTCTTTTCATATGCTTGTTGGCTGCATATATGTCTCCTTTTGAAAATTGTCTGTTCATGTCCTTTGCCCACTTTTTTTAACGAGGTTTTTTTTCTTGCAAATTTGTTTAAGTTCCTTATAGATGCTGAATAGTTGACCTTTGTGAGATACATAGTTTGCAAAAATTTCCTCCCATTCTGTAGGTAGACTGGGTAATTTATAAAGAAAAAACGTTTATTTGGCTCATAATTCTACTGGCTGGAAGATTGGGCATCTAGTGGCAGCCCCAGACTGTTTCCACTTATGTGGGAAGGCAAAGGAGAGCTGGCATCTACAGAGATCATGTGGTGAGCAAGGAAGTAACACCCAGCTCTCCTGGGAACTAACAGAGTGAGAACTCACTCATCACCCACTCCCAGGAAGGGCATTAATCTACTCATGAGGAATCCACCTCTATGATCCTAACACCTCCCATTAGGCCTCACCTCCAACCTTGGGGATCAGATTTCCATATGAGATTTGGAGGGGTCAGATGAGCCAAACTACAGCAACATATAACAGAAATAGGAAAATGTTTGCCCTCATACATTGTTGTCTTAAGATGAATAGTATTCACAAAACAACTCAAACTCGGGCAAAGAGGGTCTTCACTGGGGATTCATATCATAACAACAAATTAAACAAACAGAAATATTATAAGACTCAATTTGCAGATTACCTAAGACAAAATCAATTTTATGTATTACATGTCTTTTGCTAATGTATATTAAGAATGTCCTCAAAACACTCTAGCATTATGGTTAACAATTACTCTCATGAGTCATTTGACTTGAAAATTGATCTTCAAATTGGAAAAGCCCTTAGCAGCAAATACCAGCAAAGACAGATTATAAAAATCTAAGGCTTAATGGGAGGGAGTTTGCTCTGAGTGGGAGTTAGGTACTGAGGAAGAGAACAGAGTTGAACACATGAACAGAGAAGCAGGCAGAAAACATTAAAACAATGCCTGTCACTGGGCGCGGTGGCTCACGCCTGTAATCCTAGCACTTTGGGAGGCCGAGGCGGGTGGATCACGAGGTCAGGAGATCGAGACCGTCCTGGCTAACACGGTGAAACCCCGTTTCTACTAAAAATACAAAAAATTAGCCAGTCGTGGTGGCAGGTGCCTGTAGTCCCAGCTACTTGGGAGGCTGAGGCAGGAGAATGGCATGAACCCGGGAGGTGGAGCTTGCAGTGAGCCAACATCGCACGACTGCACTCCAGCCTGGGCGACAGAGTGAGACTCCATCTCAAAAAAAAAAAAAAAAAAAAAAATCTCAGCTTCCCAATTTGCTAGCAATGTGGCCAAGGGAATATTCCTTAACTTCTCTGAAACAGCTTTCCTCTTTTTAAAATGATTACAATAGTACCTATCTTACAGGATTGTTGTACGGATTAATGGAGATAACATAGGTAAAGCATTTAGAAGAGTGCTTGGTACATAGAAAGTAGTCAACATAAGTTCTCATTCTTGTTATTGCTATAATTATTGGCATTATTCATAGGAGCTATTAACTGCCACTGTATTTGATGTTTGAGGAATGATGTCCTCCCTCACTCCCAGCCATTCCAGTTTCTTTTCACTAATGCAAAGTAGGAGAGGTCCTTGATTTTCATATATATTATCCTCATGCAACCTTTGCTTTTCCATGTTACATATAGGCATCCTAAGCTGTTTCTATGGTACATTGTCCTTCATGCTGAGCTACTTAGTGATGATTTTGAGCTAATCTGCAATGGGGATAAAGATTGGGCTTTGGCTTGAGTCAGCGTCTATTCTTAACACATCTAGGCTAAGGCTGAGGTTAAGCCTCAGCTTCTCTTCCTGACATTGGCCGTCTATGGGAGGTCTCCCCAAACCCCTGCATAGCCAGGGACTGGAACTTATTCATTCATCTTTTTTTTTTTTTTTTTTTTTTTTTTTTTTTTAGACGGAGTCTCACTCTGTCTCCCAGGCTGGAGTGCAGTGGCGTGATCTCAGCTAACTGCAAGCTCCACCTCCCGGGTTCACACCATTCTCCTGCCTCAGCCTCCCGAGTAGCTGGGACTACAGGCGCCCGCCACCAAGCCCGGCTAATTTTTTGTATATTTAGTAGAGACAGGGTTTCACCGTGTTAGCCAGGATGGTCTCGATCTCCTGACCTTGTGATCCGCCCGCCTCGGCCTCCCAAAGTGCTGGGATTACAGGCGTGAGCCACCGCGCCCGGCTCATTCATCATTATTCATTACAAAAATTTGTGTGCCGAGTCTGCCACGGTACTGGGTGTTGTCTGCATATCACAGGAACCACTGTCCGGGGCAGGTGTTTCTGGGCCTTCCCGGGTTTTCCACCTATTGCCACTCTGCACGGAGAGAAGCAGATATCGAGGAACTTGTCAGCATGAGAAAGTTCATGGGGAGATGGGGAAGAAGAGCCATCATGACATGAAGGAGCAGTCAGCTCAGCCCCTGTTTGGCTTATACTATGAAAACTGGCAAAAAGAAAAAGCCCTTTTCCCCACCTCTGGTGGAGGAACCCAGCACAGGTGATCTCAAAGGCTTAAACACTGGAGGCTTCCCAGCTCTCTGCTGCAGCTTCTTTCAAGCCTGAGAAACAGGGGGCTGGCTGGCTACTTCAAACTGTTGATTGCCTCCCACTAGAGGCCTCTGGAAACCTGTAAAGTTTCTTACCTGCCCTTCCAGGTTGCCTGGGTTCAAAGAGGCAATTTTATAAGAGAGACTATAATTAGGGGTTTTATGGTTTGTTTTGTTTTGTTTTGCTCTCTGGGAACAGAATCCTCCTCCCCTATAACATGCCATATTTGTTGAGTATTCACTTTGTGTCAGGCACTGTGCTAGGCACTTTTTATTTTGTTTAATGATCACAACCCATAAGACTGGTATTATTTATTATTTGCAAGAAATGAGAAAAGTAATTTCCCCACATTTATTTACACAGCTAGCAAGACATAAAGCTGTGACTGAATAAGCCTAATGACTGAAATGTCTGTGGAATGTAAAAGAAAAGGTGAAATGAAGATCTACAGAGGAGGTGGAGATGCAAAACGGGAGTGGGACATGGGGTATTTATTAAGCAATTGAAGGTCAGGTTGAAGTATTGGTTTTCTGAATAGTTCCTACCCACAGTTATTGTGTAAAAGGAGGCATTAAGAAAGGTCTTGTATCTCCATACAAAATAAGACAATGGGGTCTGCAGAAAAAGAAGGGAGGGGTGATTTTGTTTGGGGGAAAAAGAGCATTTTAAAAGAAGTTGTGTGTGTGTGTGTCTATATGTGTGTGTGTGTGTGGTGAAAAGTGACACTGAATAATAGAGTGTGAACCCACAGTGCTCACTCACATTCACAGGCACCAATTACCAGAAAATACCAACAACCATGGAGCCATAGGGATGCCATTTATGGATAAAAGCTATTTATGAGAATGAGAAGACTCAGAGTGGGATTATTCCTCTTGTTAGGTTCCTCTGGGAAGTAAATTAGATGTTTAAGGAGATGTATTCAATCTTTTTAGAACTCTACATTACATTTACTGCAATGCCAATAATAATATGCTGCTCTTGGCTTCCAAAGGAGGCTTTCTCAACTTCAGAATCTAAGCCCTCCTCTGTGCAAGGTGCTGTGCTGGGACTGTGAGGCACACAAAGGCTCAGATCACACTCTCCTTGTGTTGAAGGAATTTGCAAGCCAGTTAGGGTAACAACACATCACATATATAGATACATGTGCAAAATGCAGTCTAGTGTATAGGTGCCAGGTAGGAATATAGTCAGTCAATTATATATAGGAACTGGGGGTGAGGGAGGAGTTATATCTACCTTCAGTTAGATATCCATTTATCCATTCATTCATTCATGAATTCATGCATTCATTCATCTATTCAATACATACACATGGAACATCACTATGACCTTCCATATCCCAAACACTATTTTTTTTTTTTGAGATGGAATTTTGCCGTTGTTGCCCAGGCTGGAATGCAATGGCGTGATCTCAGCTCACTGCAACCTCCGCCTCCCAGGTTCAAGTGATTCTCCTGCCTCAGCCTCCCGATTACAGGCATGCCTCACCACGCCCGGTTAATTTGTATTTTTAGTAGAGACGGGGTTTCTCCATGTTGGTCAGGCTGGTCTCGAACTCCTGACCTCAGGTAATCCGCCCACCTCAGCCTCCCAAAGTGCTGGGATTACAGGCGTGAGCCACCATGCCCGGCATATCCCAAACACTTTGAATAAAATGATGAATAAATCAGAATACCTAATATAAAGTCTAGTGGAATGGAGTTGAAATGATCAGTTTTTATTGACAGAGTTGGATTTGCCCTTGGATCATTTCAGTCTCTGGGATAATCTACCTAATGACAATGACTCAAAACAAACATTTCCTTGGCAGCTGGAGGTTTTTAGAACAGATGTTTCTATGTTAAAAACCACTGAGTATTGTCAAAGTTCAATTCTAGATGTTGTCCTTATTAACACACTTGTCAAGTAAAGTTAACCACCTAGACTTCTCCTAACATATGCTTCAAACAGTAATCACAATATGATAAAAATTTTAGAGCTGAGCAATAATCAGTCATCAGTTTTACTAGTTTTACTAGTTTTTAAACACAAAATTATTGATTTCCCTTAGTTTCCTAAATATAATAATAAATATTCATATCTTACAAGAATACCATGAAATAGTACTATTATTCCCATTTTACGGAAGGGAAAACTCTTCTGTAAAGAGTGAAGCTTTTACAGAAGCCTCAGAGTTGGTCTGTGAAGCCTCAGAGGTGGTAAGTAACTGCATAATGGCCTATAATCACATGAAACAAGGGGCAGATGGGATCTGGGTTCCAAACCAGATCCAGCTGACTCTAACTGTCATGTTCTTTTCTATTCACCTGTATTGTCCACTTGGGAAATAAAGATTCACAGTCACTTTTAATGTTTAAAAAGATGTGATAGAAATTCAATTTTTTTAAAGCAGCCCATGGTGATGAATACTACAGGTGTCTACATCCCACCCAGTTGGGCATTATTGGTAATCTCATGACAGAAGTACTGATTAGCAATTAGAAATATCCCTTTTTAATTAAAATAACTATTTAATAAGCGCTCTTTTAAAGCAGGGGATCATCTTGGTGGAGAACCAGCATCTCATTTCCAGATGAGAAAACTGAAACCTAAGGAGTTAGGCTAGTTACTCTGCAGAGATGCATTTCAGAGCAGAGGGGGTGGGGTGTATTGTAGCAGCTCATTAAAAACTAAGTCAAGGAGTTCACTAATCTGAATAAATCACTTCTACCACTCCAGACATTTTTTATGGATCCAGTTTATATTTGAAGTGGACAGGGGCCAGGCGTGGTAGCTCACATCTGTAATCCCAGCACTTTGGGAGCAGAGGTGGGCGGATCACCTGAGGTCAGGAGTTCAAGACCAGCCTAGCCAACATGGCGAAACCCCATTTCTACTAAAAATACAAAAATTAGCTAGATGTGGTGGTGGGCACCTGTAATCCCAGCTGCACAGGAGGCTGAGGCAGGAGAATTGCTTGAGCTCAGGAGGCAGAGGTTGCAGTGAGCCAAGATCGTGTCACTGCACTGCAGACTGGGCGACAGAATGAGACTCTGTCTCAAAAACAAACAAACAAATAAATAAACAAAAAACCCACCATTTTTTCTCTACCCTCTTATGCATAGTGCTTGGGGGTCTGTGGACTAAACTGACAAAAGACAGATTAGCAAGGCAAAAGACAAATTTTTGTTCACATATATCAAATGTATGTGGGCATTCATAACCACTCAAGGAGGCAGTCGTTAATAGAATTTGGAGCGTATATTCTATCTTAATAGGAGAAGAAGTGTATTTATGAGAAAACAAATGCCTTTTCGGAAAGATAAATGGGCCCTTAGGAGTGTTGGGCTCAGAACATGATACCCCAAGGTATCTGAGTACTTTGAACTGAAGGACATTGGAAGGACAACAATTCTGTCTACTTCATCCTTTCTGATAGTACCTGGTGTTTGCCAAAGTAGAGGTAATTAATTACTATTCAGTGAATAACATTTGGACTGGGGGGGGGTTCCTCTGGGGCAGGTGCAAGTACTTTGACATCTTGGCATCCTCGAGTGCTTAAGAAAGAAAGCCTGGAACATGTTAAAGGCTCAATAAGTGACTTGGATAAAGAGTTGAATGAGAGAATAGATAAACAGCAACCACAGTCATGCATTGCTTAATGATGGGAATACCTTCTGAGAATGTGTTGTTAGGTGATTTGTCATTGTGCAAATGTCATAGAGGGCACTTACATAAACCTAGGTAGCATAGCCTACTACAGACCTAGGCTACACCGTGTAGCTGATTGCTCCTAGACTACAAACCTGTCTGGCATGTTACTGTACTGAACACTATAGACAACTGTAATGCAATAGTAAGCACTCTGTGTATCTAAACATATCTGTAGAAAAGGTATTGTAAGAATATGGTATTATAACCTTATAGGGCTACTGTCACACACACGGTCTGTTGTTGACTGAAACATCCTTATGTGACACATAAGGATGTGTATATCCTCAGAAATGTTAAGAACTATTAGATGTTGAAGAGATGGAGTTTTGTACGCATAAAGTTTGGTGCTTGTCCTTGACAAGTCTCTGTTCTACTTGGAGATTAGAAATGAATGCTTCTATTAAGTGTAACCTGCATAACATCTTTTATAAGGGCAATGAAAATTCAGGAACAGAGTAGAGGAGGAGAGAGGACTGGGAAAAATAGTCTCTTGGCATGAAGAGGGTGTGTAAGGATGGCAGGGACAAGAAACAAGATGTGTGGGTGGTGGTGGTAGAAACTGCACGTTTGGGGAGCAGGGTGGGGTATTTACCAAACCAGGGGTCTATTGAGTAAGGTGAGTTGTACTGGCCAAGCGGCCAGTTTATGAAACATGGAAAAACCAGGCCCAGAAATTTAGGTTTGATAGAGCAGGAAATCTCTATCGGGAGCCCCGCCCCTCTTTTTATGGAAGTTAAGTATAAATATAAATATAAATATATGATTTCTCACAAAGAGACAACAAACATTGTAACTTAATATAGGTACCCTCTAAACCAACTAAGATCTCTTTAGACCTTTGAAATACAAACTGTGGGCTTGCTTTCACATTCACTTATTCATTCCACAAAAGATTATGGGGCACCTACTAGAGCTAGCATTTTGTTAGGCACCATGGGAGGTACAAAGAACAAAAAAAACTTGGTCCCTATTCCCCAGGAGTTTACAGCTCAGTGGTGGAGACAAACGTGTACACAAATCCTTACAATAGGAGGTAAAAATGTAAATACAGGATTGTAGGGGCTCAGTTCCCAGAGATACTGCATGGAGGTGGTGTGGAAAATTAGAAAGATTTTTTAAGACTAATTGGTTTTGGATCAGGTTTAACATTGATGGAGTAGAACATGTTCTCTTTAAGGCAATAACCAGGGTTAAGGCTGTGGAAGCACATGTGCTGGAGTAACGAACAGTGGTCTGATTTGGCTGGAGCGCAAGTTTCCTCAAGGGGCGCCGTGGGGAATTTAGCTGGGTATGTGCCCAATAACCGAGGCTGGGAATCTGGTAGAAAGAAGTCGAGCTGAGACTTTATTCCGCATCTCTGTGTTTTGACTTAGGCATCTATTGGGTCCTTTTAAAAAAAAATTCTCCTCCTCTTTCTTAAAGAGAGTTCTAGCAGTTGGGGGTGGGGTGGGGACCATTTCCTAAAGTCAACGCGTAAGTTAAAGGTCTGCAAGGCGGTCCACCGGTGATTTAAATCTCGCACTTCGGAAACCAGAAAAGGAAACCTGTGAGAAGCTGGGCAGGGGGAACCCGCTTAACATCAACAGCAACCCCTAATGGCATCAGACCTTGGAGAGACAGGTTGCAGGCCAGACTCGGGAGCCGGGCGCCAGCACCCGCCGGAGCTCTGAGCCCCGAACTGGTGGGCAAGGGGTAGAGGAAGAGAGGGAGGGAGGGAGGGAGGAAGCGCGAGAGGGAGGGAGGAAGAAAGGGAGGGAGGCGGCGTCATGTGATCCGCTTCCCTGCTCCTTTAAGCGTCCACAGGCGGCGGAGCGGCCACAATCACAGCTCCGGGCATTGGGGGAACCCGAGCCGGCTGCGCCGGGGGAATCCGTGCGGGCGCCTTCCGTCCCGGTCCCATCCTCGCCGCGCTCCAGCACCCCTGAAGTTTTGCAGCGCCCAGAAAGGAGGCGAGGAAGGAGGGAGTGTGTGAGAGGAGGGAGCAAAAAGCTCACCCTAAAACATTTATTTCAAGGAGAAAAGAAAAAGGGGGGGCGCAAAAATGGCTGGGGCAATTATAGAAAACATGAGCACCAAGAAGCTGTGCATTGTTGGTGGGATTCTGCTCGTGTTCCAAATCATCGCCTTTCTGGTGGGAGGCTTGATTGGTAAGTGCGGAGAGCTGCAAACTTTTCCCCCTTTCTGTCTTTTCGGGCCCCTTCCCTCTTTGCCTCTTGGGCTACTTGTTACAGTATCACTGCCTTGCTTCTATGATCTAATTAGTCTGGCTATTGTGCTTAAGAAAGCAGAGCTCCATGGGGCTCCGTGGGGCACAATCCAGTCTAGTGGCTAAGAGAAAAGGAGGGGAAAAAGTTTTGGCCTAGTTTCAGTATCCACTTGAAAGGCAAGAGGGGGGCGGCGGGGGTGGGAATCTTAAGCATGGCGACGGATCGCGCGAGGAAGCGCTGGGTTACAAAGTTGATTGCTCGCCGCCCCCCCCCCGCTTTTTCCCGCGTTCCCCCCCTTTTCCTCTCCGTTCCCTTCCAATCAGCTCCGGGAGGGCAACGTAATCGACTTTATTAGGAACAACAGAAGAGTCGGGGAACTGCGCCCGGCGCAAACCCGGAGCTCTGTTACAAGGCTGAGATACTTGGACGGTTGTAAATGCATTTGGTCGTCTTTGCTAGGGGCTGAGGGTTTGCAATTTGGGGTCCCGACCTTCGCGCCCTCTGCTTTCCCGCCGCACTCCACCCCACGCTCTGCCGTGGACAGGTCCGAATTGTCGGCCGGGAGGTTGGGTGGGATGGGGTGGGGTGGGAGGGAGTCCTTGACCAGCGCCGCGGGAAGTTGGAGAGGTCGGAGGGGAAAAGCATATCCGAAAGGTGTTGCTTTTGGCCTCCTGCCCACTCGTGAATATCCCTTCCCCCACTACTTAGAGCCCCGAGAGCCGGTGACTGTGAATTTCCCCGTCCTCTTTTGGCGCTTAGGAGAGCGCCCCCAGCTCCCACCACAGCCCCCCGCAGGTGACAGCTCGCCGGCCTCGGCGACAGCGCCCGCCCCGGGAGACCTCCCCTGGCGTGCACCTCCCGGACCTCTCTGAGTCAAACAGGCTTCCGGGTGAAGAAAACCGCCTCACGGACCGTCCACTCGGAAAAACTCCCTTCCCCTCACTGTCTCCCCATCTGCATCCATCCTCCCGCCTCTCTGCACACTCGCGCCCCCCGCCCCCTCAAGATTTGGGACATCCCGGCACAAACTTCAATGCCAACTTTGCAGCGGGCGCGGACGGGAGGTTCGGTTTCCTTACTTCACGGCTTTGTTAAACTTTGCGGAGTGGGGAGTCCACGGAGGGGCTTTCTCCGCGCGTGCCTTTACGGGCGCCCACGCGATGTGGGGTGCGGGGAAAACGCCCGGGGGCGCCGGCGGCGTCGCTGCCAGAGCTGCACAGGCTTGGGCACCTCCAGTCGTGTGCGTGGCGTTTTGTCTCCAGACTTGGGTTTGATGGGAACAAATTAAAGGGAGTTTGGTACTGTAAATCACGGTAACATCCAAGCCAATTGTCTTAAACAAAGGGGAGTGGGTGAAGCTTCATCAAGGAGAGAAATACCTAAAGGAGACAGTGCTCTTTTCTCTGTGTGCATTTATCCACAAAACAGAAAGGGGTTCAGAGTTTTCAAACAATCTCTTATCCCCAGTGTGGTCCAAACAGCTTCACATTTTCTTTCTGGAACCCTCACCCTCAACACACACGCGCGCACACACACACACACACACACACACACACACACACGGGTTGGCTTTTGTGTTAGGAGCTTCTGTTTGGCTACATGCAATCTCGTTTCCCCGTATTGGATTTTTCGAGGCTCTTAATACCTTCTCTGCTGGGAGCTGAAGGCAGCCTTCCCTGTGCCCTCACAGTGATTATGCAGCGGTTACAATTACACCTCTTGTCTCCCTTGATGAGCAGTTGC
The DNA here is from genome assembly GCF_029289425.2 of Pan paniscus. Taxonomy (NCBI): domain Eukaryota; kingdom Metazoa; phylum Chordata; class Mammalia; order Primates; family Hominidae; genus Pan; species Pan paniscus. The sequence continues at coordinate 158,641,381 of NC_073249.2, forward strand.
AGTTAGATGCCATTGGATCTTGTGTGATTTCAGTGGCAGACCATAATTAAAATTTCTTGCACCTTGTGCTTTCAGAATTAAATTGGCCTATTATCCCTGTCTGACCTTCATCCTCTTTGAGGTTTTTGCACAAGCAGCAAACCATTACACATAGTTTCCTGGTGTTTGTTGGTGTGTTTCTTTTTCTAGGCTGATCTCCTAGCTTTGCAGACAGAGCCCATTATCCATGAAGTAGGCTTCCTAGGGCACTTCTGAAACTAGTAGGATTTCTGGGATGCTACCACCAAGGAGAAGCCCTAAGGGCACTCGTGAGTGGCTGGTGGACATTGGAGCGACTATAGGGTCAGAACACTTGTCTGTTCCAAACAGGGTTTGTCTGGAGTAAGTGGTGCCAAAGATTGTTTTTCCCGAAGAATTTGGTTAATGACGACAACCTCAAAAAGTCCGCGGCAGGTGCTAACTGTAACTAGCTTCCCCTCAATTAATAAACTGCTTTATTCCAATTTCCTTGAAAAATATCTATGTATAACACTTCTTGGAGGAAACTGTATAAGTTTACTGCTTACCTCTCCTTCCTCAATTGCAAAGGCTGTGTCTCCAATTCAGATCAGATCTAGCCCATGTTGAACAGTGACTTAGCCTTTCCTCTTTCACTTAAACAGTAATTTTTTTTTTGCTCTTAAATCTAAAATTTGGGTAGGACCCAAATATGGGAAATAAATATCAACAAAATGTAAGTGAAAAATTTTCCCACCAAACTTCCCTAAGCTGGAAAACAAAGGAAACTAAGGAAAGAATAGCAACAAAGTGGGCAAGCGGAGACAGTAGTTGAAGGAACAGTTTGTAGGCTGGAAGTCAAGGCAAAGTTCAGAAACCTCCTCTGCTCTCTCGAGTGAGAAGAGAACTCCTCCGCTGCTCATTGTTACTGCTACTTAAAAAGTCAGTTGTCCTGGGTGTGAAGTGTCTCTCTAATATATCTGCAGTAGGCCAAGTGAGAAAAAGAAGTGTCCCCTTTGAACTGGCCAGAATATATTTTTCTTTTTGATCACTCTTTTTGCTGATGAAAGTAAACTTAGGAAGAGCAACTTAGGAAGGGGAGAATATAAATGGCAAAGCTCTTGTTTGTAAGGGTGTGAGTACTGCATACACCACACACACAAATATACAGCACAAAAACAACCACCCCACCAAACAATGACAATCCATGAACCCCAGAGTGACCAGGCAAGTGAGTTAACTAGCAGGCTTCAGGCTCCTCATTGGTAGAGGAAGGAGTTTAAGGTCCCTTTCGGTTCTAAAATTGTGTAACTCTTTCAGTACTTAGAGAATTGTACATGACATTTAGGCTGTTGTTTCGTTGTAGCCTTCTAGATTTGATGGAGAAAATTTAAACATTCACTATAAAAGCAACTAGCCTCCAGGAATTGGCTTTGGTTTAGCCAGCTTAAATATTCTCCTATTTCAACATCCTTCTTACCAAAAAAAAAAAAAAAACCACATTTTTTTGCTTGCTTTTTTTTTTTTTTTTTTTGGCACCAGTGTCTGTAAGCTAAACCTTTAATGGGATTTTGCAAAAAGGCTCTGAAAGCAACATCTTACATAGTAGAACTTAGAGTATTTATAAATTCACTGATTTATATAATGCTTTTTTAAAAACTTTGAGCCACTATGAAACCATACATCTGATACATCTACTATTCTAAATACATCTAAATACATTCTAAATATTTAGAAATTATTTAAAAATGCAGTAGTACCTGAAGGAAAAGATAAATATTTTTAAAAATATAACTTTATCCTCCTTAAAAATAAGCCTGCAGAAAACTTAAAAATAATTTTCCTTTGATTTCATGTTTGGTGAATTTAGCTCCTGAAAAGGCAGCTTTGGGGGTGGTGGTAGAAGCAGGGAGGGAAGGAGACCATGTACCCTGAAAAGAGAGTACAGACTAAAAATCATGAACTTGAATCCCATTATGTGCAATTTGCTCAGCTTCAAATTAGTCATGTCTCAGAAATATAATGGTTGAAAAAGCAGGTCACTGTTCTCAGCTATTCTAAAACTGCTAAGAGTATGAAGATCAGAACTGGATTAATAGAAAATTGTTGCATTGTTTTCAGCATACCCATAAATGAGACTATTCCAAACATAAACTGTAAGTATCAACAAATCACCAATTATTATTTCTTTAGAAAAGATCATTGTTTCTTCCAAAAGGTAACTTATGTGAGTGGCCTTTTTAAATTTTTAATGTTGAGGATGTAATGTATACTGTATAAGATATACACACATATGTAATCAATTTTCTCAAATTGTGCATGGATTATCTACTTCTTTCAATGATGTAGCCCACACGATTGTGCTCGTATTGTTTAAGTGGAGGCAACTGGTCTTTACTGTGACCCATTTATGTGAGCTTTTGTTTCTGCTGCTGTTGTTTATTTGGAAGTTGCAGAATTTTAAGAAATTAAATTACAGTTATGCAGAGTATATGTGTTTACTCTCCAATTTATTAGATTTTAAGCTTGTTGCATTTATTTTAATATATCTTAATGATGCAATAGTTGTAATCCTTCAGTATTTGGGTGTCGGTGAAAATCTTGACAAGAATCTTGACAAGATTAATCAATTGGTTTTTGGTTGATATTAAGTCATATTTGTCTGTATTCAATTCTGCTTTTTATTTTGTAAAATGTCATTGTTTTCCTCTTTGTTAACTACTAGAAGTATCTAATGTGGTTTGTAGGAGTACTGTGCAACCTTACAAATTAATCTTTTTTAAAAGAGCATGTTTTTAATTTACTCTTTTGTAAACTCTTAAAAAGAGTTTTCAATTACTCTTTTAAGAAAGAGTAATTGAAATATTTGACTTAAAAAAAAACTTAACTATTTGGTTCTTGCAGTGTAATCATGCTCATGCTAACAATCTCTAATTGCTCTTTCTTTTTTTTTTTTTTGAGACGGAGTCTCGTTCTGTCAGCCAGGCTGAAGTGCAATGGCTCACTGCAACCTCCGCCTCCTGGGTTCAAGTGATTCTCCTGCCTCAGCCTCCCGATAGCTGGGATTACAGGCACCTGCTACCACGCCCAGCTAATTCTTGTATTTTTAGTAGAGACGGGGTTTCACCAGGTTGGCCAGGTGGGGTTTCACCGGGTTGGCCGGGCTGGTCTCAAACTCCTGGCCTCAGGAGATCCACCTGCCTCGGCCTCCCAAAGTGCTGGGATTACAGGCACAAGACGCCCGGCTTGAATTGCTCTTTCATCTGATTGTTCTTTCAGTACAACCTGTCTAGACTTCTATTCGAACTTTCCCTTTTCCTGTTACAGTGAGAAACATTTCCTTGAGCTAATAGTGTTATGTGTGGCTTTGTGAGGTTTTCAGGTTCCCTGCCTGAAACCCAGATCGAGACTTCAGGCCTTCCCTTCCTACATGACATTTTACAATGATTTGACCTTAAAATGTTTAAATCCATATAAACTGCAGAAATATTTCTTACCTTATATTCCTCATAAAGGTGTTTCTATGGAGATTTAGAATTTTGAATTTGTTGAAATTATATAAAGGTCCTTAAAACTCCTGTGTGCTACTTGCCTGATTTGCAAAATATCTATTAGGGTGTACCGTGTGCTCAGGATGGGGCTACATGCCGACACGGGGTTGGTAAAGAGGAGACATGGAGCTTGAGTAAACTAGGGGAGCTGTGGGTAGAAAAGAGCCCCTCTTCATCTAAGTTTACAACAAAAGATTTCCTAGGATGTAGTTTTCTAGCATCAAGATAATTTTCACTTATTTATTGGGAATTCGAGAATGTATGAAATTAGAACCCCTACTAATTATACCATCAACTAATTATATTAATATTTCATCTTGAAACAGATATATTAATAAAATGATAAAATGTTTAACATGTATTGAATGTGCAATATGTGCCAAAACCTGTCTAATTTCATCTGTACAAAACCTTGGCAAATTGGTATTTTTGTACCCCTTTTACATGTAAGGGAACTGAGGTGCAGAAAGATCTAGTAAAATTGCACAAGATTACCTAGCTACTTGTGGTCAAAGCTGGGATTGAACTCCAGTCAATCGGACATCAGAGCCTAGATTATCAACTTTAGGTGATCCTCCCACTTTCCCCAAAACCTTGACTTTTTAGGCCTGAATAAAAATCTGAATGCAGGGAAACATGAGAATAGCACTAAAACTGATTTCTCATTTTTATAATCAGGTAACATCAAAAGGAAGAAAATATTAAATGTGATGATACATGAAATGGAGTCCAGCTGTACAGACCCAAAAAGGGCCTTGCCAAGGCTGAGGGAGGACATGTCTTGAGAAGTTTGCCTGTGCCAGTCCAACCAATTCCATTCAAGTTCTAACCAGTCCCCATAATTGTATGAATCATCCAATTGACTAAAGCAGCCAAGTTAACCATCAAATGTTTGAGATTCTGCTACTTGCAAGAATATTACTCAATTTTATTTTCTCTAGTTGGTGATTTTAACATATATGTAGTTATACAGTAAGTCCGGACTTTTTCAAAGGAGAGGAAAGAAAGAATCATTGGAGGTTGGAGAGGTTTTTAGAGGGTGTAGGTTGGTAGTGATGGTGGAGGAATTGAGAAAAGAGCCTCTTACTGAAAGTTGAAAATTCTTTTCCCATGCGGAGAAGTTTTGTTTATATGCACACCCATGCATAATAATGAGGGCCTTTTAAACCAGAGACTCCTACAAACAGCCACCCTGACAGCAGGAATAGGTACATTTTGTTCTTTGGAAAATATGCTAATAGATTTCTCTATTGAAAGATTTGCAGCCCTTGATTTTGATAGAGACCCTGAGAGGTAATGGGACACAGGGAGCATCAAGACACGAAATGATCACGACTATTTCATTTAGGTCTTACTTTTTCTCTGAAGGGTTGTGATGGTGGCCTAATAAATGTGCCAGCTCTGCACAGTTCTAGAGAAAGTGCCCGTATGGGGATGTGGGAAGGAGAGGAGGAGAGTGGAGAGGAGGAGCTTGAGACATGCCAATTCTCAAGCTTAATGATCTCAAACTTTAGTGTTTTCTAAGTTTTCTTCTCATAAAATGATGAATCTAAAAGGATTGCTAAATTAAAGAAAATAATGATGTATAATTTATAATATAAAAATACTAAATTTCTATAGCCTCTTACTACCACCTCTTCCCCCCACCCCCCACATTCTATCCCTGACTAAATCTTGTAGGGGAGCAAAAGCAGTAATCATATTGGAAGACTGGGGGACTATGGAAAGCGTTTCACATGTAAAGATTCACTTAATGATCACATCAACCCAAAGAAGTAAATACTTTACTTTCTTCAATTTTCACATGAATCTGAGGCTCATTTAAGAACCTTTTTTGAGGTTGCAGAGATAGTACATAAGAGTGCAGAGATAGTAAATGAGAGGGCTAAGACTCAAGCCCACAGTCCTTGATTGAATCCTAAGCCATATTCTTAAGCTTAATGCTACCTTCCTCCCATTGTCCTTTCCATTTCTATGGGAAACAAAGGGGTGAGTGTGGTGAAACTGATTCTACACAGATACAGCAGAAGATGAAAGCTCAATCCCCCCCCACCTTTTCGTTTTGCTTCCACCCCTTCCCCAAACCATGCACTCATATCACTGCATGGTTACTGATCATTGGCCTATTACTTCCTTAACAAGGGATCCCCAACTCCTAAGACATAAGAACCGCCTACACCAGCCATTGTAAATATTGGCAGTGTTTCTGGGCCATGCTAGGGAGGGCTGAACCTCAGAAATTACATGCCAACACTCCCCAAAGGAAATTATTGCATACAGCAAAAGATGGCTTAGAGTTGTAATAGGAAATTTGTCGAGATAGTGGGCCCTCTGAATGTTCCCTGGATTTAGCATACATCGTAGGTCCTGAAGGTAGCTGTTGAAGAAATGGGAGTGTAATGAGGATGTGGAATAGGAAGATGGGGGTAGAATATAGACTGAAGAAAATGAAATGAAGGGCTCTGGAAATATATGAGACTGTCTTTTCAAGGACACAGCTTGCACCTGGATTTCCAAAACCTGCTTCCAGTGTCACCCAATCCCCCAAAACTGAGCTAACATTTCTATCTGCTACGCCTATTTAAATCCTGGGCCTTCAAGTTTAATTTTCTGCTCCCCCTTTCTCCTTAGTACTCCATTCTCATAATGTGGCCAAGGGGTATTCTTTCTTTGCTGGCCCACAGGAATTACAGGGTCTTCTTAAACATCTGGTTAATTCCCTGGGTTAACTCAGGTTTTATCCACAGATACACATTTCCAAGAAAGCAGAGGTAATTGAAAAAAAAGGCCAAGTTATTACATTTGTTTTGGCAAGGCATTATGATTTTCCTTTAGAAAGAAGATAATAAGTCTGTAAATGGTTGACTCAGTTTTTCTTCAGACCTAGTTTAATAAGGCCAGCCTCATGAAAGTTGGTTGGAGGCCAGTTAACTGCTGCCTTAGTCCTGGCTGACCCCCTCCAAAAGAGAGAGCTTCTGGTCTCAAAGCAGCGTCATTTAGTGGAGAGAAACTTGGCTAGGACTCTGCAGACAACCTGTGGCCTCAATGATCCCAAAAAAGTCATAAAATCTCATTGACTCCCTCTCTCAACTGTGATGTGAAACAGAGCCCTCCTTCCTCATGGGGATTGCTACAAGCATAAAATATCACTGGAATCTACTATCTTGAGGACTTGACACTTGTTGGAGTGTCTCATTGAGCCAGGCCTATCAGAGATGTGATTTCCAGAGGGCTTTGCACTGAAACCATTTGATTAATCCCAAATCCATCTCTCCTACATTTCTTTGTCCCTCTCTGTTCTTAGATCTGGGGAAACTTACATATGACACTGTTTATTATCCATTCTTTTCCTTCTTTGAGTCACCACCACTTTGCCCAACACCTACAGATTTGTAGATCTGTTGAGGCAGAAGGAATGGGAATGACCCAAAACCTTACTTGGTTTGGGTTTGAAAGTTTAAGGAGGTCATCCTGCTTTCTAACATTAGTTCCTGTGCTATAACCAAGTATTTCATTATGAACCTCCCCCAAATGATAAATATTAATGTTATTGCAGAAAACTAACAAATAAGAACACAAGTCCAAATCTTCTCCTAAAGCATGCACATTTTACTCCCAAGAGAATCTCTCATGCTTTTACTCAATCTATTACTTTTACTTTACATACAGTGTTAGTGAAGCTTGATTATGCCATTTTGTAAGGCTGTCCTTCTGAGTTAGGATGATTTGCCAACCCTCACTGGCAGCACAGACTTGTAGAAGTATGGTAACATGAGGACATAGGATGAGACAAGAAATTGATTAAAAGTCTCTATTCAGAATAAGAATGCCTGGGATTCAGGGGTCTCTGGGATATTAAGCAAGTCATTTCACACATCAGTGGTACCTCACCCCTGCCCCCCACCCCCACCCCCACCCCACACCTTGGCAGCATCAATACATTCTAGGCCAATATGATACTTGATCCCACCCTAAAGCTGTGGGATTTTGTCACTGTCCATGAGTGTGGCTACTTGAATCCATTGTATCCATACACTTTGGTGGTGTTTGTCCTGAATAGAAGCTGAAGAGCTTGTCAGTATTAAATCGTAAGGATGAAAGGGCCTTCAAGACTATCTTGTTCTACCTTAATTTAGAAGGAATTCGAGTCCCAGGAAAGGGAAGCCATTCAGTTCATGCAATTAGAGGTGGAGCCATGGCTTGGACGCAGTTTCTAATGCTACTCAGTGCCCCAAAGATATATGTCCTTCAGAGTTTCAGTGTGAAGATCATCTGATTTCTGTCTAAGGCTATTAAAGAGTTAATGTGCAGAACATTCCCAACTGGTGCTTCTTATAGCTTGATTGATTTTTCTGTCACTTGAAAATAAAATAGCAATAACTTTGTCATCTCCTCCTTCCCTTTGTATCCTTAATATACTTAGCCAATCCCTTATGGAACAACAGAATTATATGGAATGTTATGCTATGCTATGTGGATTTTAAGGAACACTACAGAATTAAAAAAAAAATCAACTAAATTCCTTCCTTGCTTGCTGAGGGCGTGGTACATTCCCTTCCTCCTGCTTGGGGAAATGTAAATTTAAAACTCTAAAAAACACACACCAAAACCACGCAGTATAGTCATTACTTATCCAATCCAAAGCACAGTCCTTGCGTCTAGTTTTAAGACTTTATCAGTCTGAGGCTTCCTTGACTAAAAAAATCTATGACTAATTCTTGTGCTTTCGGAGGATGTTTGTGGCAGGCATAATTCCGAAGTTGTAGTGAGCTTGGGGTAAAGTCACATAGCCCTATATATTTTGGTCGAATTTACATACAAAAGCAGCAACAAAATTCCTCATTCTTTGTCTCTGCCATTTCTTCACTTTGAAGGTAATTGCAAGCAGAAAATTCACATTGCCAAAATAAGGCTTACAATGTTGTGGGCCCCTCCTTTGTGACTAACAAGTGTATTTTTGTGATTTGAGTGGTACAAGTATTATACTGTAAGTTCTTCCTCCTCTGTCTTTTCGTTTTGTTGAAACTGAGCAGAGTCACGAAGCACTATGTTTTTCTGCACCATCTAATTTAGCTGAAATAAATCTTGACTTTTAAGTCTCTGTTTAACAAACTTGCCTTCAGGTGATCACTAAAAAAGTTACGTTCCATGTTTTATGAATTCCAGCCTTCTTTCCAGGCAGAGCAGCCCTTTTTGAGGTTCTATTTCTTTTACTCAGTTCCCATATATTTTATCTGTTCTTATTTAGGTTGTAATTTGCCCCAGAGCAGAATGCCTCAGACATGGAAAAGATATAGAAAAGACATTCCTTTCTTTTTTCGGTTCTGTTGAGCTAGTTCTGGCTTGTGTGAACCAGGCTTTTACCTTTTAGCTCCTGTGTGTCTGGGCTAAGTGAAGTCATAGATAAGATTTTTACTGAGGCTTTGAAAAGACTGCACATTGGGCCTTGCTGTCACTTATAGAACATCTCAGAAAGGTTTTGCTTCTTGAGGATCATATGAGGATGTGGGTGGGGTGGGGCTTGGCTGTGACAGGCAACTGTGGGACCTCAGCTATCTTTTTATTCATGCCTCCCCCTGAATTTCAGAATTTGCAGGTCCATGAGCATGCCAGTATTAAATCCCTGGCACTATTCTTTGAACATGCCCAAACAGGACAGAGCTTTGCTCTATGAGAATGTGGTATTTCTGGGTAATAGTTGATGAAAGAGAAAAAAAAGATAATTTGTAAATGCTCAAGATTTTTAAACTGAAAGGGCACTAAGGTCATCTTTTAATTAGCATTTGTTTCTGTTTTTACAGATATCAGAAGAATTCCTCCAATACCTTCCTTCCCTCCCCCACCTACTTCTTGAAAAAGAGAAAGTTTAGGAGATCGATGAGCAGTATGTTTGGGATTTTAACAAAGCCAAGATTAATGTATATATGAAACAGTAATATTTCTATGTTAAAACTTCGGCTAGTTACATAAAGCAGCTCTGTAAAGGAAAGGCATTAACTCTTCCCACTTGACAGAACTGTTACTTTTGTAATTTTGAAATTTTTGAAATTTTAGTAATTTTGAAAGTTGCCTCTTGATGTGGGCTTCTTACAGGATTCTTGAGAAATAGTCACTCTATAAAAATAAGTGTTGGCTCGAGGTTTTCCATTTGATAGTTCATGTTAAATGAGAAGCTTAATCCTTGAGAAACTTGATCTCTCCATTCAAAGTGATGGATTTCTATAATAACTGATGGAATGTGGTTTTATGGTTGATAAATGGCAGTGATCTGATTTATCTCTTTGTTATCAAACTTGCTTTGTAACCTAGACTAACCATTTAAATTCTGTGAGCCTCAGTTTCCTGAACCAAAAATCTCTGAGTCGCGGGGGTTGTGGGATTTAAATGAGAGAACGAGTTCCATCTTCTTGGGAGCCTGCACATAGGTGTTAGATCAATTAATATATGTGAGCCATTTCTCTGAAGGAGAGGTTGCCCATAATTAACTTTTCAAGTCTGTTTGTTTGTTTATTCTGGAGTCAACTTGTGTCTCGTAAGGTCAATGGCAGGTTATTTCTGCCTCTTAATTGATTGGATAAAATTAGAAACCCAGCCACCCTGCTTGATAGCCATCCTATTAGGCAAGATCTATGCTAGCCAATAGTCCAATAAGCAGGTCATTCATATATTCGGTAAATTAGAGTAATTAACTTGGGTTGTTTTTCCTCTTTTTAACCAACATTTAATTTGAATCTAAATGTTTGTCTTTTAAAATTCTGGGCCAGTATTCATGGCTCTTTAGAGCATAGATAAGCCCAGGTAGCATGACTTTTTTAAATGGATATCACTCATTATGTGGAAGAGATTTATTCCCTCTTTGCTTGCTGCGAAGTGAATCCCAGTTGTACTTCTGTTTTACATTATAAAATTGGAGTCATCATCCACTGGGAAATTTTTTTGCTTCTAGATAATAACGTGAATGACAAAGACTTCTTAAAGTCAAACTTTGAGGAAAAATGATTTTTAAAAATAAAATATTAATTACTTCTGAAACATTAGCTGGAATGATAGTTTATAAGAAATTTTAAACAAAAAATGATTAAAATATAACTTCTGTCAAACTGTAAGCTGTATGAGAATAATGATGGTCTAATATACTCACCTTTATGGCTGTTACTACAGATCAATGCAATGTAGGTACCCAATAATATCTGTTGAAGAGGAGAATAGATGAATGCCTTGCATTTTGGACCTATTGTGGAGGTAACTAAAATGCTTCTACTTTAAGGCTTTGAGGTCCTCCCTAAGTTTTATAACATTATATTCCAGGCTATTATTATTTAAATGGGAGGAGGGTTTTTATTATTCACTTGAACATAAAAGATTGTGTTACCTTCATAATATACATGCTTACATTTCTAAAATGGTACAATTTTGGAGTTGGAAAGGGACCTTTTCCCATTATATTGTGGAAACTAAGGTCCAAGGAAGACATAGTGAGAAATAAGGTTTGAACTGAGCTTTCTGACCACTAGCGGAGAGTTTCATTACCTATGCCTACTGTTATGCTGATTGTTATTATGTCTGGGTTATATATTTTGGTCCCTACTTGGCCATAAAGCCAGATAATTGACTGTGGCCGGTTGTCTATACTAGTTGATTAAAGTTTAGTGGGAAGAAGGGAACACACAGAAGTATATATATTTCCAAATTTTGAATATCCAAATGGAACTGTTGAACTGTAATGCAAATTTTGAGATTTACTGTCTTTAAGAAGTAAATGTGTTTCTTCTGTTCCATGAGGGCTATTTTGAAGGGGCTTCTTTTAGAAGAGCCACATAGTTTTCTTAATTTTCTATAAACTTTGAAAGATGAAAAACAAATCTTTGAAAGTTATCCTTCTAAGAATTTTGTAGATTTATTTACGGTTGTACTTAGAGACCAATAATGTATTTATGATGTCAGCTTTTATAAATGCCCTTGACAGGAAAATATAGTTCATTCAAGTAACTACCTCTGCATTCCACTGTCTTCAGCTTATAGATCTGGTGAGTGGGAATGAATTCATTCGCACATTCCTTCAGGATTCCTCCAGGTTCCTGCACACAAGCTGTGCCAAATGTCTGCCTGCAGGCAAAGAGGAACCGAGGCCTGTGACTTGCAAGTAGAGCCAGGCAGAGGTGCGAGGCGGGAACAGGGATTAAAGGAGCATATGTAAACTGAAAGGGAAGGAAGCAAGTATGACAAGGCCTCAAAACAACAGTGCCTGGCAAAGAGTACACACCTAGAATGTGATAGGTATGATTTTATCATTAATCTTATTCTTTTGATCCAGAAATGAGTTCTTAGAGGTAAATCACCCACCCAGGGTTCTTTGGAGGCTGGCATAAAAGGTCTTTGCCTGCTGTGAACCTAGTTGTACTGGTTCAGAGAAATATAGATGATTCCAGTTCCAGACTTGGATGTACAATTTCTTGTTTGAATTTAAAAGCCTGTGACTGGAAGTAGGTATTTTTGTCCCCTCTCAATATCTATTTATATTTTTGAACAAGAATAAAATGATGTTAAAGTAATTAAAAACAAAGAAAAAAGAAAAAAAATCCACCATTTTGATACAACCATTCTATGTTAATGTTTTATTCTTTCCCCTTATGTGACTGAATATTTCCAATTTTCTATAAAAGAAATGTATAAGCCTACTTAGCAGAGGCTCAGAAGTTTATTGTGTATGCTGCTTCTACCAGTTGTATGTTTACTTCGGAATTTCAGCAGTCAGTTCCTCTTCTCTTCCTTCAATACTCTTCTCTGATACTTAACTCAAGATTGTGGTTGAGCCATTGAACCATGGGAAATTCATTTTCAAAATCTGCTTAATTGCTGTGAGACTTTTAATTTGTTCTGGATGATGGTGCTAATGTCTGGGAACTGGGACTGAAGCCCTCCAAAGTTGTTAATTTAATCAACCGCTGTGTCCTTGCCATGCCTAATGAAGCGGGGGGCGGTGGGGGAACCAGACCCCTCTCACAAAGGGGCTGGGTTCCTCCTGACCACCTTGTCAAAGATAAATAAGAGGGGCCCCACAGTTAGGCTGAACAGTTGGAGCAAATTACCAGAGTGTCAGCCCACGTTATCCAAAGCCCAGGGTTATGCTTCCCAAAATAATTACTGAGTAGGTTTTATGTAGGACCCCGGAGTTTTAAGGCATGGGTTTTGTGTGCGTGTGTTCACACCTGCCAATCTGCAGAATTCTTCAGTCAGTTTGGGGTTCTGTTATGGCTTTGTCCATAATCTGTAAGATCATAAACAACACCCCCAGACTATTGATGTTCCCGTTAACCACTGAAGTTTTCCATGGCGAGACTGGTGAAAGCTTGCTCTGTCCTCATGATAAATTAGCTTGTTTATTCCTCTTCTGCTTATTTCTATCCTGCTGTTGGTTAGTGTAATGAAGCAGAAGTCCATTGTATGTGTTCATTGGGTAGCGATCCTCTGGCACCAAAGGGGGTAATTGAGTAGAAAGGCGGAATGCTGTTGGTGCATGGGAGAAGTTAACACCACATGAGGTCACCAGGCTTCAAGCTTTAATCAATGTGGACACAATGCAATTGAGATTGTGAAAAGGGTTTGTTTATAGTGTGAGAGTAAGGGTCAGTAGTTAATTTGAAATGCTGTAGGTGTGTTTTCCTTGAACCAAGAAGGTACAGAGCATGTGTCATAGAGGACTGTAAATATCCTCAAGGGAGGGACATAATTGGGGTGGGGATTTAAAAAGAAGGGCATTTAAGAACTTCAGTGTACTTCTTATTGCTCCATCCATGTTTTATTGAAATTTTTTGCCATTTTTTAAAATGAGGAGACTGTAGAAGAAAAGTATTTAAGTCCATGGTATAAAAGCACAGCCCTACCAACAAAGAACTTTGTCTTTTTCAGCAGTGATTTCCTTTGGGAAGATATTTGGAGTACTATAAAATATTGCTAATAGGACCCCTGTATACTAATTCTGAAAGAATGCTCACTCTCAGAAGTTTATATCTTTAGAATTTGTCATTGTTGCAGCTTGAATTAAATAATATGAAAACCATTAACCCTCTACTTGTTCATGCTGCTGCCTTTTTCCATCTCAGGGCTCCAGGCTGTAAAGTGTGCCTGTCTGCTTTTTGGATTAATTTTGGCATTTCCCCCCATTATTGTCTAAGTTTCAACAACTAGAAACACAGCTTCAGCCAATTTGAATGTAGAGAGGGCCTGCCCTTTTGCTGCAGAGAAACTTTGCAAACAAACATCTGGTTTTCTGAAATGACTGCAGGGAAAAGAACATGAGGGTAATGGAGGAGCCAGAGGCTTGCCATGAACTCTCCCATGCTTTGTTGTGTGTTTGTGAAATCTAGGTAATGCATTGATATGCCTGATACCTCACATTTGTATAGTGCTTTTATCCTTCTTGAAGGTACTTTAGTAGAAATCATCTTATTTGATCTTCCCAACAACACTCTAAGATAGGCCAGTCCATCAGGGATATTTACATTTTAAACTTACGAAAACTGAGATGGGGAGTAACTGTTTGTGGTATGGTTTGTTTGGCAAGGCAGTAGCTATGTTTGTGGAAGGAATAACTCGGGATTTGAATATTAATTGCTACATTATGACAAGTTGAAGAACAAGAAAAAAGAGTAGTTTTAAAAAATATGAACTACTTGTGATAGAAATCACTGTGTATTGGCCAAACATTTCTTTTTGAGCTCTCTTCCAGGACAAGTAAATGACAGCTGTGGTCCATCTTCTTCACCCTCCTCTGTGTAGCAAGCCATTCCCATGAACAGTTGTTGATTCTCTCTTTACATATTTATTTAACACATTTTAGCCTGCTGAGGGTGTCCAGAGTTTTTCTCTTTCCCCGGGCGGAATCTGGGTCTTTAGAACCCCAGGGTAAATCTTAAAGAAGGAACCAGGGAGTGCCTAGGAGATGAGGGTGAAACTAATTTACTGGATTTAGTTAGTGAATGATGCTATTGTTGCCCACTTTATTAATTCTTTTGTATAGTGCCTTTCTACTTATTTAAGCCATGCTAATAAACATGCATTGAAAGGTCATTTTTAGTGTCAGTATGATAACCCATAGTATGGATAAAATTAAATTGCTCAATCTATTGTTGGACATTTAGAATAATTCCAGTTTAAGGCTATTATAAACAATACTGGAGAAATCTTCTTTGTATTTAAATTCTTATGTACATCCTTTATTATTTCCTTAGTAAATTCACTTTTGTGAATTTATCTTAGGTAAAATGAAATGCACATTTTTAAGGATTTCGATGGTCAGGGATAATCATATCACCCATTAGCCAAATCTGGGAGTGTCTATCTCTTTGCATGTTAGCCAGTACTGGTGATTACTTTTGTTTAAAAAATGTTTCCCAATGTGCTGATAATATCTTATTCTTTTAATTTACATTTCGTTGATTGATAGTAATGGTAAACCTCTTTTCATGTGCCTACTGGCTACATATATTTTTATATGACTTGCGTGGTTGTTCCTTTCTTTTAATATACTATTTTCAAAGTTGGATCATTCCAGTAATACAATTTCTTGGAGATTAGGAAAAGAAGGAAGATTTATTGGAGAGGATGATTGGTGTTTTTTGGCTGCCTAGTGTTTCGCCTATTTGTTTTGGCAGCAGGATCTGCCTGAATCTCCTTTGTGGAGCATTTTTTTCCCCACTCTCAGTCCATGTGCCTTAAGAGAATCTTCACTTCTGATTCCAGTGATGGACATGTGACCAAGCCAAGCACTAGCCACGGTGGATTTATGCCTCAAGTTAGTCTAATTAGAGTGAATTCTGAGACTTGTGTGGAGGCTACCAGGAAGAGATGTCCTCTCTTTTTCTTACTGAATTTCAACTCACAGAATATAAGCCTGGAATTGTTGGAGTCTTTCCAATGAAGCCTGAGAATGAAGCTAATAAAATACAGGGTGGAATTCAATGACTGTAGAGAAGTGAGATCTGTTGACATAATCTGATTTCTCAAAACAACCACTAGAAGACTGCTTTATCTCTGGATGTTTTTCAGTATCATCTTACTAATTTAGTTTTTGCTTAAGTATCTTTGAGCAGGCTTTCCTGTCTCTTACAACCAAAAGAAACTGATACACTTGTTATGCCTTCTTCAGTTTAAAAATAAGTTGGTGGAACCAGATGTGGTGGCTCACACCTGTGGTCCCAGCACTTTGGGAGGCCGAGGTGGGCAGATCACCTGAGGTCAGGAGTTTGAGACTAGCCTGGCTAACATGGTGAAACCCCATCTCTATTAAAAAATACAAAAATTAGCCGAATGTGGTTTCACCTGCCTGTAGTCCCAGCTACTTGGGAGGCTGAGGCAGGAGAATCACTTGAAACTGGGAGGCAGAGGTTGCAGTGAGCCAAGATCACAACACTGCACTCCAGCCTGGGTGACAGTGCGAGACTCCATCTCAAAAAAAAAAAAGGAGTAAGTTGGTGGAGGCCACTGCTGCATTGCAGAGTGTATTTGGACAGTTAGCTTATTTTAATGAAATAAGTCCTCTGTAACAATTAAAGAATAAAATAAGTTATGGAACCAACCTCTGTTAGGCAGCTCCTCTAACTAGAGCAGTATTGGAAATGGGGTGTGTGTGTGTGTGTGTGTGTGTGTGTGTTCAGAGATCACTGTTGAGCACCAAGTTGCTGGTGAAGATCATTAGTGACAATTCCTGGAACTTGGCCAGGCTGCTGGCTTTGAAGCAAAGCTCATTGCAACACGTGTTCCTGCTGGGCTGGATGTCTGTGTGAAATGGATGGCAACAGGATGTCCCAGCAGCTGAAATGAAGATCCTGAAGGCAGAAGAGAAGCTTTAATGACTGCCCAAGCTGAGCAGTAGTGCTGGGGATGGTTGGGAAATTCAGTAGATGTTATGATGACTCGAGGTTTCTTTGGGACATCTAGAAGGCTGTGAGGCCGAGGAAGCAATGAGCAGCACACGTTGCTACAAGTTCTGAACTAGGTTAGCCATGGGCTACAGAAGGAGTAAACACATGGATTTTGCCCTCCAGCAACTTAAATTTGGGAAGACAAGATCCATAAAATAAGACAGTTTGTTGTTAAGGGCTAAGGGATCTAGGCATTTTTTAGATCAGATAATTTTTTTTTTTGATACATGGGGTTTGGTATGGGCCTTTAAAGTATGGGACAGCCATCTGAAATACAACTTGATGTGCATAATCCAAGACAAGATTCATCTCACTCAAGGTGCTAAATTAATAATGAACTTAATACAGAAAGCCATGAGCAGAGTATCAAGAGTTCTGGCTCTAGCCCCATTTATCTCTTTGGTATATCATTGAATCCCTCATGCTTCCTCTTGTCTTTCCTTTTTTTTTTTTTTTTTTTTTTTTTGGAATGAAGTTTCGCTCTTGTTGCCCAGTCTGGAGAGCAATGGCGCAATCTCAGCTCACTGCAACCTCTGCGTCCCGGGTTCAAGTGATTCTCCTGCCTCAGCCTCCTGAGTAGCTGGGATTACAGGCGCCCACCACCATGCCTGGCTAATTTTTGTATATTTAGTAGAGACGGAGTTTCACCATGTTGACCAGGCTGGTCTTGAACTTCTGACCTCAGGTGATCCACCTGCCTCGGCCTCCCAAAGTGCTGGGATTACAGGCATGAGCCACCACGCCCGGCCTTACTTCCTCTTGTCTTTCTAAATGGACCTGGTAATGCTTTCCCTTGGCAAATAAAAACAGAGGCATGTCTTTCCTCAAAGCCAAGTATGGTTGGGCTTTTCCACCCATTTCTTTTCTTCCTTATTAAAGGCACTAAAATAAATCTTCAGACATGTTAGGTTACCTATCATTAGAAATTTATTTTAGATGATCATTAAGGTATATCTTAGCTCTTAGCTAAATTCTGAAGAATACAAAGAGGCACAAGAGATGATAATCTGTTCATCTGTGGTGTTATTGAAATAAAGCACTGGATGTTAAATTAGTGAGTTGAGATCTCAGTATGGGAATCTACCACTTGCCAGCTATGAGACCTAGTCTTGCTTTTACTGTCTCATCTGTAACCTACTATAGATCTGAAAGCTTAAATAAGATAATTATATGAAGGCATTTATCTTTTGGATTATACCAAAAACAGATAAGGTGGAACTATTTAGCTGAGTAGACAGGCAATGACATATGTAAAAACATCATTAATAAAATAGAGCAGTGTAAGATGAAAATATTAGGTAATATTATTTGAGTACTTAGTATGTACCAGGCAATGTATTAAGTATTTTATGTGCATTATGTCAACTCCCGATCTGGTAGTGTTGGAACTAAAATCTTCATCTAAGTTGCTATTTTTATGTTTAAAGGTCTAGAGAAATTGAAGGATCCTTAAAGCACTGATTTGGACCTCCTTAACTTGTTAATTGTATTTTCTTTTAAAACCCTTTGTTCTAAAAGTAATGGAATTTGGGGGATAAAACCTGGAGGTGGCTGTGAATTGACCAGAAGGTTTACAAGTACCCATAAGGGCTGGCATTGTGTTAGACATTGTGGGCAAATTCATTCAGCTCTGGGACTCCGTCTGTATTTCCCTTCGTGAACTCTTTTGCTGAATGTCCCATCATCCTTTGTCGAGATGAGGTCCTGTTCATCCTGTCTGCTTTCACAACATAAATGTTTTAGGAACTCTCCACAGACTGGCTGGATTGTCTGTTTGGGCTGTGAACAGATTGTGTGGGTGATGAGACAAGTAGGAAAAGACTCAGCGATCAAAAAAGGGGGAAGGAAAGCTCTTTCTCTTTCTCTTAGAATGGAGCTCGGATACAAAGGGTACTTCGTTAATCATGCCTCCTTTGTAATCAGAATGGGGGAGGTGTTTTTTTAAACCACCACTATTTTGTCCTCTGTCTCATCCAAGTTAAGCCAACTGTGCAATGGCTAATCGAGGGGTTAAAAATTTCCCAGATGCAGCCAGGCAGAATCAACTTCACTAGATAAAGGAATCATTTGATGGTGATTTGAAAGCTGTCAGGTGTAGCGCCAGGCTTCTTGCAGACATGGCACTGGCCTGGTAGGATACCCATGTCCAAGATCCACATGGTGGCAGATTTGTGATTAGATGATGAAAATCTCATGAGTGGTGAGAAATGGGGAAGAGATCTGTAAGACTTAGGGGTTTTGGTGAGTTTAGAGGATTCAGTCACTTTGCACTATGTCCCTAGAACAATCACTGAACGGAAACTCAGGCATCTCAATTTACTGAACAACCTTGAGCAACTTGTTTAATCTTTCTGTAGTTGCTTTCTTAGAAATCAAAGAAGGGTAATAATCTTTGGTGCCCACTTAACGGGTGTTGTATAAAATAATGAGATTGTAAATGCTTTGAGTGCCCTGGAGATGAGAAGATAGGGAAAATTCTCTTAGGTGTTCTTCATGCTGAATATGGAAAGATGAATAAGATTTTGTTGTTTTTTAAGAAAAACCTGCCATTTTTTTAGCACCTCTTTTTTTTTTTCTTTTACAAAGGAGGCTGTGTGCCTCAGTAGAGGTTGACTTTGTAACAGTTTTACTTTCCTGGACAGGTCTGCAAATTTACAATGTAGTCCGTTTTCCAAGAGGAATGTTTGGGTTTAGACCTGTCCTATCCATTCACTAAATCTAGTGGTGAGATGTTTTTAATGAATTGTTGGTGTACAGCAAATAAAGAGCAATGAAACAAAAGACAGTGTTTAGAAAAGGACTAATCAACTGTTACTCTAACTGTCCCCTAGCTGGATGGTTGCCTATTTTCTTTTTAAAATTAAATGCAGTCTTCAGGCCAAAGCAGTGGGAGGTGGCGGTACATTCCAAGAAAGAGGCATCAGAGTGTCTGAGGGTTGGAAGACAGCAGAAAGCTGCTTGATTCTTGGTGGGTTTTTTTCTGTTTGTTTTGTTTGTTTTTGGTTTTGCCCTTACTGCCTTACCCCTTGATCATCTATTAAGAACAGAGGGGAAAAATCCTCCACAAGGTTTCTCCTCCCCTTGGTTTGTGTCACCTAAACAACATTTTCTTCCCAGGTGAGATTGTAGTTTACCTCTCCTCTTGTAGTGATGAGCGGCTGGGGCTTTCCGCCCAGTGGACCTTCCATTTGTCTGTTTTCAACAGGGAACCCCAATTTACTAATTCTCTGGAGAAACAGCGATTTTGCTTGGGGAGGGGGCCTGAGAATTTGTTTAGCCCAGTCTCACCCACACTGGGTCTCCCAAGAGAGATGACCTTCCTGTTAGGATCTTTCTATTTTAGCGACCTATTGCTCTCTAGACAGCTTGTTTAGTTTTTCAATCCAGTTGGAACATTACGATGGTTAAATGTTCTTTCTTATCATTCAATGGAAAACTGGCTTCCATGACTGCATTGTAATTTCCACTCATGAATGCTGGATTTTCCATTTAGAATAATCTCGAATGTATGCTTCACTTCAGTTACACAGTAGCCTTTCAAATAACTGAAGATGACTATCATTTCTCTCCTTTGACTGTCTCTTCTCCAGTTAAAATACCCCTGGTCTGGTTTAGACTCCTGACCATACTTGCTGTCCCTTTCTGGTGATTGCATTCCCAGTCAAGGTTAAGTTTACCTCTGCTACCATGGCAACCAGCTACTGTTTGTTGTTTCTACTTAAAGGAAAGCACCATTTTCCTATTTTCTGCAGAAAATTCATAATTCAAAAATCAGCTTGTTGATGTCCCTAGAATAAAGACATTCATACTGCTGAGTCCACATAGTGCTGAGATCAACAACCTCTACAATAGTCCATACAGTGGAATTGCCATTTGAACTCATGTAACTTTGGGTAAATGTATTTCTTGTGTATCCCTGCATTAGTTTTTCTCATCAGGAGAAACAGTGTGGCCTGAGACAAGGAGAGACTATGGACCTGGGACAGATTAGGTTCAAACCCCAGTTCAGCCACTTATTGGCTGTGACCTTGGATGAGTTATTTTAATTTTTCAGGGCCTCATTTTACTCATCTCTGAATGGAGATAATAATATCTACCACTTACTTCTTTTTTTTTTTTGAAACGGAGTTTCATTCTTGTTGCCCAGGCTGGAGCGCAATGGCGCAATCTTGGCTCACCGCAACCTCCGCTTCCCAGGTTCAAGTGATTTCTCCTGCCTCAGCCTCCTGAGTAGCTGGGATTACAGGCATGCGCCACCACACCCAGCTAATTTTTTGTATTTTTAGTAGAGACGGGTTTTCTCTATGTTGGTCAGGCTGGTCTCAAACTCCCGACATCAGGTGTTCCGCCCACCTCGGCCTCCCAAAGTGCTGGGATTACAGGCACAAGCCAACGTGCCCGGCCACACTTACTTCTGTATAAGAATGAAAATCACTCTGTTAAGTCCCTAGCACAATGCCTAGCACATAAAAAATATCCAACAAGTGGTAGCCATTATTATAATTTCTAAATGACAGCCTGATGCAGTCAGTGTAACATGAGGCAAACTGTAATGGTTATGAATTGCTGAGAACTTGGAATCTCTGTAGTTGGAAACTCTGAAAATGAAGTGTTGTAGAATGGCTTGATGGAGTATGAATTTTTCTTGTAAGCCTGGATGATTGGGGTAAAGCAGAGGTTCTCCACCAGAAGCAGTTTTGCTCCCCAGGGAATATTTGGCAATGTTTGGAGAAGACTTCCCCCACCCACAACCCCCCTGAACTTGCCAGCAGTGGGGATGAAGATGCTACTGGCAGCTAGTGGGTAGAAGCCAAGGATGTTGCTAAATATCCTCCAGTGCACAAGCCAAACCCCCACAACAGTTATTCAACCCAAAATGCCATTAGTGCAAAGCTTGAGAAATCTCTGAGTAGAGGGATGGGGACCGGGCAGCCGAGAATAATAAGAGGAAATTGGTAGGTATAGCTCTCTGATTGTGAGAAGCCCAGAATTTGGACCAAATATTAAAATAAGATGATGGCCCAGTGCAGGCATATCTCTAACCTTATGCATTCTAGACCCACACTCCTAACATGCCTTTCTAAGACATCAATCCTTTCAATGTTCCCCATGTCATGTATGAACACACTAAATTCTGCCTAACGTTTGCATGATGTGTTTGCACCTCTCTTATTTTCTTATGTTGCCTCTATGGAAGACATGGCCTCTTTGGTCCAGTCTCCAAGTAGGGATTCTGTCAAAGAAACAGGCAGTCAACCAAAGGTGAATTTAAAGTGACCTAACAACTTCTGTTCTTTAACTGTCAAAGCATGGTAAAGGGGATATATAATCTCTAGCAGTACTTCTAGCAATCCCTATTTTCTTTCCCATCCACTTTGATGTTTCTAACATGTCTCTTCCAAAATCTCCCCAACACTCCCGCTGGTAAACCGCCCCCCTCTCCCCGCCGAGCTCAAGCCCATATCTTCTACCTATCCCCTGTCTTTTCATTGTGCATCATGAAAACTCAAAGAATCCATCTAGCAATAGTTGAATCCTCATCGTGGGGCAGGTGAGGGGGTTGTGACAGAAGAGGCAAAACCAGCATTCTCTTTATCTGAAGAGAGGAGGGGAAAGGGTAGCAAATACCCATGTCAATAGTTTTTGCTCTGCCATAACTATTTTATAATAATTTGTGAAGATAATTATGAAAAAAGATGTTATAATCCCATTTTTCTAAGGATAAAACCAAGGGTTAATTCTGTGTTCCCTCAAATAACAGGCTGCTTAAGATATGCCTGGGATATTTCTCAGGGTTATCTTAGATGTTCCAGTTAAAATTTGTATAGAATCATCTCTGGTATTGGGGCTGTTCACTGATAGGTGAGGGGAGCCCCTGTTTTTAACATCCAAGATGCACACCTTCTAGTTCCTTAAATATTGATGAACACACCCCTCAGGGCAAGAAGACAGCAGAGAACATGGAGTAGGTCTTCATCTCCCACCAGATTCTAATTCTTCTCATGTGTTGACAGCACTATTATTATCAGCTAACATTCATTAAGGCTTCACTATTTTCATGGTACTGTAATAGGGTTTTTATATTAATCATTTTATCCTCAAAATAAACTTAGGAGGCGAGTACCTTTTAGTACACTTTTACAAAAGGGAAACTGGCATTCTACAAGGCTAGGTAAGCTGCCCCACTAAATTGCTAGTGAGTAACAGAGTTGGGATTTGAACCCAAGTTTTTCTGAGCTCTAGCTCTTGCTTTTAATTTTTCTTACTCTCTTTTTGTAATTGCCTTCAGCAACATAAAGCACTGTTCCTGTGAAAGTAAGTCCCTTGCTACTCTGTAATCATTGTTTTCTCTGACATACTTTTTGTAGAGGGTAATCAGTTTAAATTTTGAAATATATTAGGAACCCAGCCGTTTAAATGAAAATCTGAAAGAAAGTTATGAATTGATTTCATTAGCAAATTTTGTCAATGATCTCTTGGCTTAGAAGTGTATGCTATGACTTTCATTTCTTCTGAATAATAAATAGACTTAGCTCTCTTGAGCTTATTTCTATCATCCTAAAAAATAGAGGCTGGACATGATCCAAATTATTTCATTGTATTGGAATGTCTTTGTGTTGTATTAGGCTGTGAGTATACAGACCACTGGCTGGAAGCTGGAATGGTGTTTTTTGTTGTTTTCTCCTAAAGGTCTTTATTATTATTGGATTAGACCTACCTTCTCATATTAGAAAATATGGGGGTATAATTCACTGTGCTGAATACATCAGTATGAAAGTTTACATATGCAGTTGGTTGTAGCTTGTCCTTGCTCTTAGGAACAGTTCTTTGATCTCTCCAGCTGTTGGAAGACAGAAAACACTCAGAATACATTCAGATCCCAAACAGTAACAGAATGAGAATAGGACCATTAAGATCTGTTCTTCTAACAGATGTGAAAATATAAGGACAAGGAGGGGAGGAGGGGCCTGATAGGGACAGCCAGAACTCTTGGAATATAAATTGACCCTAATTTGTAGGAACTTTTTCTTTAAACTTAAAAGAGTGACTTTCATCATAACGTAGAAGTACATACATTCTTTTTAGAATCCTACAATTGCTGAGTTAAAAGTGCTTAACAGTTTAAATACTGCCTTTTACAGTTGAGAAAACTAAGGCCCAAGATTGATTGAATAATTTGCCTGATTAATGCATATCCATTGCTAGAACCCAGCAATCATGAGTCCTGGGATAATTTATTCTGCCAAGATTCTTATGCTCAAATTTGTAGTAGTTCAGGAATAGCAGATCAACTTGTGGCCCAGAATCGAAGCTCTAAATATTATATATGAAGAATGCCCATAGAATAATAATGATAACAAAGACCCTAAAAGTCACCTTTCCATCCCTACCCGGTGCTCAAATGCCCTCTGCATTCTTTGCACTCACCAAGTGTTAACTGAGGAGCACCTCCACTCACACAGGTGCCGGCAGCTCATTTTCTTCAACTGGTGTGGTGAACTGTGGGCCAGTTTGATTTTATTGATCTCAGATTTCCTTCCTGAGAACTTGCAAGATTGGAACCACTCAGGGTAAATCTAATTCCTCCTCCACATTTCACATATTTGACCTTTTATCTTCAACCCTCCATACTAAACCCCCCTTTTAAACAAGCTATACATCTCCAGCTTCTACAAATTCTACGTGTGATATGACATGTCATTCATTTTTCTTTGATTCCTGTCTTAGTGAATGACATCACTCATCTGCTGCCTATGCAAGAAATCTGGGGACATCCTTGACTTCTCTTGTACTTACATCCTATGTGAATCAACAGGGACAGTAAATTGTTCGTCCTACATCGCTCTTTCCTCTAGTAAAAACTGCCCCTGCCTGTCACCCTTCTGAATCTCTGAGTCACTTCAGAACTTCTGATACCAGCTACACTCCACTGTTCCTTCAACACCAAGAAGATTTTCACCATTTTTCTTTACTAATTCTTTGAGAACTTTCATATGTGATTCACTGGGGCAGAGAGAAAAAAATCATTTACATCTCTGGGAAATAGTACATACGTGCAGCAGAAGGTTCCTTTGCCCAGGTTTCTGTCTGAGCCTGTTTTGTAGTTTTGATCTCAGAAGTAGAATATTGATGCTTTTAGAAGGGAGTGTTTGCTTTTTCTCTGGTAGGTACTGTTTAGAGGGTGTTAAAGAAATGGCCAAAATCTTCCCTACATGTGTTCTTAAGAAGACAGATTTTGTCATAAAATCTTCAAACATTAGTTATATACACTAAAGGCTGAGATGTGAACATTTTATCTCATTTTGTCCCCCATTTGCTCTCTATTCATTTAGGCCTTAAAACCCTCAGGGCAGTGCTGGAAGAAGGTAAATAATTGTAAGTCCTGGTTTTGAGAACCTGTTTCCAGGAACTATGCTGAACAGCAGTTATCTAAACATGTTCCTGCAATATTAATGTTGGCCACAAACCCTTTGGGAGCAGTTTTTTTAAAAAAAATTACCATTTTTTTGTTTGCCTACTATCTAATTTCTTTTGATGTGTAAATTACTTGTGTGGATTGGGTTATAGTTTAGGAAAAGTTCATTTTGATCTTCAAAATTCAGTATTTCATTTAATATATTGCTTGACACGTATCTGGAAGAACCGTCATAAGTATTTGTAGGAAGTGAGTCTCTGATGAGCACGTGTGACCTTGGGAGACTGACCTCATGGAAGCCAGCTCTGGCTTCTTCCCAAACTGTCACTGAGTGCCAGTCTAAGTGTACTTTGATACAGGCGGGACAAGGATTCATCCACTATGGCATTTAAAAAATGATGCTTAGTAGGCATTGATAAAATTTTGTTAGTTACATTGAGCATAACTTACATTAATATGTTTATTATGACACAAAAGCCATATAATAAATAGTTCAATTCAGGTCTGGAGGACTTGCATGTTTAAGTTTCTGTGCTTAGTGGCACAAGGCAGAATAAGATGTAGTCCTTCCCCTTAGGAGCTTATAATTTTGTAGGGTTCAGAAGTGATGCCTGCAAATAAAGTAGAATGCTATAATAAAGACATAGACCAGGTGATACTGGCACCAAAGGAAGTAAGGATCTTTTGTCAACTGAAGGAAAATCAGAGGAGGCCTCCAGCTGGCACACTATAGGCATTTAACAAATTGAATGAAGGAGAGACGGCCCTTGAGCTAGAACCTAAAACTGATGAAATTTAAAATACTAAATAATTGCATAGACTATTTAATTTTGTGATTTCCATGTTTTTTAAAAAAATAATTCCGGCCGGGCGCGGTGGCTCAAGCCTGTATTTCCAGCACTTTGGGAGGCCCAGGCGGGCGGATCACCAGGTCAGGAGATGGAGACCATCCTGGCTAACACGGTGAAGCCCCGTCTCTACTAAAAATACAAAAAATTAGCCGGGCGCCTGTGGTCCCAGCTACTCTGGAGGCTGAGGCAGGACAATGGCGTGAACCCGGGAGGCGGAGCTTGCAGTGAGCCGAGACCGCGCCACTGCACTCCAGCCTGGACGACAGAGCGAGACTCCGTCTAAAAAAAAAATTAATAATAATAATAATTCCTAAGAATGTGAATGTTAAAACTGCAAGTTACCCTTAAAATGTACCTCTACCCTCAATTCTAGGAAATTTGCAAATTATAAGGGCCTGTGTTTTCTTTGAATAATCAAGGAAGGAAATATGATTATTCTTGGCATTTGTGAAATTCCAGATAAAGACATTAACAGGTCTTACTTGCCCTTAGCCTTAACTTACAATGTACAATATTAAATTTTTGACCATTCAGAATGCCCTGTACTTTAATTGCTTTTATCTGTTTATCTGGAACTGGTCAGAAAATAGAAAACAAATCAATAAACTATATGCAGCTCTTTGTTGGACCTTAATTTCTCCATTCCCTGGCATACCATATGCATGGATAGGAGACTTATCATTTTGGTGTGACTGAGAGGAACTTACATTTAGTTCAGGCTCTTGCTCTTATCTATCCATTTACTTTCCGAATGTTTCCATGGATGAGGAACCCACCCTTTCCTGAGTCAAACTGTGCCATTGTTTGCCTACCTGAATTATCAGTAATTCTTCCGTAGGTTGCTCTGGAGTCAGATTTTCTCTAACTTGAATTCCTGTCTCTCACTATGCCTGCAAGTGCTGTCATAGACTTCCATGGCAGCGCTGTGTTCCTGAGTCAGATCTTCTCTAGGCTAACATCCTAAACACTGCCTACCTGCAATATGAAGTAATAACCACGACCCGGTAAAAACGGGGAGAGTATCAGATTCAAGGGAGTTTAGTGCATTTTCAGGAGCCTATTACTCCATCATTTCTTTATGGAAGTCTTAGAGGTACTCTGTCCCTGACTGTAAGTCTCCCAGAAAAGCTATCTTGCTGGCTCCCTTTGTGTGACGCCCAGCCCAGCGCTGGTAGTGCCTTGCCTGTGGAGCTTCAGCAAGCTACTTATAGCCACAGTCGTCTTCATTCATCCCTCAGCTCTGCAACTATCTCAGGTAATCTGAGAGTGCTAATAAATAGTAAGCATTAATAAATAAACAGATAGTTGTATTGGAAAGGAGCATTAGATATGAAATCAGACCTGGGTTCCAGTCCTAACTCTATTTACTGATGAGACAAAAACCACTGATCTTCTGAATATGCAATGGTGTTAATTATGTTACTTGTTAACTAGGTGGATTCGATAATCTATGTATGTGAAAGTTCTTTGCAATTCACTTACTAGTTGTGGTTCATGTTTATTATTAACAATAATATTGATAAAAGAATATATGTAATTTATGAATAATAAATGTCTGATTATTTTAAATAACAAATGTTGGAAACTTGTAGAGTGTAATAGGCACTTTAGAACAAAGCCACTGACTGTGTTTCTTCTAGAAGATTTAATTTTGGTATTTTCTGACCCTAAAATTCCAATATAAATGTGTGCCCATGGTGAGCTTATTTAAGAAGGAGAGCCAGGTGTCCCCTTTTTTGTCACCTCCACCCCTACAGCTTTGCCAGAGCCACTTTGGGAGCCTCCACCGGGGCTCTGAGAGATTTCCCACACAAGAACTGGTGCGCCCTCCATGCTGGGTTTATGACATCATAGCCCAAGGTAGTAAATTAAAGATGCTATAATTCACTTTCCATAGGTGGTCTTGGCTGCATTCCACAGTCTTTTGGCTGAAAGGTTGCTGATTTTGAAGCACTGGCCCAAAGTCAAAACTTAGCCCAGATGACTGGCCAGCCGAGCAATGAGCAATAGCGTCAACAGATGAGCCACTGATTTTTCTGTGGAGGTCTTTTGTGTTTACTTCATATGTATTTAATTTTTGCTGTTTTGAGTATTTCTGGAGTGATGGAGAAACAGAAATTGCAGGCATTTTTCAGGGATAGAGAAATTCGTAATTTGATATACTTCCATCAGTCTTTTCGATTTAGGCTCTCTTTGCTGCAGGACACCAAGGGTGGTAAGGGTCAGTTTTTGAGTCCTAATCCAGGCCACCACTGGATTGCTACACCAATTAGCACATCTAATGATTGGCAGATTTTATGAGCTAAACCTGGCAGGGCCCTTTATGTGCATTTTATTATTTTTTCAAAAAGAGGGTAAAAAAACTAGCACCAATCTTGAGCCTAAAATAATTTCATGTTTACCACACCATTTCAAATACTATGTAAGAGTTTGGCTCACTGTCCCAAAGCACTTTAATTTTTTTCCTCTTGGTTCCAATGCTCCTCCATTCCATGGGATCCAAACCAGGCAAGTAATGTAAGCCAAGTGGCGCTTGTTTGCCACGTAGATCCTGACAAATATAGAGTAATTCTTCTATTCTTCAAAGCTGTTGCATCTTTGGCTCCACAACAATTGAGGTTGTAGGCGAAGCATTTAAAATCCTCATCTGCCTAAAATGTAAACATATGATATTTTCAATATTTTTGAGTCGGAATGTATTTACAAGTGTTTGCTACAATTTTTGGAAATTTGCTGTCAAAATGTCCATAATTTCATAAGTTTATATTGTAAAGAACTATTTTTAAATAAGTGCTTGACTTTTGTGTGTATGGTACAAATTATTTTGCATTCAACTCTGCTATGTAGTATGTATGTTTGTGTTTTGGTGGTAGTGGTTCAGTGTAAAGGAATGTTCTGCTGTATTAAAAAAAATTAGCTTTCCTAGAACAGATGTTAGCATAACTAACTGACTGAAAATGGCTGGCAAGAATGAATTTCATTTCACTTAGCGTACCCCATTTCATGCACAAGGACATAGCTTTGATAATTCTAAAAATCACTTCTGGTCTAGTCTCTGTAGACACACTTTCAGCTCTCCAGTAATTGAGATTGAATTGTGAAATAATACTTCATTTAGTAAGCTAGTAAGATTTAATGGGTATGGTTGAAATATAGGAGAATCTTCTCTTCAAAGTAGGTGGTGGAGAAAGCATAAGTGTCTACTATAACTTCAGAGCAATTTCAGTAAAAGAATTAACACACTGAATCATTTAAGTACTAAGTCAATTTAATGCAAATATTTGCACTTTCTTTAGCTGAACTTTTTGAAGAGCTCATTCTAATTAGCCACCCAAAACTTAGATAAGTGGTATGGCAGATATTAAGAAATCTTTTTAGGAACTGCCTTTCAGTGAATGGTAAGCAGGTTTGGCTCGTAAGACCTCACAGCTCAGCCAGTTAATATGATCTGGCCACTGAAGTTGTGCAGTATATTTCACATGTTTCCTTTTAACCAGAATTAAGGCTTTTGAGCTGGCGAAAGGCATGTGGAATGTCTAAGGAAAATCAGTTGAGCATATTTAAAGCTAATTTCTAAATTTAGCTAAAGATTTTCTTAGGTTAAATAAGTACTTTGGGGGCATTTGAAAAAAACATGTAGTTACATAACAGGAATTCATCTAGTCTTTTCTGACACCTGTGTTCCCTTTCTCCCTCTTTTCGACCCTCCCCACCTTGATACTCAAAAAATCCAAAGCACACTCTGCAATTACCCAAGGGTTTAAGTGCTCAATATGTTTTGTATAAGTTCTCATAAGGCAAGCAGAGATATTTAGATAGGCAGAGCTTAGAACCAACTTGGGCATATGCCTTTTAGTTCTTATAAATACCATTCATAGTGCAATGGAGGTTTTCTCTACATTTCAAAGTAAAATGGATATTGAGCCATTCAACTTCATAGATCAGGTAAAAGTTTTGGGAGCTTATATTCATTCTTCAGCTATTGCTTCAAAAGTTTGAGGAGCTTATATTTCCCAGCTGTTGCTTCAAAAGCAATAGCTGGAAAAAAAAAAAAAGCAATAGCTGGAGAATATAAGCTCCCCAAACTTTTGAAGATACAGACATCGACCAAGTAATTTGTAGTCTCTGCCCACCCCCGCCCCAACATTAATTCTATCCGTTGAAATCAGTCCCAATTATTTTTAAAAAATAAAGGCTAATAACCACTTCTAGTACCCCAAAATGTTTTATGGAACAAGATAGAGAATAAATAAAATGAAATTATAAAATATAAATAAACATTCACATTTTTACAGGTGGAGAGATGGTGCTGGCAGCTTTTTAACTGAGATAAGTTTTCAGGTGTTAAATCAATGTCTCAAGTCAGTAGGAGAAAGTATCTGCTACCAACTTTTTGTATGTTTTTAAATCAATGTGTATTGTTCCTATCATTTTTGTTAGATAAATTCTATTGTAAACATAAAATTCTCTAAAACATTTCTGAAATCTTTGACCATTTTTACTTTAAGTCATTACTTTTTAAAATGGTGGTGTTCTGATTATTAATTCTTATAAACAGGAATTACCTTTTCAACTGGTCTATTCTCCGCATTCCTTCCCCTTGTACCCCAAAGCAGATTATTCTTTAAATATCATCTTTGTTGCAAGGCAGACATTCTTCCTCTAATTTAGAGGAAGGCTATTATTACCTGATGATTGAGACTTCAAAGCCTCTTTGGGGCCATTTGTGGGAATAGGAGGGGGGGGAGCTTCTTCATTCCCACCTGACTACCCTCTCACTCCCCCTCCTTCCAGCAGATCTCTGGTCTGGCCTTGTGGCTACTTACAGGGCAGAGATAGGTGTCATAAAAGGAAACATTCCTGCCAAATAAAAGTTCTTTGTTATGTGTGGCTCTGTTTATTATTCCTTCTTTATGGTGCTCTATAGAGTACAGCAGGGACGATTGGGAGCAGGGGCCAAGGCACTCTAGTAGAACTATACCACTGATTAGAAAAGGCAAGGGTGGACACAGAGATAAGAGTGGTACTACAGTTTTCACCTGTTAAATGATCTCTTTTTAATTTTTAATATTCAAGCACAGATATCTGCAGAAAATATGATTGTTTTAGATATTCTATGACCCAGCACATGTTCTGTCTCTACCTCAGCACCTTCCCTCCTTGGCCATCCCCCATTCTCCCTTGGCTATTACCTGCTCTCTTCCAAGGCTAAGCCCTGCCGAAAGCTACCCTCAGCTCTTTTTACAACTGGAGCATCCTGTGCAAACCTCTGTCAGAGAAATTTCCAATCAGGGTGTAATTCTTTGTGAACTTCTCAGCCTCCCACACTAGCCTGTGAGCAAATGGGGGTCTGGGAGGCCATTCGTCTCTGTCTTTAGTTAGTACGGTACCTTCATAACAGTAATGCTCCTAGGTGATTGCTAAAGAAATGTTCATTACTCGTAATAAAGCAAAGAAATAAATAGTCTATGTTGGCTTAAATGGAGACCATGTGTCGTGTCAGCCTGTTGTTTTAGTTTTATTTTAACTTTTCTAAGAGGCAACCAAGTCTTGTGTCTCTCTCTGTCTAACTCTTAAATTACAGGTTCTGGAAGGAATAGGGGCTAATGATTTAATGTTGACTCAATTTTAAGCATGATAAATGCTAGCGGTTGGCTAGATAGTAATTTGTAAACTGGATAGCCATTTGAAGTGAAATAACAGGAAGCTGACTGGAGTCAATGAATATTCTTCCAAAAGAAGTACTACAGGTTTAGTCATTGTTCACTTACATTTTTATTCAAGGTTATGTTGTAACGATGACTGGATTTTTCCTGTCATTCTGGTGTATTCATTTCTCCCACCTCCCAAATATCTGACTGTTGCCCTTTCTCAGGGAATGTCAGGTTACATATAACATTCATCAAAATTATTTTTTCCTGAAATTGTTTATTTATTGTCTGCTTCCTCCATTATTTGTGTGTTCCAAATGGTTGGTGCCTATCAGGTTTACTCCAGAACCGGCAGTGTCTAGTGCATGGTAGATACTCAAGACAAATTTGGACAATATACTGTGAGCCATAGTAATGTGTGTAACTGAGGGACCACTGAATTTTCAGAGAGACTTCAGGTTGTGTTTGTACATTTCTTCACACCTTGAATTTGTTAGAAGTCTTATTGATTTCATATCACTTTAACATTAAATGTTGTGTAGAATCACATTTCACAATTCATGTGCTATAGTGGAAAAGTGGAGGCCAAAAATACTGTATTGAAATACAGGCAAAATAAAATGGTCATGTTTGATAAAGTAAAAAGAACTGAATTCATAATGGACTGCATTTTCGATGAATAGCTCATGGTTTTATAACTTCTGTGCATATTCCCAAGGCTATCTTAACCAACCATGAGTTAACCAGTTTACAGTGACTAGGCATATTTAGTTTTGGCCAAATTATTCTGTCATTGAATTGGTCTGGTGTAGAAGTAGTTTTTGGCCTACTTGTTTTCAGTTAAACCTTATGCTATGGGTGGGTGGAGGAGACATTTATAATGTGTGCTGAGGCAGCTGGGTAATATTGCATTACTCTCCTAGGAATACTGGGGAGTGGTTATTTTTAGCTTTCACCTGAGCAAACATGACTCAGTTTGTTGACCTGAATCTATCCAGCCCCCTCTTGAATACACAAACTCTATTAATCCCTAGAACCACGCAAGTGACTAAGTAAGGCCTTCATTACAAATACCTGTTATTGTGGCTTGTTCAAAGGTTGAAGATGATTTAAACTTCCTCCATTTAGCTCTTTTCTCTTAATCCCACATACTTTAAAAAAATTTACAGACAGATCAAACTTTTTTTGATTCTAGACACAATTTGTGACCCATGTAGCTAAAATTTTGACTATAGCTAATGAAAACACCTTCTATGGTAGGTGACCAGCTACCACCTGTAAGCTTTGCTTTTGGTTTACGTGATAATGCTGTCTATATAAAGAAACATTTGGGAATTCACTTTTAGCTGGAGTAGGACATTGCACTGAGCTGTAAATATATTATTGGGGGAACATTAACTGTCCATGTTTGAATATCAGGATGTCTGTTTACTTTCTCAAGCAATACTTGTGTTTTCTCTTTTGAACACTATTAGAAAAACGGAAAATGTTGAATTATCTTCAGGTTTTGAAGTTATGGAAAACATTTTTGAGACTCGAGGACTAATTTATTCAAGTGAAAAAAATTGTGATTCTCACAGTATAGCTTGAGATGCACTTGAGGCTTCTCCAAGTTCACTGCCATGATATTTATGAAAATATTAGTATTTCTGGGATTTTTTTTCTTTATAGAAGAAACACTAGACTAATGAGAGGATGAAAATAATGCAGGCCCCTAAAAAGGCAGGCGTTCACTGCATTCATTAAAAATGCGGACTTTGTGACCGTAAAGTGTTCAGCTTCTCTGTTATTAAGTTTGGAATGTGGTTTTGGAGCTTAGCTGAGGAACTCAGCTAGTTATTTTTCATTTTGGTCTGAGAAGTGAGAGACTTGTTTTTCAAGAAGGTAAAAAATAAAGAAAAAAAGGTTAGGTTCATTTTGGAAGAATAGAAGTTTTAAAATGTAGTAACTATTTTCTGCAGCAAATAGTCAGTTTGAGTATGTTAGCCGAAAATAGAATTCATGACTTTTGTCTCACTGTTTATTTCTCCAACCACATTAAAAAGGGTTCAGTTAAATGTGCCATTTGGCTTTTCTAATGTCAGTGGGCTATTTAGCTGAGTCAGGATAACCAAAGTTTGATTGACTCATATTTCTAAGAATAAGTCAGATGTCTGATTTTAGATGGATTAGATGTGAGGTCTTCGTGATACAGTTTTGAGTTTTAAAGAAAAACGTCTGTAGCAGGGGTTAGTGGCAACTTGTATTGCAGTGTTCAGCCTTCTACATGAAGGATGTTCAGCTAGAGCTTAGTAGTGTTGAGTTTTCTGGTAAGTATTAATAGGCATTGTCCTAACTTCTTACAAACATAACATTTTACTAAAAATGTATCATTAAAATAGATATTTAATAGAATAGAAAAATAATGTGGATTCGAACATTAGAAGTAGGGCAGAATATTAATAATACACATTTTTGCCTCTTATATAACTCTTTTTGCTTTTCATGTTTCTCCATTGCTATCTGATCTCTATTAAATAAGAGAGAATTTCTGCAAACATAATATACCAAGTATCAGATGCACAGAAATACACATATTTAAACCACACACATAAACCATAATTTATGACACTTTCTTTTAACTACTAACTTTCAAAGGTTTATAGATGTATCTATTTTAAAATATACTAGTAGGACCCACATAAAGAAAACAATGAAAGTTTTCCAAGAAATTTAAAAACAGATTGTAGACAATGGAGAAACAAGTACTGTTCTTGGATGGGAAAACTAAATGCTGGGGAAGGATGCTAATTCTGTCCACATTAATTTATTATTATGTATTTATTATTTATAAATTTAATTTAATCTTCAATATCCTAGCAAAAAGATGTAAATTTGAAATGGATTGGGGAAGAGAGTTACTCTAGCAGATATCGATAAAAATAATAAATTTATAGAATTCAAAGCAATGTTGTGCTGACCCGTGAATTGACAGTTTAATGCATGGAAAAGAACAGATGTTCAGAAACATGCTTACATACATAAAGGTTAACAGTGATATGATAAATCAACAAAAGGGAGGTTCTGTTCAATCAACTATAATTTAAATATTTAAGAAATAAAACTAGAACCTCACTGCATCTCTTATAGCAATTTTCAGATGGATCAACTGTTTAAATATTAGAAAAAATGAAATTGCAAAAAATAAATAGAAGTCAATATAGATGACTATTGAATTTTGAGATGAAGGTCAGTTTCTCTAAGCACAAAAGCATGGGGGGAAAAACATAAAAGAGGGATTCCATATAAGATCTGGAACTTCTCTATTTAAATGTGCATAAACAAATTTAGATAGCAGATGGAAAGTTTAGGAGAAATTTCCAACAAAACATATTAGGCAAAGGATTATTCTTATAGATAGCCTTTACAAACTGATGAAGGAGAAGTTGATTTTGGTGTATTGTGTGATTGACTATTTTGCAACTACTAACTGAAAGATTTTAATTATAAAGAAAATATGATATAATGGCTAATATTTTATACTTTGTGTGTGCCCAAGCACTACTCTGAGTGCTTTAATATGTTAACTTGTTTAAAATATGCAGTGACTTGGAAAGATCAGTACTATTATTATTGCCATCTAAGAGATGATAAAACCGATACAGAGATAGGCTTAGTAATTTGCCCAAAACTTTCCTAGTGTGGATTTGTGGTGACACAACTAAAAATGAGAGAGCCAGGATTTGACACCAGACAGGTCGCCTCCAGAGCTGGTGTTATCACACAATACTCTGCTTTTCTAAGTGAATAAAAAGAAAAGACTACAAAACTATGCATGATATAACTATTTTATAAATATGTGTTAATATTTGTGTATATTTTAAAGTTACACAATTTAATTCATGTGTAAACTTTTTATCTAATTACACAGTCATAGAAAAGACAGATGGCATTTTGACATTTTTCCAACAGTGGTTACTTCCCTCTAGTGGGATTTTGGGTAAATGTTGTTTTGAACTTAAAATTTCTGTATTTTCCAAGTTATTAATATTATAATCATATAACCATTATATAATCACAAAATAGTGTTTTTAAAGTTACACATTTCAAAGTTGCTTTGCTGTCTTGAAGTGCATCGTTTATATTTTAGTACATTTTTGAAGTATCAGTCAGTGTTTGAGTTCCCATTCTCTGCTAGGTACCAAGCTAAGTGGTGGCCCCTAGTTCTTTATCTTAAGCAAAAGCAATGTTGTACAATTTTAGAGCCAAAAGGAATCTTAGAAACTCTTCCGTTTCTCAGATGAGGGTCCTGAAGCTCTTATAGATTTAACTGACTTACCCAAGATTCACTGACAGTAAGTTTTTAACCAGGCTTCGAATCCAGGTTTGAAGACTAAGGTCTTCTGACTTTAGATTCTGTTCTCTATGAAGCACCAGAGCTCTCCAAGACCTCAATCAGGTGGGAACTGTAGCACAGTTGATTTTTTGTGACATTGTTTTGAAGTGCGGAAGTATAACTAGACTGGTTACAAATGTATTCTTTCACAGCAATTGAAAACATAATAGGAAGGTTCTCAGGGATACTGTTATGACACCTCTGGAGGTCACTGAAAGATCCTCACCCAGATTTGGAAGATCCCTAAGTATTGCTGAGCCCCAGTTGTGGAAGGCAGTACAAAAACTGGAGGGAACACAGCAGTGGAAAGAATATTAACCAGAAACAGTAGTTTCAATAGATGGCTTTTCTAAAACCGACAAACTTTCTCTTTTCAGCTCCAGGGCCCACAACGGCAGTATCCTACATGTCGGTGAAATGTGTGGATGCCCATAAGAACCATCACAAGACAAAATGGTTCGTGCCTTGGGGACCCAATCATTGTGACAAGATCCGAGACATTGAAGAAGCAATTCCAAGGGAAATTGAAGCCAATGACATCGTGTTTTCTGTCCACATTCCCCTCCCCCACATGGAGATGAGTCCTTGGTTCCAATTCATGCTGTTTATCCTGCAGCTGGACATTGCCTTCAAGCTAAACAACCAAATCAGTTAAGTGTACTCTCCTCTCATCCCTTTCTTCCCTTTGAGCATTGCCCTCTTTGGGTTCTTTTTGAGCCAATTCTAATAAAAGTAAAAATGGTAATAGTAATAGCAAACAATTATTGACTACTTCCCAGGCACTTTCTGTGTACTTTACCTGTATTAACCCATTTAATCTTCCCACCAGGTTCCTTGAGGTAGTCTTATTATTTCATTTTACAGATGGAACACTTGGGCACCAGTGAGGTTACTCGTGATCTGAAGACTAGAGAGTGGAAAAGCTGAGATTTCTGACTCAGAAAACTGCCCTAACCACCAAGCTTCATCACCTCTCTAGTGTCACAGGGGAGTTCACCCCAATGGAGTGACTTGAGGGTTCCTGAAAGGTTTTTATTTTTTTTTTAAATGTCTTTTTCCACTGGGCTTTGAGTAAAGCTATGGCCTTAGAAAAAGATCCCTACCAAAATGGAAATGCCAATCCATGAACACCCATTTCCCCACCAAACCAGGTTTTTTTTTTGTTTTGTTTTGTTTTAGCTTATTTGCAGTTAAAAACTCTGAGGGCATGAAACATATAAACTTTTCATGGGGAGAAAATCACTGGGTGATTTCTGGGAGGCCAATACATGTATGGCATCTGGGGACAGTATCAGGAATCTTAGGCTGAGAAGTAAGAAAACTTTTTGTTTTTTCCTTTTTAACTAAGATGGGATCAAGGATGTGAGGGAAAGGGAAAAAGATGTGTTAAAGGCAGCTCTGTCTAGGGCCTGTCCATAGATTGAAACATTATTTCTTTTTCTTTTCTTTTTTTTTGAGACAGAGTTTCGCTCTTGTTGCCCAGGCTGGAGTGCAGTGGCACAATCTCCAGGTTCAAGTGATTCTCCTGCCTCAGCCTCCCACGTAGCTGGGATTACAGGCACCCACCACCATGCCCAGCAAATTTTTTTTTTTTTTTTTTTGTATTTTTAGTGGAGATGGGGTTTTACCATGTTGGCCAGGCTGCTCTTGAACTCCTGATCTCAGGTGATCCACCCACCTTGGCCTCCCAAAGTGCTGGGATTACAGGTGTGAGCCACTGTGCCTGGCCTGAAAACTATTTCTTTCTTCTTCTGTTTTTTTTTTTTTTTTTTAGAGACAGACTCTCCTATGTTCCCCAGGCTGGTCTTGAATGCTGGCCCAGGCTGGAGTTCAGTAGCATAATCATAGCTCACTGCATCCTTGAACTCCTGGGTTCAAGCTATCCTCCCACCTCAGCCTCATGAATAGCTAGGACTACAGGCACGCTAATTTTGTAATTTTTTATTCTTTTTTTTGTGTGTGTGTGACAGGGTCTTTCTCTTTTGCCTGGGCTGGAGTGCAGTGGTGTCATCACAGCTCACTGCAGCCTCAACCTCCCAGGCTCAAGCAATCTTCCCACCTCAGCCTCTTGAGTAGCTGGCATGAGCCACTGCACCTGGCCTTAAATTTTAAAATTTTATGGGGGTCTCTCCTGAGCTCAAGCAATCTTCCCACTTTAGCCTCCCCAAATTTTTGGTTTACAGCTGTGAGCCACCATGCCTGATCTGAAGTACTATTTCTAAATATAATTTTCATGTATCTGTAATAATCTTGATGTACAATTATTTTTACTCTGTTTAGGAGTTGGAGCACTATGTATACCTGACTGATAGCTTACCTGAAATAAATAGATTGTGCTGAGATAATTTTCTAGATACAGTTTTCTTTTTCTCATTCATTCATTCTCTTGCCCATTATTTTAAACTGTTTTTGAGTGCCTACCACTGCTAGGCATTCTGCTGTTAGCTGAATATGCTGTCCTTTAAGGAACTTACGGCTAAGTGGAAATGACAGGCAAATAACTAATCATTACAGTGTGGTATGCTGGGTGCTGTGACCAAGTTATGCCCAGGAGGATATGGAAACTTAAAGAAAAGGCTTCACAGCAGAGAAAAGGAAGACTTCCCTGGTAGGGTGTATGGGTGTGTGTTGGCGGGGAGAGTTGTAGAGAGGCAAGCAGACAGCTCTTTGAGGTGAATGTTAAAGAGAGAAAAGCCTGGTGAGGAGGTGAGGATGAGCAAAAGAAAGAGCATTCTATATAGAAGGAAATGGCTTATATGAAGGTCCAAATTTGCACAACAGCCTCAAGCTTTTAAGTGGTGATTCCCATGTCCCTAAACTCTTGCTTATTGACTCACTTGTTCACTCACTCACTCATTGGTTGTGCAACACATTTATTCATGAGTTCATTTAAACTTTATTAAGTCCCAGCCATATGAACACTCAGTACTGGGGATATAAGATCACACGAGACATGATTCTTGTAACGGGTTAGGGAAGAGGGTGCCTGGAAAACAGACACTTAAACCTACAAATAAGAAAAAACATGTTATGTGCTATAATAAGAATACGCGATGTAATGTGAGGAGCCTTGGGAAGGAAAGAGTTTGCTATGAGATTCAAAACTGTATGTCTAAAAATTTTTTTTGAAACCTGCAGGTTTGGGTTTTAGCATTTCTATTCCTAAGAATGCATTCAAGCAAAGGAGAATAAGGACAGTAAGAAGAGCCATGGGAGGATGAGATAGGTAGATTACCTGATTTATGTATGTTTGGGTGGAAAGGTAAAGGACATGGTATTCTGTTATCTGGGCTGGTTGTGGTTATTTCAGGTATAATCTCTCCTAGACAGATCCCTACTTCTATCTCCAAGTATAAAGAAAAAGATTTACCCTGTAATAATAAATAATTACTGTCTACTGACTGTAGTAATGCTGGGTAACAAATTACCCTAAAAGTTAGCAGCTTTCACCTATAAACTTTTTTTTTTTTTTTTTGAGTCTGAGTTTCACCCTTGTTGCCCAGGCTGGAGTGCAATGATGCGATCTTGGCTCACCACAACCTCCACCTCCCGTGATCAAGAGATTCTCCTGCCTCAGCCTCCCGAGTAGCTGGGATTACAGGCATGTGCCACCACGCCTGGCTAATTTTTGTATTTTTAGTAGAGACGGGGTTTCTCCATGTTGGCCAGGATGGTCTAGAACTCCCGACCTCAGGTGATCCACTCGCCTCGGCCTCCCAAAGTGCTGGGATTACAGGCATGAGCTACCGCGCCTGGCCACCTATAAACATTTCTTAGCTCCTCATTTCTGTGGGTCAAGAATCTAGTTTGGGCGTCTCTGGCTCAAACTCTCTCAAGGTTGCAATTAAGCTGTTGGCCTGGTCTGCAGTCTCATCAGGCATGAGGGCTCCACCGGGGAAGGGGGATCTGCTTCCAAGCTCTCTCACATGGTTGTTGGCAGGCTTCCATCCCTCCCACATGGGTCTCTCCATAAGACTGCCTTGCAACATGGCAGCTGGCTTCCCCCAGGGATAGTGAACCAAGAGAGAGCCCGAGCAGTGCTGGAGAGGGAAACCGCTGAATCTTGCAAACGACATTCCATCACTTCTGCTGTATTCTGTTGGTTAGAAGTGAACTAGTAAGTTCAACCCACACTCAAGGGAGGTGATTACAGAAGAGCATGAATGCCAGGAGATGGGGATCATTAAGGACCATCTTAGAGGCTGACTACCTGCTGGCATACTTTTCAATGGAGTCACAGTTTCATTTGAAATGTGTTCCCTGATTTATATCTAGATTAGGGGGTAAGATAGAAAGTTTTTTAAGAGCATGGACTTAGGAGTCCTACAGCAATGGGTTTAAATCCTTGTACCACTTTTTAAAAGCTCTGCAGTATTGGGGAAGTTACAGAACCGCTCTTAGCCAGTTTCCTCCCTTGTAAAATATGGATAATAATGCCTAATTAACCAACTCACTCTAAGGAATTAATTAGTTTATGTAAAACTTTTAGGACATAGTAAGTACTTATTTTTTATTTATTTATTTTTGAGACGGAGTCTCGCTCTGTCACCCAGGCTGGAGTACAGTGGCATGATCTTGGTTCACGGCAATCTCTGCCTCCTGGGTTCAAGAGATTCTCCTGCCTCAGCCTCCTGAGTAGCTGGGACTAAATTTTTGTATTTTTACTAGAGACGGGGTTTCGCCATGTTGGCCAGACTGGTCTCGAACTCCTGACCTCAGGTGATCCACCCACCTCGGCCTCCCAAAGTGCTGGGATTACAGGTGTGAGCCACTGCACCCAGCCTGGACATAGTAAGTACTATTAAAACAGTTAAAAATTAAAAGTAGCTATTAAAATTATCCAATTATATTTATCCTTATTGCTGAAATTCAGCCATTTTTCCAATTCTTACTTCTACACCTTGGTTAGTGAGATTAGTCTTTATAAAAGAAGCACATGGTAGAGGTAAGTCTTCCTTATCCACAGGGGATATGCTCTAAGACCACCCAGTGCCTAAAATCACGGCACTGAACCCTGTATACATACATGATGTGTCTTCCTATACATATATACATACTTAGAATAAAGTTTAAATTATCAATTAGGTGCAGTAAAAGGTAACAACAATAATTAATAATGAAAAAATATACTGTTCACAATTTTAAGGACAGAAGATTCATTGTTATTGTAGATCTTAGCAACCTCAGCATAAGATTTTTTTTTCTTTTAAGTTGAGAACTTTCATCTTCTTAAAGGAAGCACTTGACTTATCTCTTTAGCACATCTGAAATGCCAGCATCCCTACTCTTGCATCTTGGGGCAATGAGAGAAAATAAGGATGACTTGCACACAAGTACTGTAATACACAGCAGTTGATCTAGTAACCTAGATGGCTGCTAAGTGACTAACAGGCAGGAGCAGGGAGATGCTGGACAGAGGGGTGATTCTTATCAGGGGACAGCACAAGATTTCATGATGCTACTCAGAACAGTGCACAATTTATAACTTAAGAATTATTTCTGGAATTTTTCATCTAATATTTTTAGACTGTGATTGACCTCTGCTAACTGAAACCACTGAAGGTGAAACCTCCGATAAGGAGGAGACTCTTTTAGCTTTAATTTATCATTTCCTTGCTCAAAACATCTTCAGTGACTAACAAATAAGACTCGGTGTTCAGAGTCCTCTCCCTTCCTGGCTCAAGGCTTCTTTCTAGCCTCCTTCCTCACTGCTGGCCAGTAACCATTCTCTGCATCCTCAAAAGGAGTAGTTGCCTGCCCTGTAAACACATCCAGAGAGTTTCTCCCTTTGCGTCTTTGCTGATATTTATCCTGCCTGCCTCTTCCTCTCTTGTGATTCCTCTTCTCACAAATGAAGGGCTCCTCCCAGAAAAACCTACTCATTCTTCACAACATCCCAAATTTTACATTCCCCTGGAGGCTTCCTAGGTATTTTCTATATTATCTCCCGTCCTCATTCCTTCCTGGATATAATCTGTCTTTCCTTATGCATTCTTCATTACTGGCCTTGTGATGTTTACTTTATCAGCCTTGTGTTCTGCACAGTGGAATTGTCTTCTCTGAGTCCTTACTAAACTATGAACTCCCAGTGGGCAGATTATGCAGTATATTTACATTTATGAAATCCACAGCTTTGTGTTTAGGAAGCTGTGGATGAAAATACTGGATTGTATCATTCTTCTGCCACTAAAAGGAACATAAAGCAACTGATTGAGTTGCTTCCTCCCCTCCCACACTTCAAAATAAGAGTTCTGTTGTTTAACATTTCAGTATGTGTAAGTCTGGTCCCCACTGCTCCTATATTTTTTACACTGATGAAATTGTGGTTAAGAAGTTAAGAATTGACTATAGGAGTAGTATGTTGCTGCTTTCAAGCAGCCTGTTACATGACAGGCAGTTGTTTAGAGCATAGTCTGACACTTGGGCAGGTACTTGCCACAGGTTCCGTTTTCAGGTTGTGAGGAAAGTGCTGGATTATCTTGTGGTTCTACCTTTTACATCACTGAAGGTGACTGGCCTATAATTTGATTTCAAAACTTGGCATCAGAATCATTGAGTAACATAATGCAGAGCCTCAGGTAAGTTTAGGTGAAATTTTAAAAGTCAACGATAAATTTCTAAAATTATACCACCAAAATTGAAAAAAGGATAAATATGTTTAGTGAATGTTATTTATAACTGAACTTTTTAAAAGAAACTTTCCCAGTAATGTGAAATAACTCGAATACTTTTAGCTACTTTTTTTTTGCCAGTTTCTAATGATGTTTTGTATTCATTATAAATGGATTGAATATTTTAGAATTCTCCAAACTCATTTGAAATGTATTGAAAGCTCCCTGTTTACATTTTTCAGCTTTAGCAGTGTGAATAAAATGATTTTAAGCTCAACTCTTGAGCATTTCTCCCAAACCAGAAACTAAGAAATAATTCTACATGTTAAATAATTTCACAGATGAATTACTTCCCAGCAAATACTAATCCTAAACAACAAAAATGCCCATGTTGGCAAAGCTTTAAAACATTTCTATATGTAAATATTAATGTCTTATTTTTTTCTCATGTACATCTTCATGCTCT
Organism: Pan paniscus; assembly: GCF_029289425.2. Taxonomy (NCBI): domain Eukaryota; kingdom Metazoa; phylum Chordata; class Mammalia; order Primates; family Hominidae; genus Pan; species Pan paniscus. The sequence continues at coordinate 158,684,222 of NC_073249.2, forward strand.
AAAATATTTTATCTTCATCTACAAAAATACTGTACTCAAGCTTTCTGTCTTAAAAATAATCCTTAATTTTCTTATTACATGAGAACTAGCACTTAATAGGGGGCATACTAAAAAGTTAATAAGATGGACCACTAATTATTCCTTTGATAAATGTATAAAATAACTTTCTTAATAGAGCTATCAAGAAAACCACACCAAAAAATACTTTTCATGAGTAGCAGCAACACATTTTGGCTGCTAATTTTTTTTTTTTTTTTTTTTTTTGAGACGGAGTCTTGCTCTGTCCCCCAGGCTGGAGTGCAGTGGCACGATCCCGGGTTCATGCCATTCTCCTGCCTCAGCCTCCCCTAGCAGCTGGGACTACAGGCGCCTGCCACCACGCCCGGCTAATTTTTTTGTATTTTTAGTAGAGATGAGGTTTCACCGTGTTAGCCAGGATGGTCTCAATCTCCTCACCTTGTGATCCGCCCGCCTCGGCCTCCCAAAGTGCTGGGATTACAGGCGTGAGCTACCATGCCTGGCCAGCTGCTAACTATTATATGAGAAGTTACATGTTGTGTTTGTGGGAATATTCATTTCCTTAAATTTATCCTCTCTACCTTTGCTTATGGACACTGAGCAAGGCATTGATTATACAGATTATATATATTATGTCATATATATTCAGCAATATACATATACACACATGTTTTAGTATAACAGGCACATCAGGTCTAGATTTCTCTCTGATTTTGGTATTAAGAATGCATGAGACTCTCTACTTTTTATATTGTTTATCATTACTTTGGATTCCTTTCTGACAGCAATGAACCAGGACTTCAGAGAAGAGTTTGGGAATGTGGCAAACAAGATCCTATTACACATGATGGCTTCCTGCTTATCAGAGATTCACCTGTAACAATATTACTTCATATGTAAGGAAAAGTCAAGACCAATCCATTTTTTTTTTTTTTTTAACTTTCCGTGGCAGTCTTTGAAATGAGTTTCAGATTTCAAACAATGAGAAGAGATTTCATGTTTGGGCTCTGAAATTAAAGCTTGGGTTTATAATATATGTCTGGTTAGTGTTTTCATCTACTTTTGAAGAGTCTTTGAGTAGATAAAATAATCTAAGTACTACATATTTTAAATGACTTCTAGTCACTTGGGGTTAAATGTTTATTCCCTTTAAATCTTTCAATTTAAAAGTGATACAGGTTTTAGCTAGGATTTGAGTTTCCAAACCCTCAGAAAACTAGAAAAGCATTGACTTACACTATAGAAGCTGGCCATTGTTTTAATTTCTGAATTTAATCAAGCCAGTGCCTTTGGGAGAAAAATGATGGCATTATAAGGTACTTTATAATAATAAATTTCCTGATACACAGCTTCTAAAATTCTTGGAATCTCCTGAGTGATAGGAATGCCTCTTTGCATGCTAATGAGTCAACTGATGGCTGGGGACTCCCAGATAGCTTCAGAATGGTCACCTGAAAGACCAAGGCATGATTAGAAGGGTGGGGAACTAATTTCAGCCCCACCCACCAACAGCCAGGAGGGAAGAGGCCTAAAGATTGAGTCACTCGCCTATGGCTAATAATGTAATCAGTCATGCCTAGGTAATGAAGCCTCCATAAAAACTCCAAAAGACTGGGTTCTGGGAGCTTCCAGACAGCTGAACTTGCAGAGGTTCCTGGAGCATGGCACCCTAGAGAGGACAGGGATGCTCTGTGCCTTATCATAGCCATCCTCAACTTTTTAGGCACCAGGGACCGGTTTCATGGAAGACACTTTTTCCACAGATGAGGGGATGGGGGATGGTTTGGGTATGAAACGGTTCTACTTCAGATCATCAGGCATTAGATTCTCATAAGGAGCATGCAGCCTAGATCCCTTGCATGAATACTTCACAATAGGGTCCCACTCCTATGAGAATATAATGCCAGCTGATCTGACAGGAGGCAGAACTCAGGCTATAATACTTGCTCACCCACCTCTTACCCCCTACTATGTGGCTCAATTCCTAACAGGCCACTGACTGGTACCTGTCTGCTGCCAGAGGGTCAGGGATCCCTGCCATACCACATGCCTTACCCTATGAATCTTTTATCTGGTTGTTCATGTGTATCCTTTGTCATATCCTTTATAACATGTGCATAAATTAAGTGTTTCCCTGAGTTCTGTGAGCCTCTGTAGCAAATCAATCAATCCTAAGGAGGAGGGACATGGGAACGCGTATTTATAACAGGCCACAACCTGTTTTTTCGATGGGCATCTGAAGTGGGGAGCAGTCTTATGGGACTGAGCTTTCAACCTATGAGACTTGATGCTATTTCCAGGTAAGTGGTGTCAAAATTGAATTTTTGGACACCCAGCTGATGTCTGCTGTGGAAGTGATTGATTGCTTGCTTGGTGTGTGGAGAAACTTCCCCCAACTTTGTGCCCCGCTCCTTCCATCACATCTAGGTCAGAAGTAGTCTGTGTTACGTTGATTATGAGTGGAGTGGGAATCAAAAAGTGTTTTTTTTGTTTGCTTGTTTGTTTGTTTTTCCCCTCACTCGGAGTTCAACTTCTAAATGGCGGTAGTTTTAAAACAATAGTCTGTAAGAGCTGAGGAAAAGAGGCCAATTAAGAAAATCTAGAGACTCATAGATGCTTGGGAACAGGAGTCATTGACCTTTCAGTGAATACCAATTACAAATATGAACAGACCTGTCTGTGGAAATCTATGATTGAGTCAGTGCTGGCTTTTTGCTAAATATTTCAGAGGTACAGAATTAATGAATTTGTCAGGATGTAAACATGATGCTTCTGTCTAGTTGTTAGGGATATGGGATTTCAATTTTTACTCTAAAGGAGTTAGGAAATGGAGTATGAATAGGCAGAGAAGAGTGTCAGAAAAAAGTCAGCCTTAACATTTAGAGTCTGGATGTATTATGAATCACTGATAAAAATGATTATTTACCTGATGGTATTAGACCTCTTGGTAAGGCCAAGTTCTGTTATTTGAAAATATATTCTAGAGTGTTTTTGTTTTGCTAACATGCCATTCTAAAATACTTTCCCAAATATACCATTTTTTAAAAAGTCACTCTATGCATTAGGAAAGAAAGGTTTGGGTTGGCTAAAATGGTACTCACTGGAAATGGGTTGTCACTCTAATGATTACAACTGCAAGTCATATACTTAGTATACCCCAGACTCTCCAAGGGCTTCTTTTGAGAAACCTGGGTGCATAGATCAAAGTTAGAGAATTTGTTTACATATCTCTCTTTCCAGCTTTCAAATCTATAAGCTGTTGAAATAGAAGCACTAGAGCCATTGGCAGAAAGCCTCAAGATGGATAACTGTGTCTTGACTAGTAAATCTAGGAGTTTCAGGGGTTGAAAAATTCCTGAGACTGAAAAAATATTGGTAAATGATGAAGGGTAGGGGAAAGCCAGAATAATGTCAGTCCTATTCTTATGTAATGAAAGCATTATGTTTCGCCTTGATCCTTGTGCTGTACACTGGAACCCAGTGTTGTCTTACTTGTTTCATTATTGCAAATGGTCACATGAAGCAGAATTCTTTCTGTAAGTGGCAAGTGATTTTTCTTTCCCCACACTGAAAGCATTTCTGTATAACAAATTTCTAGTTAAAGTAATTAGAATGATATTATTACCAGTCAGTTTTCAAGTTAGATGGCTGAGTGTCCTGGGAGAATGTTGACTGACTTTTGGCAGAGTAATTGTGCTTTTCCATTTGTCCATTTATTAGGGAATGTTAGGTGGACATCAAGGGAAGACAACTGGAATAAAGGAACAATCTATTGATCATAAACAATTCTCTGAATTTCATCCTTCTACAAATTCACCCCTCACATTATCTACAATGGTGATGGGTGAATTTGTAGAAGGATGAAAGTCAAAGAATCCTTCTGGGAACTAATTTTTGGCCTTCAACAAGAATTGTGATATTTAATTCTGTGTTTTCTGATGCTTCTGAGGAAAGCTCCATAAAGAGAGGTGAATGGGGCAGAGGATTTTATACACTATAAGAACTATCCTTGCTATGATGGAACAGGCCATTGGTAGTATGATATTCACATAATTGTATTTCTGTGCTTCAGCAGATAGTTCTTATTAATAAAATATGTTGAAGCAACTGCTAAGAAGAAATGTATAACTCTACTCTCCCACCCCTACTACTACTCCCACCAAAAAGAGGTCTTCTTTCATTTATGACCATATCTTCTTTAATTTATGACTATGTTATAGCCTGTGTTAAAACTATCTAACATTTTGGCTGGGCACAGTGGTTCACACCTGCAATCCCAGCACATTGGGAGGCTGAGGTGGGTGGATCACCTGAGGTCAGGAGTTCAAGACCAGCCTGACCAATATGGTGAAACCCTGTCTATACAAAAATTAGCCCAGCATGGTGGCGTGTGCCTGTAATCCCAGCTACTTGGGAGGCTGAGGCAGGAGAATCACTTGAACCTGGGAGGTGGAGGTTGCAGCAAGCCGAGATCGCACCACTGCACTCCAGTCTGGGCAACAGAGCAACTCTGTCTCAAACAAAAAAAAACCTCTAACATTCTAATTAGATAGTTTTCATTGTTGGCTAGTGTCACTAGAATTTTAAAGTTACCTTTTAAGTTTCTTTACCACAATTTGAGTCAATGCAAACAGAAATAAAAACTTCAAATTCTCCCTTTGTTCTCCTCCTCCCTCCTCTCCCACCAAAAAAGGTAAGTTGAAAAGCTCAAAATACAGCAAAAAGATCTCAGAGACTTAAATGGAGTAGGGTTTGTAGTGTTAGGTAAATGGTACGGAAGTTGTCAGTATTCAAGATGGGCTTACATGGCCAGTCTCCTTTATTCTTATTGAATTGTGTGCCCCTTCAAACCAAGGCTGGAACCTGGAAGTTACCAGTATGAATCAGTTTTACTTACTGACTTGGTATAGAAAGCAACTGAAATCATGGGAGAAAACTATATTTTGTTTACCCCAGGATAGAGAAGATTAGGGACATGATGTTTGTTTGCTCATGAATTATCTCTCCCTTTGAGGAAATCTTCAGGCACATCTTGACAGCTCTTCCTTTGGAATTGACCATTGTGAGCATGTTTATATTGGCAGGAGCATGGGAACCTTTGGCTTTGAGTGTGATTATTGGTAAGCACATTACTTGGACAACATCATTATAAGGCTCCTCCATAGATATCGCTATAGAGCTCTATCTGGCTTGGTGGGTTTTGTTAAGTATTTGCAAATGAAAAATTCCAATTCAGAAACAGTAGGGCTCCTCCAAAACTTTTCCAAGATTTTAAAATTAGTATTTATAGTTTGGTATACCTAGTTACATACACTTTCTTCTAGTCATCTATTGGTTACTGGTCAATTTAACATTGTTGAGTAGATTGTGTTAAATTAGTCTCTAGTCTTAACAAAACACTCTTCTATGGTGTTGAATAATTTGCAGAAATTGTTACTAAACATCAGCTGTTTTATTTTAGCTTGGAGTGCTGAAAGGAATACTAGAGGGCTGCTGGTCTAATAATCATCAACCAAGCAGTTTAGACTGGAGTGTAAGGGCTAAGAGAACCCCTTGATACTCTACATTAAATTTCAGTGGTATTTGCTTATATGCATTTTTGAAGTAAGAGTGTTTGTGGTTCTTGTCAGGTTTGCAAATGGGTGGTTGACCCAAGTTAAAGCACTAATCCTTTAATTTAGCAGCTGGAGAAAGCTTGAACTCTGTGGTACTTGCCCACGGTGGCACAGCTGGCTGGAGCCAGGGCAGGATCTCCTCGTTGTACATCAGTGGTGTAGATAGGTAGATGGTACCTAACAACACGTGCACCACCCCATACAGGTGAGTCAGCCTTCTACCAAACGGCGGACTCTAAGATCCTTGCACAGAAGATGCACTGGTCTTTCTAAAATGATATATTTTCAATTTTTAAAAACCTCCCAATCAGTATTTCAGGGAATGAAGTGCAGTCTAGAATCTAGACTAGGTGGTAGGCTGGCCCTGTTTATAGTGCCACAGCTGCAGATCACCTACGTGTCTCATTTCTTGCTCTGAGTTTAGAATATAAATGAGGATATTCTCTTTGCATCCATACAAGTATATCCTGATTACTAAAATAAAAACCTGGTGACATCATTGACTAATGTGAAGAGCAGAGAAGCCAGAAGCAGCACATCCCATAATGGTGCCCCCAATGTATAGAAGGTATTTTTTTGTTTTCACCTCCTCTTCTAACTGGGTCTTTCAGTATTTAAATGCCAGCTGGTCATAACATAGCTATTGTGAGGTTCTTTTATGGGGAATTCACACCTTTATCTTGGTTAACTTAAAAAAATTAAGATTATTTTCTGGATTATATTTTTCTAAGCAAAAGGAAGTTAAATGAGAGCAAGGCAGAATTCTGCTTGCAAAAGTGCTAGGGACTCTACGTTGGAAAAAACCATTTTCCCCAACCCTACCTATTTCTACACACTGATGCTAGAAACAGTTCCAGATCCTCTTTTGCTTTAGTGAGTTATTAGTAATGGTGTTAGTAGAGAGATAGTAGTAATTCTTTATAGGAAGAAAAGGTTCTGGCTTTGTTGTATTGGTCCAGGTTGTTTGCTAAAATAATTGCATAGTGAATCTATCTCTCTTGTGTTGGGGTGATCAGACCCAACACAAGGTTGTGGGGGTGACAAAGTCCAGCAGAGTCAAAGGATTGAGAAAAAGACAGTTTGAGAGAGAAAGTTGGGACACCAGGGGCCATCACTAGTGTACAGAGGCTGCGAAGGCCCCGAGCTCTGGGAGCCCACACTATTTATTGGTAATCCAACAAAGAAACAGGTGGTGAAAATGTGGAGGTCAAAAGAGCAGGCGCATGATCTACAGCTGTGATGGTTTAGCATTTATATGGAACATGTTCTGCTACTTGAGATAATGGGAATAGGAGCCTAGGAGCCTATGAGGGCTAGAAGTAAGGAACCAGCAAGTCTAGACACATTCCCGAAGACATTATGCAAGCCCTGCCTCAGTTTCCCTCCCAACACTCAGCTTTTCCTCAACATCTTGCTTTGCCCATTATTCATATTTTGACTAGAAAGAAAAGCCCAGGCTTGACCTAACAAGCAAGATTATGCCTTCATTAAAGGTAAGGCTTGGGAGAAGATTACAAATATTTCAGTTTAGTATCTTAAGTTGCTGTCACATGGAAAAGAGTTCTAATAGCTGAAGTTGTTTGCCAATGAAAAGGTTGCCTCTACTAGTAGTGAGCAGCCTGTTACTGGTAGTGGTCAAGCAGAAGATGGTTGGTAAGGATCATAAGGATGGCCACAGTGATAGCTGGCATGGGGCAGTGCTTTCTTTGCAAAGTACCATCGCACTAGAGATGCTGTTGCTTGTCTTTGTTGCCAGTCATTTGCTTGGCCTGAACTTGGCCTTAACTTCCCCCTCCCTCAGCATGTTCCACCACCTCTACTGAATGGGCAACTGGCCATATGATCAGTCCCCAAGCCATAACTGATCAGACTAGCAGTGGTCCCTTGGCCAAAGGGGAAATAATCAAATTCTCTCTTATAAGAAATTGCGTTTCAGTAATTCGAGATCTACCTTTATTAGCACTTAAACTGAAAAGCCATGAGAACCACCTGGGCAGTCATCATTCTACACGTGCACAGAGAAGCCGTGATTGTTGACTGGCAGAGTGGGAAGACCAGATGCAAAGACGAAATGGAGATGAAGACTATTAGTATAATTACAATAGACTATAAGAGTTGACTTTGCTCCTGACAGCTTTCTATTCCTGGTTTCAGACCCTCCAGCTTCTCAGCATTTTCTGCCCTTGATTTTCCTAAAGCACTGCTGTATCCCTCCAGCTGATTTCTGGTTAAGTTAGTGGGGGTGAAGTCCTGTTACTTGCAAACAAATGTTCGCTAATTAAGACAACGTTTATTTCATCTGATCATCGGAACAATTGTATCTGGCAGAGTGAGGACACTGAGGATGACAGAGTTTACATGATTTGCCAGTCTCCCAGCTGGGAAGTCGAGAGGCTATGAGTGTACATGATGTTAGGACTCCAGTGCCTTGATCCCACCGTGAGTCTATTGACAGGGCTATGGAGTGCTTCCTGTTCTGAGTGGGAAATTATACTAGATGACCCCTAAGGTCCCATCTACTCTAACTGTCTGAAGTTGAGAGTCCATGACTCACTTAAGATTCTCTGGCTTTATAAAAAATCTCATTGGTATCCTTTGGCTTTGTAAATAGATGACTTCAGAGACCCTCAAGTGAAAACCATTCTAGAAGATAGTGCTCAGTCAAGACAGATGCTCTTGTTAGAGGGTGAGTTTAGTGTTGAAATGAGTGAATTTTCTTTTCTTTTGTTACATGCGACCTTGTGTTCATTTCTACTCCTTAGGTAGGCAGACAGGGTTGGTGTACTGGAAGTGTATTTTTAGTCTGACATTAAAAAATGTATCATAGACACCAACACAGGAAGCAGTTTTTAGGTGAGTCAGTGTATAAATAACCTCAAAGAGTTTCATGATGGGATGGTAGATCTTTCAGTTTAGCAGTTCAGTATCTGAAAACCCTTTCCCAATTTCATTCATTCATTCGATAGGCATTATTGGGACTTGTACTACATGCTAGCATTTTGCTCAGGATTTAAGAAATAAAGATAAGTCCTTATTCTTCATAATACAATTTCAGAAACCATCATAACCCTCTTTTGTTTAGTTTTCTCTTTTCTTTTCTTTTTTTTTTTTTTGAAACACAGTCTCGATCTGTTGCTTAGGCTGGAGTGCAGTGGCGTGATCTTGGCTCACCGCAACCTCCGCCTCCCGGGTTCAAGTGATTCTCCCGTCTCAGCCTCCTGAGTAGCTGGGATTACAGGCGTGTGCCACCACGCCCAGCTAATTTTGTATTTTTAGTAGAGATGGGGTTTCACAATGTTAGTCAGGCTGGTCTCAAACTCCTGACCTTGTGATCTGCCCACCTCGGCCTCCCAAAGTCCCAAAGTGCTGGGATTACAGGCGTAAGCCACCACTCCTGGCCTAAGAGTGAATTATTTAAAGGCAGGGACACTGTGTTGTTCATTGTTATATCCTTAGCACAATTCCAGGCACAGTAAATATTCCATGTGTACTCAAAATAATTAGGAGCTCACAGTCTAATTCATGGAGAGAGAATTAAAAAATTACACCAGTGTGTTCAGTGCATTAAGTACCCAAAGGAGTCCATAAACATAGAAGGGGAAATGATTAACTCACGGAAAAGGAAATGTTTTGATTGAGTCAAAGGTGGAGTTTTAAAGACGTTGGAATCTGTGATCACTTACAATGTGAAGGCAAAGAAACAGTCCAAGGGCAGTCTTATTTTTTTCTAGAAAGTGAAAGAGCTTGGAGAGACAACTCCAGCACTGGGTTAAGTACCTTCAAGCCAGAGTGTTTGGGCTGAATCATAAATTATGAATGTTTGGCCTGCTGCTTATAAATTATGCGACCCTTGGCAAGGAAGTTTTTGAAACTTCCTTGTACTTCATTTTCCTCACTTATAAAATACAATAGTAGTACTACCTTTATAGGGTTGTTGTAAGGATTAAACTACAATAGTGTATGTGAGGCTTTTACATAGTAAGTGCTGGATACATATAGTAAATGCTCAATATAAGTGAATAGTTGGCTGGGCGCAGTGGCTCACACCTGTAATCCCAGCACTTTGGGAGGCCCAGGCGGGCAGATCGCTTGATCCCAGGAGGTCGAGACCAGCCTGAGCAACATGGTGAAACCCTGTCTCTACAAAAAATACAAAAATTATCAGGATGTGGTGGTATGCCCCTGTAGTCCCAGCTGCTTGGGAGGCTGAGATAGGAGGACTGCTTGGGCCCAGAAGGTTGCGCCACTGCCCTCCTGCCTGGTTGAGATTCTGTCTCTAAATAAATAAATAAGAGTGAGTAGTTATTATTCTTGGACTTGAATAGAAAGGAGGAATTGTGTTCCAGAGAGAGCGTAGAAGCCCAGAAGCATAGGTGGCAGGGCTGAGTGTTCAGAAAAAGGACCCCGTCCGTGGATGTTAGCCACAGGCCTTTCATTACTTCCGGACGGTGGTTATTAACTTCAGGTCAAGGACTTTAACCTTGGGAGACAAATATGCATAGACCCCATTTGCACATTTAGTATTCATATTTCAATGGAAGCCCTGAAGCTCACCCATGGAATTCAGAGGTTTATGAATCCCGATGAGGGTACGCCCCATGAGTACAAAAATGCATGCTGATCAGCACTGAAGCAATTGGAGAAAGTCCTAAAATAGAAGATGTGGAAAATTCTTAGCATCCTTAGGAGAATGTGCCCACAGGCATGATTTAATTATATTTGACTATAAACATAGCAACATGTAAATTAAAATATTTTGAAATGGAAGAATATTAAGATGGGAGCAGAGGTGTATGGGAGACAACCTCTTGGAGTGGAAGAGTGGTAAGAAAAGATCAGGACAAGAGTTAGCAATGGGAACATTCTTTTGGATGAAGGTAACTCAGCAAAGGCATTAGGTATAGAGAAGGAAACGTTGATTATGCATCTCCTATGCAGGCTCAATGCTAGATGTTCAAGGTTAAATCTCTACTGTCCTCTGTGAGGCTGTTACTGGAGAAAAAGTTTTAAATTTAAACAAGTATGAAATTATGGAAGTTAAGTGACTTCTTCAAAGTGATTTCTAGGTGAGAAAGTGAGGACTAAGACCATATTTTTCTATCATGAAATGCTCTGAAATAACATGTGCAAAGGACGGTAAGCCCATTTGTTGGGCTGTAGAAAAGTGTCCATATTAGAGAAAAAAGATGAGCTGCTGAAAGACAGAGGGGCTGGTAGGTGAGTTGCCTTGATGACCAGCTAAGAAATTTGGAGTTTGTTCCTTAAGAAAAGGAATTGAACATCACGTCTCTAGTGCTGAAATAAAATGTGGAATTCAGGATTTGAGACTCGTAGCTTGTCCTTTGAATTATACAGCGGCTGAAAATCGTGTTTCTTTTTTTGCCATCTGGACTTCTCACTTGGTGGTTTTCCCAACGGGAGGGCATCTGTGAACCTTTTAATGGGAGAAGTCGTCAAGCTGGGTTAGGGCTGTGCTCCCAGGGCTGGCTTCCGAGGCAGGTAAAATCTGACTCCCTTTTGCTTTTCAGCTACAGACACAGCCATTGCTGCCACCACCAGCTGGGTGACTCGGAATCTAGGGGTTGCCAGTAATTGTGGGTTTAAGTCACAGAGGAAAAAGATAAGAGGAGAGCCAGGCTGGTTTTTCCACAATTAAATGTTGCCTCTCAGGCTTCTCTGTTGGCAGGAATCCAAGAGGTCAGGAACCACCAGCCATATTATTTTTGTCCCTGGCTGCCTGCTCTCATTTGTATCCCCTCCTCATTCATGGGAACGAAGAAAAGGTGGGTTGGAAATAAAAAAGCTTGTTCTAGCCTACTTTTTCCTTTACGAAACTTGTCAGAAACAAAGCTTTCCTGTGAAACAGACGGGATCCCTTCTAGTAGCTGGCTTTTCCTGCAAGCGTTTTCTGTCTCTTCTTTTCTTTCTGCTGGCAGCACAAATGTATTTTCCGGGTTAGGGGTGTTACCATTGTTGAAATCTACTTTTCTCCTTGTATAGTCATGCTGGTATGTGGTGTTATTTCTCAAGCACTGCCCTGTAGTCTGGTTCTCTGGTATTTTTGTATTTGTTAATTGTTTAACTCTTCCATTAGTCAAACTCAAGTTGTTATCCTTTGTCACTCAAACTCCATTATAAGTGCCCCGAGGACAGGCATGGTTTTATAGTTCTTTGTTTTGGCCTCAGTGCCTTAATATAGAAGGCAGTAAACAGCTGGGGGTGTTTTAGATTTCTACATTCATGAAATATTAGAACTAGAAAGGATCTTAGTAAGCCTATGATCCAACTGTAGTATTTCATGAAATAATACATTATGTAAAGTGACTTACTCAAATTGTATGGCTAAATAGTGGCCTTTTTAGAGCAAGAAGCGGGTCTCCTAACTTTCCTACCCCATGACTGAGAGACATAAGGGGAAAGTACTTGAGCTGCTGAGTCAGGCAAACCTGGGTTCTCATTTTGCCTCCCTCTCACGTTGGTAGCATGGCCATGGGCCTCAGTTTCCTCACTTTGAAATTGCCTGTGCTGGTTTCCATCTGGCTGGCATCTGCATGGGTGAAAATGTCTACACATAGTAGGCAGTAAAAAATGTGAGCTCTTAGGAATCATTGTTTTATTTCTTTTAAAAATACTTCATTTATAAGAAAACATATTTCTGAGATCTTTTCAGCATCAGAAAATGGTGCCCGATTGCTCTTGGTGAGAAGAACTTTGGAGGGAGAACAGGCCAGTAGGCCTCTTTGATGGAGATTCAGCCTAGAATGAGCTAGAAATAGAAATTAGTTCCACCTACAGGACATAAAGCTCATGGATGTAATGCCTTTTCCTTTTCCCAGTTGTCCCTCCATATAAGGGAGTTTGGGTTGATTAACTCAGCAGTTAGTAACACAGCCCTTATCTTACTCACACTCAGAAGAGGATGTGGAGTAGTGGAGGAGGTCACCAGGCCAACAGGCCCAACTTGCTTCCTACATGATAGGAACATCAATGGTCATAAACCATTTGATGAGATAGGAGAAGCCAAGGGCTGAGGAAGGAGATGGCATTCGGGGCAGGTGTGTGGCGTGATGCATGTAGAGACCAACGCAACAGTGCTAGCATGACCTGAAAGGAAAGAGAAATGATTTTAAGGGAAAGGCTGAGGGCGATGGCTGGAGAAGAAGAGCAGAAAGGGAGTCCAGCTTAACACTCTTGTGTTGTGGGTGGCTTTTATTGAGGGAGGAGCAGCAGAGTTCTTCCGCGGCTCCACCAAGGGTTATGGTTTTCCATTATGCTTCCCATTCTCTCACACACACATATGCTTCATCCACCTTCTTTATAGTATTATGAATCTGTCCATTATCTGGAACCCCGGGTGGCAGTAGAATATTGTCCCACTGTCTCCTGGAGCCCAACTCGAGGAATGTCCTGGCTGATTGATCAAGGGAAGGACCTTATCTTCAAATAGAACCCCAAAGCTGAGTGCAATAATTCCCCACATAAGCCGTATGAAACAAATACTCCGTGTGAATAACACTGGCCTGACTCCAGCAATAACACAGCTGTTGAAACAGCTTAGTCACCAGGGCGATGGAGGTATGCAGTGAGGGAATGTTGGGGTGCCATGATCTGACATTTAGCTGGCTGGCAGCAGCGCTGAGAGCCAACATGGAGCTGCGGGAGAGCTGCAGAGAGAATCTGCTACCCGTCCACAGGCATTATTCCCTTGTTTCTTTTGAAGCCCAACCATAATCCCTTCCCTGGGCAAGGCAGACTGAGGAGGAAAACGGAAAACATTTTAGGACTGAAGGGAGGGAAAGAAATGGTTTGCTTCTTTTAGACACCTGGTTTCTGCCCCTTAATGATGCATGTTTATTTCCTGGATAACTTTTTTTTAAATGCCCCAGGCTAGGCAGAGTATAATTTAGATATGGCAAAGGGGGAAAAAACTCATTTATTTGTCTTGCCTAGAAAAACGTCATGACTCTTCTTAGCTTACTTGTGTCCAGGGGATGTATGAAGAAGTCAGCAGGGAAAGTCCTGGCCCTGCTGCCTAATATTGCCTGAATCTCTGTAGCAGTTCATCTGCCAGAGCTCTTGTCTGAAGGACTCTGGGTAGATCTGGGCAAAATACTTAGCTGGTTTCGTCAGGATTTTGGGAGGACTAATAAATTGCCATGGAGCGACCCCATCCCTCTTCCAGCTCTTTGAAGAACTGACCTGTGTGTTTTCTCTTTATCCTGGACTCCCTCTGCACTGTTTGTTTTGGAAGTTGTTAAGTTAAATTAGCCATCCCTTTCCTTTCCTGGTTACTGTATGACAATGCAGCTGTCAGTCTGTGAACTCTGCCATCATCTATTTTTAGACACAGTGTGAATGAAGCTCTCTTCTCTAATTGCATTCAGAGAGAGAGAGAGAGAGGGGCACGCAGGTAGATTTTCACAACGATCAAATCAGCTATTCTAAATGCTCTGTGTACTGACAGTGTCCTGGAGAGAAAGCAAAGAAACCCACTGTGTGTTTTCCTCACTTGGCTGTCAGGTTTGTTTTCTTTCCACATGGATGTTGATGATGGTCAAATAGGAAAGTGCTGTTGCCACATTTGCTTTCCAGTGTTTTAACACTTGCTAACTTAGATGGTTCTGAGTTCTCTAGCTTTGTTAGCGAAAGATTGGTTCATCATTGGGTTCAGATTCTTTGGTAAACAAATTCCTTAGAAAATATCCTCCTGGCAGTATTTTCCACAAGGTTAAATCGTCTTAAGCACACTGAGAACTGTGTTAGCAGTGGGCCTCAGTTTCCTTAGGATGTCTCTTTGTCTACCTGCCCCCCCATCCCAGTCCGTCTTCCGCACAGCTGCCAGAATCTCCTTCTTTGCTTTAACATCCTCTAATCAAAATGCTGCAGCACTCAGGGCAAGCTTCTTCCCTTTGTCATCAGACCCTTCCTGTTGTCTAGCCTTCCCTGTTCCCTCCAGTCCCTCTCACATTCCCTGCCATATTGAATTAGTTGCTTTCCCTGACTGCACCCTGCTATTTTGTGCTTATGTGACTTTTTATACATGGGGCTTCCTCTGCCTGTAATGCCTTTTCCTATCTCGCTGCCTAGTGAACTCCTATTCTGCAATTCATTGGTAAATATCACCTCTTCTCAGTAGGGTGAGCCAGAAGATTGTGTCTTCTGTGCTACAATTCTTGACCTACTCAGAACTCTTGATCTTTTTGTGCTGACTGTATACTTCATATATACTTCTAATGCAGTACAAACTGCATGGAATTATACTTATTTATATACCTGCCTTCACCACTTTACTGTAAACAATTTGAGGGCAATGACTTTGCCTTATATGCCTTTTTATCCCTACTCTTTTTTTTATAGAAGAAGTTTAATTGTTTCACTCTTTATAGACATATATAAACATACATTTTTATGTTTATATACATGTATATAGTTCCAAATCCTATTTCTATATAAGATTTGTATTTATTTATATATAGGATTTGGAACTTCTCTGAGTATTTTTTTTTAAATTATACTTTAAGTTCTGGGATACATGTGCAGAATGTGCAGGTTTGTTACATAGGTATACATATGCCATGGTGGTTTGCTGTACCCATCAACCAGTCATCTACATTAGGTATTTCTCCTAATACTATCCCTCCCCCATCCTCCCACCCCTCAACAGGCCCTGGTGTGATGTTCCCCTCCCTGTGTCCATGTGTTCTCATTGTTCAACTCCCACTTATGAGTGAGAACATGTGGTATTTGGTTTTCTGTTCCTGTGTTAGTTTGCTGAGAATGATGGTTTCCAGCTTCATCCATGTCCCTAAAAAGGACATGAACTCATCTTTTTTATGGCTGCATAGTATTCCATGGTGTATATGTGGCACATTTTCTTTATCCAGTCTATCATTGTTGGACATTTGAGTTGGTTCCAAGTCTTTGCTATTGTGAATAGTGCCACAATAAACATACATGTGCATGTGTCTTTATAGTAGAATGATTTGTAATCCTTTGGGTATATACCCAGTAATGGGATTGCTGGTTCAAATGGTATTTCTGGTTCTAGATCCTTGAGGAATCGCCACACTGTCTTCTACAATGGTTGAACTAATTTACACTCCTACCAACAGTGTAAAAGTGTTCCTATTTCTCCACATCCTCTCCAGCATCTGTTGTCTCCTGACTTTTCAATGATCACCATTCTAACTGGCATGAGATGGTATCTCACTGTGGTTTTGATTTGCATTTCTCTGATGACCAGTGATGATGAGCTTTTTTTCACATGTTTGTTGGCTGCATTAGAGTCTTCTTTTGAGAAGTGGCTGTTCATATCCTTCACCCACTTTTTGATGGGGCTTTTTGGTTTTTTTCTTGTAAATTTAAATTCCTTGTAGATTCTGGTTATTAGCCCTTTGCCAGATGGATAGACTGCAAAAATTTTCTCCCATTCTGTAGGTTGCCTATTTACTCTGATGATAGTTTCTTTTGCTGTGCAGAAGCTGTTTAGTTTAATTAGATCCCATTTGTCAATTTTGGCTTTTGTTGCCATTGCTTTTGGTGTTTTAGTCATGAAGTCTTTGCCCATGCCTATGTCCTGAATGGTATTGCCTAGGTTGTCTTCTAGGGTTTTTATGGTTTTAGGCTTTACATCCAATCTTGTGTGAGGACACCAGAAGGTGCTCAAAAATATTTGGTGGAAACAAAAATAGAGTTGGATGGTCCATCTAGCACCAGGGATTTCAGGGGTGTGTGTGCAGGGGTTTGGGGGAAGTAGAAGTAAAAAGGCAGGCGATGGAGAAAGAAAGTATGAATGTCACCAAAATATAGAGCAAACCACTTGTTTGATGGTAGAGTGACAGGAAATTTAGGTTTGTAAGAGTTATTTGGAGAAAGAAGGATGATAATCATTAATTTGGTAAATATTCAGTGAATATCTATTGTGCAAAGACATGAGTGATATAACTGTGAACAAAACTGAGTCAGTCCCTGGCTTTTAGGAACCCAGCCTAAATAGGAGATGGGTAGGGAGAGAGATGGGGATAAGTAGTCAGGAGAAGCACCATGGAGAATAAGTGTCATAAGTGTCATATTGCTGGGTGAACAAGGTACTGTGGGAGCAAGGGGGGGGGTGCCATATTGAGTTTGGGTGAGTAAAAGAAGGCAAGAGTAAATCTGGGGGGAATTCCAGAAGATGAGTAGGAGTCTGGCACGAGCGGGGATGCCAAGCACTGTCTGCAGCCCAGATAAAGAAGCCTTTTGTAATTCACCGTCTCAAAGGAGGCATCTCTTCATAAAATTTGGTGTGATTATGGGGACCCTGAGTACAGCAGGTGTAGATAACCTTGAGTACTAGCCTTGAAATAGCAGCCAGCGGCCGAGCGCGGTGGCTCACACCTGTAATCCCAACACTTTGAGAGTCCGAGGTGGGTGGATCACCTGAGGTTGGGAGTTCAAGACCAGCCTGACCAACATGGAGAAACCCCGTCTCTACTAAAAATACAAAAAAATTAGCCGGGCATGGTGGCCCATGCTTGTAATCCCAGTTACTCAGGAGGCTGAGGCAGAAGAATCACTTGAACCCAGGAGGCGAAGGTTGCAGTGAGTGGAGATCGTGCCATTGCGCTCCAGCCTGGGCAACAAGAGCGAAACTCCATCTCAAAAAAAAACAAAAAACAAAAAACAAAAAAAGAAAAGAAAAAAAGAAATAGTAGCCAGCATTGATTGAGTGCTTACTATATGCCAGGCCTGTGCTGACTGCTTGGCACCCGTTATCTCATTTACTCCTCACAGTGCTAGGAGAAGGGCATTACCATTACCATTATTCTCATCTTACAGATAGAGACATTTAGTGACTCCCAACATTGCATAGGCACCAAGTAGCTAAGGTGGGCTGTGGTCCCAGCCTGTCTGTCTCCAAAGCTGAGCTCTTACTCATCTTCCAAGGCTGGAGAGGAGAGGGGCTGTATTTGAAGTGGCCAACCTAGGTAGAAGGGGTAGTGAACGTTCACAGAACTAGAACCTAGGCTGCTACATAACATCTTAGCCAATTATGCCATTTAAGGAGTTTTAATATCACACTGAAGACAATATAAAGGCATTGAAAGTGTTTTAGAAATCATTTCTGTAGCAGGAAGTGTGAAAATTAGGAACAGGGCAGGTGGTTTAGTCATGGAGGCTGGAGATAATGATGGCCTGAACAAGCGGCATATCAGTGAGGAGAGGAGGCTAAATCTGAAAGATACCTAGTAGAGTTGACCAAATTTGGTGGTTTGCATTTCTAAACCATGAAAGAGGAGAGACTGGTGAAAAGTGAACATGCAAATTCAAATATCAAGAGGGAAATCTGAACTGGAGAGGGTGACTTGCATCCCAGGAGCAGATGAAATCCTTCAGGGTGAACGTGTTGAGTTAGATGAGGAAAGAGCTACTCTCCGACCTGGTGAACAATAGATATGGTTTTTTTCTATATTCGGTGGTACTTCAGATTCATTTATTTAAAAAAATTGATGTCTCCACTTACTTTTTCAGTGGTATAGCATTTAAGCACTAGTAGCCTTGGCTGCAATAGGGGTAAGTGGATGTTTTCTAACTGCACATCACTTTGAAGAGAACCTAATGTGAGCACCATTCTCCCTTGTCCTCGTCATGTTCCATAGACAGATATGTGACTTCAACCAGATGATAATGCATCAGAATACAGCAAGGAACCAGTTTTGCAATGCTTAGAAATATGTTTTCTTACATGTGGAAGATAATTCTCTGCAATTCAAATGCTTGATTTGATGAGGAAAGACGAGAAGCAATGTGAACTAAACTGTTAGGCTGGTTTGCAAAATAATTGTACTCATTCATTTTTATAACCACTCACACCCAGGCCTGTAGGGCATCTTAAGAAAACCACCAGGGCCAAATTTGTAATTAGCTGAGTCCATTTTTGCCAGACCTAACCATGTATAGGACAGGGTTGGTTTTGTTATTTCCTTAATTGAAAGCGTCAAGAAAAATTCAAGCCAGGTCAGAGAGTTTTTTATTGGGGAAGGAATGCTGGCATAAATAACTCCAGATTATATGTCTGCCAGAGGCTGGGAGGAGATTTGTCTCTGTGGCCTCTTTCTGAGGTTACCCAAACAAACTCTGGTGACTGGCAGCTCCCCTATGTAATGTGGGAATGCACACGAGCATTGAAACCTCTTTAATTTTTTTCCCAGGGCAAAGGCCCAGGAAAGTCAAAGTGTCTCTAGGAACCTAAAAGCTTTTGACAACCATATAATCATTCTTGATTTCCTCTAATATATCTTGTCCTCTCCTTTTTACCCTTTTATTCCAGTTAATAGGTCAACAATATAACCCAGCCACCCTGGGACTAGATGGAGAAGGAACTGGTATTGGTTAACAGCCTTAGGGAGTAGTTCCCACTGTTTCCATACTGCAAAGGTGGAAACTGAGACTTATTCAAGGTTGTTCAGGTGGGAAGTCATAAAAGGAGAATTCAAAATCACATCCATTTGGTGCTCAATTTATACACTTTGTACTATCCTGGCTGGGAAATACCTGTTTCAAATATAGAAGGTGTAGA
This sequence comes from Pan paniscus, assembly GCF_029289425.2. Classification (NCBI taxonomy): domain Eukaryota; kingdom Metazoa; phylum Chordata; class Mammalia; order Primates; family Hominidae; genus Pan; species Pan paniscus. Next base: position 158,703,413 of record NC_073249.2, read on the forward strand.
GCTTAGGTGAGAAGCATTCTGATGTCTTCCTCAATTAAGGTTCTAGTGGCCTTTTCATTGCTTTTCCTTCTCCCCACATTCCCACCCCAGGGACCATTCTTACATTACATTAAGCAGCTGCCCTAGATTTCTTGGGGACACTAGACCTCTTTCCTAGCGATTTCTAGCACCCCCCTCCCACCATTTCTGGCTTATAGAAGGTACTTGCTCTCCTCTCTGACTTTCCACTTGCCTGCAGAAAAACTGATTGGCTTTGCTTTTCTCAAGCAGGGCAGGGCAGTATAACTGGTATAGAGACAGACTTCCTAAGGATACAATTAGTTGATGCTTCCCAACATGGAAAGGCATGGCTCTTTCTGTCTGTGACCACACTTTGCAGTCTAGGTCTGCTCCTATGGAATCCTGGAGCATAGGGGAAACTGCCCCCATAACAGGATGGAAATAATAAGTGTAACAAACGACAGTGCCTTTCCACACTTCCCTTCCTCCTCTGAATGAATTCTCCACCCAACTAAAATATGTCTCCAAAGCTATTTGACAAATGTGAAGCTTGGCTAGCCCATAGGACCTATGGGCTTCTATACCAAAGCTGCTGCTATAGTATAGGTATGGAAAACCATGGATTTCAAATCTATAAATGCCCTATGCTGATACCTTACAACTGTACCCCCATGAAACTGATATAACCAGTGTCCTTGTTTTATAGGGAAAGTTCTAATGTAGTGCCAAATGTAGCTTAGCCTTCCTGCCATTCTCCCAGGGAGTTCAAATTGGATTCTTCGCCTTCATTATCTCTGGAGGGTGGAGGGGAAGTATTGCCCACGCAGTATCCCAGGAGTCATGAAACCAGTGTTTTATTAAATGCAACATCATCATTAATGCTGAACTTTATTTCCAAGTCCACTGGAGGCAGAAGAGAAAACAATTCAGGTAACCAGCTTCACAGTTTTACTGTGTTCCTCTGTCCAGTGCTTTCCTGTTTCTGGGTTTTGTGATCTAGGTTTGGATTAGGGATTCATAGTGGGAAGCTCCATGTTCCTGAAACCTGGTAATTATTTTGAATTAAGGATAAGTATAAGAGTTTCACTTCCCTAATAAAATGTCAACAACAATACCTTACCCTTCATGCTTTCTGCTCTGTCTTGAGCATTTTTCATGCAGCAACTAGTGTAATAATCATGAAATTCTAGGTGTTAAGTCTTATCCTAACAGGTAAGGAACCAGGTCTGCTAAGATTGACCTGTGCTACCTCATGTGTGCTATCTGTCTGGGGGTGAGGAGTGATATCACAGTCTAGTAAAGGTCACTTGAACAGGCCATTCTCCCTGTGATTTCTATTTTTTTATGTACATCATAAAAGATGGCAGGATGCTATGAGACTATTGGCTATGAAGCTCTAGGGTCCTGAGTCTGGTATTTCTAGGGTAGGGCTTTCTGAGTTATGGCGTCTTCACCTCATAAACAGGAATAACACCTCTGCTTCAGATTGCACAGGAAGTAAGGAGATGGTAACGTGAAGAGACGGCAGAACATGCTATAATTTTAACAGCCAATAATAGATGGCTTTAGAAAGCTTAGATTAGATAATTCCAGACATTCTTATGAGCCATACTTGCAGCCTCCCAGGAACATTGCCTGTTTCTCTCCTGTAGAAAGGTGGAAAGGTATTTAGTTTGTGTTGAGTGGCTCTTTGACCAAGTATGCTTGATTCAGCTGTTAGCTTCTTTTGAATTCTACTGTGTTTGTTTGTTTTCACCAACAAAGGTAGTAGAGTGCAGTGGGGCCCTTACGTGATCCAGACTTAAGCTCTGCTGTTTACTAGCCATATATTCTTGGGCAATTTATATAACGTCTTCGTCCCAGGATGGATGTGAGGCCTGAAGAAGGCTGGTGCATGTTAGCCTCTGATGAAGGAGAGTTGTTGCTATTATTAAAGACTTAGCATATTCATATTGTGTGACTGCTTTGAGGGGCTTCTTTTATCACAAGTTAGCCAGTTTTCTTTAAGCAATACCAAAAAAGTGATTTTATTTTAAGGCAATTTCAATGACTTTATACAAGTTCCTTAAGATCTGAGGGCATCACTTTACTCATTAATTAAAATAAAATATTCTGTCCACTTCGTGGAATTGTTGGGAACATTAAATGAGGTAATTTAAAGCACAGAAACCACAGGAGCTTAATATGGAGTAATTGTACATTAAAATACTGTGAACAATTTTCATTTTAAACCACATGTTTTAAAATAGTTTTTCCTTTGAGGATCCTCAACAGATTAGAATAACTTTTGAAGCTGGGACCAGGCAAGGAAGCAATCCTATCTAGCCTTGTCTCTGTGAGACACCTGCTCTGAACCAGGCCCACCACAAACATTTGTCTGGCTTGGGGAAACAGTATGAATGAAGGCATGCCTATCATGTGTCTAAATATTTAGAAGTGATAAATCAGGCCAGCAAACTGTTAAGCCAAGTACGTTGCATCCTCTGATGATGAGTTACTTGCATAATGAACAGGATGGCCAGGTTCGAATTGAGGACTCATGGACGACTTGGAATTCTGTGCCAAAATGTGACTGGCCAGGAAGTGTGGGCCCCTACACCCCTTTTCTCCCCACCTCTGGCTCCATCCCATAAAGAGAGGGGCCTTGCGTGCTTCTACATGGACACCCTAACCTCCGAGCTCGAGCTCTGTTCATATCTTCCAACAAATAGCAGCCTTTTCACTCCCACCCCCACCGAACATCCAAGAGTATACAGGTGGTTGTCTAGTTCTTCTTGGGAAGCCAGACCTGGAAAGAGGCCACACAGACCTTGGAAGTAAGATAAGAGTTCAGAGCTGTCTAGGCAGAATGTTCTGGAGTCTGACATCTCGGAGCGTGGTCTAGAAGTGAGGGGGTCTGTAGGCTCTGGGTATATATATCCCCTTCACTTGGGAGTCTTCTTGTCCTATAAAGAAGGGAACAGTTGACAGAGTGGGACCCTTTAAAAGTGTGGGGCCCAAACTTCAAAGGCCCCTCTTGCCTGTGTCTAAGGCTAGTGTTGCTCTGAACCCTATGGCTCCAAGGAGAACAACCTGTGAGTAATTTGTAACCTGTGTGTGAGCTGATGACATTTTTTACAGCTTTTCATATTTGTATTCTTGTGTTTCTCCAAGCACCCTTTTCAACACAGTTTAAAGTCCCAATTCCTACTCCCGGCGTTATAAGTAGGATGTACTTTATTGCCTAAGATTTGATTCCATGGGAGCTCTGACTGATTCTTTCTGTTGACCACTGAGGCTACTAAGTGGGGAGAAGTTGTAGCCAGCTTGGTCCCTGACCAAGGGGAGATACCAACTCTGAGCATTGTTTCTGCCAAGCTGGGAGTGGCACAGTTTCTTCTATAGACTCTTGCTCTTCTCCATCTCCAGCCCTGGGTCTACATATTCCCCTGGTGTCCTCAAGTCCAGAGTCTCTCCTTGGATCTTGCACAGATGGGAAGATGTGGGAGAACTGAGGTCCAGCAGTTTTGTGTGCAGACTTTGACCCAGTCACCCCATTGTCAGTGCCATGCTTTGTTCTGCCTTCTGCAACCCCTGGTACTTTCAAATTCTGAGTGGCTTCAGGTTCCTGCAGATATGTTGGCTCACTTTTCTAGAATATCCCCTCTATAGGAGTGTAGGCTGTGGCTGCCAGGAAACCCTACTTCATGTATTTTTTATGTTTTAAAAAAATTTTGAGGCCAGGCACAGTGGCTCACGCCTGTGATCCCAACACTTTGGGAAGCTGAGGCAGGCGGATCACCTGAGGTCAGGAGTTCAAGACCAGCCTGACCACCATGGATAAACCCTGACTCTGCTAAAAATACAAAATTAGCCAGGCATGGTGGTGCACGCCTGTAATCCCAGCTACTCAGGACGCTGAGGCAGGAGAATTGCTTGAACCCGGGAGGCAGAGGTTGCAGTGAGCCGAGATCATGCCATTGCACTCCAGCCTGGGTAACAAGAGCAAAACTCTGTCTTAAAAAAAAAAAATGAAATCTCTTGTCTGCTCATGTGTCTACAGTTAGTTTTTTCCCCTTGTGATTTAATATCTTTTGCTTTTCTTTTTACTGTCTTTGTCTTTATTTTGTGGAATTTCAGGAGGAAAACACAGTGGCTAATTCACTACGTTTAACTGAGGATAAAAATAGGAATAATAGAATAGTGGGTACTGATGTTCATCGAGGGTTTCCTCTATGTCAGAATGGCCTCAAATTCCTTCTTCCATGGATCATCTCTTCCTTTTCCGAGATTTCTTCTGAGAACCAGGGATCTGCCATGCTGCCATGTCAGCTTTAAGCCACCGTAGAAAAGCCCTGCTTTTCAGAGGGCAGTTATTCCTATCTGTTTCCCTTGTGACTTGTATGTGTTCAGGTTTAGTAAACATTTATTAAGCACCTACTGCATATGAGGCAGCATGCAGTGCTTTCACTAACTTGACTTTTAATCCTTGTCGCAGCCCTGGAGGAGGTGGGTATTACTTAGATGAGCAAACTCAGGTGCCTGGATACTGAGACTTCTTCAAGGCTGAATAGCCAGAGCCTAAAATTGTGCCCATTTTCATAACCCTAGTGGTGGCAGGATCTCCAGTCATTTTGGAAATGTGATTTGTGCTTTTTTTTTTTTTTTTCCTCATTAAGACTTCTCTGGAGGGGTCGGGTGGGGAGAGGGGGGTAGCGGAGGGAGGGAGAGGGAGTGGTGGGGAGCTGGAGAGATTAAGTTTTTGTGTTGTGTGTCCCTGTGTGCGAGCGTCATTTTAAGGTGGCTCGGGAGCGGCCCGGAGGAGCGAGGGACCGAAAAGGGAGCCATGCTGCGCTGAGGGGAGGCTGCACAGCTGCAGCCACCGCCACCGCCGCAGGGTGGGGTGGGAGGGGCGGGAGCCACAGCCACCGCGGCCTCCAGAGTGGGTGCCTTTTGCCGTGGACGCTGACCGTCCGGGACGAGGGTTTCATCACCTTAAATGGTTTTGAACCAATGAAGCTGTATTCCCTTAAAAAGACGGACAGCCCATCGTGTGAACTATAGATTTATAGTATACAGATTTATAGTGTGTACAGATTTATAGGGGGTTCATAGTGGCGTCATGCACGAAGACTCCTGCGAGTTCCCCTAAGTTCTTAGAGGACTGCTTTGCCTTTTGATCTGAGAGTTGCAAAGTTCCATAAAGTATGGCCCTTGTGGATAAGCACAAAGTCAAGAGACAGCTATTGGACAGAATTTGTGAAGGTATCCGCCCCCAGATCATGAACGGCCCCCTGCACTCCCGCCCCCTGGTGGCGCTGCTGGACGGCCGCGACTGCACTGTGGAGATGCCCATCCTGAAGGACCTGGCCACTGTGGCCTTCTGTGACGCGCAGTCCACGCAGGAAATCCACGAGAAGGTTCTAACGAAGCCATGGGTGCCATGATGTACCACACCATCATCCTCACCAGGGAGGACCTAGAAAAGTTTAAGGCCCCGAGAGTGATCGTGCAGATAGGCAGTGGCTACAATAACGTGGACATCAAGGCTGCCAGCGAGCTTGGAATTGCTGTGTGCAATATCCCGTCTGCAGCCGTGGAAGAGACACCGGACTCTACCATCTGCCACATCCTCAATCTGTACCAGAGGAACACATGGCTGTACCAAGCACTGCCGTGTAAGGCACACGGGTTCAGAGCATGGAGCAGAACCGCAAGTTGGCCTCGGGATCGGCCAGCATTCGTGGGGAAATGCTGGGCCTCATCGGCTTTGATGGCAGGGGGCAGGCGGTTGCAGTTCGAGCCAAGGCCTTTGGATTCAGCGTCATATTTTATGACCCCTACTTGCAGGATGGGATCGAGCGATCCCTGGGCGTGCAGAGGGTCTACACTCTGTAGGATTTGCTGTATCAGAGCGACAGCGTCTCCTTGCACTGCAATCTCAACGAACATAACCACCACCTCATCAGTGACTTTACCATAAAGCAGATGAGGCAGGGAGCATTCCTTGTGAACACACCCCATGGTGGCCTGGTGGACGAGAAAGCCTTAGCACAAGCTCTCAAGGAGGGCAGGATACGAGGGGCAGCCCTCTATGTGCGTGAGTCGGAGCCCTTTAGCTTTGCTCAGGGTCCGTTGAAAGATGCACCGAATCTTATCTGCACTCCTCACACTGCCTGGTACAGCAAGCAGGCGTCACTGGAGATGAGGGAGGCAGCTGCCACTGAGATCCGCCGAGCCATCACAGGTCACATCCCAGAAAGCTTAAGAAACTGTGTGAACAAGGAATTCTTTGTCACATCAGCGCCTTGGTCAGTAATAGACCAGCAAGCAATTCATCCTGAGCTCAATGGTGCCACATACAGATATCCGCCAGGCATCGTGGGCGTGGCTCCAGGAGGACTTCCTGCAGCCGTGGAAGGGATCATCCCTGGAGGCATCCCAGTGACTCACAACCTCCCAACAGTGGCACATCCTTCCCAGGCGCCCTCTCCCAACCAGCCCACAAAACACGGGGACAATCGAGAGCACTCCAACGAGCAATAGCAGAGAATGCCGGAAGGTAATCATTCAGATACATTTGGGACCAAGAGACAGTGAAAAATGATGAACTAAGAGAAAAAGAATATGATGGTCTTTGTAACTGATTCTGGACTTATGCATCATTGATGCTGCAGTGTTAAAACTACAAGAGCTAGAAAACTGAAGATGTCATCTGCTTACGGAAGCGCTGAAAGACTAGGATGTGATTTATTAATGACCAACTTCTGTTATTGTGTGTTAAGTTTTTCATCTGTGCATCAAATCACAAAGAATAAATAGGGCTTTTTCCTTTATCAGTCCCTTGGGCACAGAAGGTCCTGAACACCCTGCTCTACAATGTTGCATCAAGAGTTCAAACAACAAAATAAAAAATATTAAGAGGATATCCCCATCCTGTGACTTGAGTCCCTTAAGTCTACAGGGGCTGGTGACCTCTTTTTGCTAATAGGAAAATTACATTACTACAAAATGGGGAGAAAACTGTTTGCCTGTGGTAGACACCTGCTCGCATAGGATTGAAGACAGTAAAGGCTCCTGTACAGACAAGCATCTCTCACATCTGAACTGCATACTGAGTGGGCAAGTTGGTTGTAAGTTCAGTAAAAACCCTCTGATGCAAAAAAAAAAGTATTAAGTTTCACAAGCTGTTTGTACTCAAATACATTTTCTTAGTTTCAGATCCTCTGCTGTTTTATTGAGTGGAAAGTTGAGCTAAAAGGGTTCAAGAATAATAATGTTGCATTTCCTTATGTCTCAGGAAACACTTTTTATGGTAACTTGTCAGATTGTCTATGAACAAATCCACTTTTTTAGACATTGATTAAGTCTTCTTTTCTTCACGTGATATTTTATACAAGAGCACTTCAGATGTATTAGATGTGACTGATTTTAACAAATCCTATTAGATTTGTATCAACTAGTTACATGATCTATTCACAGTCTTTTGTGAATCATTGCCTTTTTGTTTGAAAAGATGGCCTCTTTTGAGCCTTTGTTTGGATACATTCCTGTTTTTGTGACAAAAGAAAAACTTTTAAATTGTCCCAAGCAGAAAAATAATGGCTATCAGAAGTATGTTTTGTTTCAGTGTGAGTTACTGTTACTGTATTTGTTTATTGTAAACGTGGACATTTAGCGTTCACTGCAGTTTTCAATAAAAAGTAATTAAAATTTGTTAAGTTCTGAAATTCAAGTACATCTCACTAATGTAAAAGTTCTCTACCTGAGATGTTTAAGGCAAGTGCGTTGTCAATTAGCCAATTTCCAACTCTTGTTACTACAGGGTTCTATCTGCCTATTCCATAACCAGACTCAAGAATGCTGACAATTACCTCATGTGATACAAAGTTTAATTGAAAACTCAAAACCTCACACAAGTCCATCATTATCAAGTCATGCCGTCCTTAAGATGTAATGGTGGGTTAGAGCTAAGTCAATTAGAAAAAAACAAAGTTGCTCAACTTTTAGAATTCTGATTTTAATTTACCCCAAAGCAAAATGACCTGGACCTGGTTCAAGGGAGGGAAGTGAACCTTGAAACTGTTTTGCCAATAACCTAACAAAATGATATTTACAAAGAAGTGTTGCAAAATAGTCCCATGAGTTAAGAACTTGAAGTTGATTTAATGGACCTTCTTTTTAAATAGAATTAAACCTTTATACTCAAAAAAAAAAAAAAAAAAGACTTCTCTGCTCTTGAACTTGCTCATCATAGTATAAAACAGACAAAATTAATAGGTGCAATGTTTTATTAATCTCATCTCCTTAATGAGTTCTGTGGCGAGTTTAACCCATTCGTGGTCCAGTCCACACATATGGAAGTATGTGTGAACATTCATTTGTGCAGTTATGTATTATTCCTGTCTGTGTATAAGTCTTTAATTTTGGAAAAACACTTTGCCTTTTACATTAACTTCATCCACAATATGAAGGGATTTTGACTTTTGGAAAAGTAGCAAATCCTATATTTGAGAACTTTCGGGAATAAGTTTGAGAAGGATGTTTTCAGACAGAGTGTGACCAGAGAAGAGCCCCAGAGAGACGTGTCTGAGAGGTGGTTGAAAAACTTGGTCATGTTTATCAGAGAGGAAAGAGAATGCAGGCAGATGTGGTATGGTTTTCAAGAACGTAAGGCACTTTTTATGGAAGAAGGAAGGACATCACCTTCCACGTGGCTTCTACAGGCAGACCTAGGACCCATGGTACAAGTTATGGGAGGATGAGGTCTGACCATTTGTGCTCCCTCAGAGGGAGTGAGGCCCCTGTCTCTGGAAGAGTTTAAATGGAGGCTCTTGACTCTGGCAGAGTGGACATGAGAGGGGACCCAGCATTTGGCTTAGACTTTCATCCTATGACTTCTAAGTCTTCAGGTTTGGAGTTTGATAGAAATTAATATTTCCCTTTTGTCTTGTTGGTTTCCATGTCAAAGCCTATAAGAATTTTTTGAGCTGTTTCTAAAATATCTTTCCAAAAGTCATTTCTGAAACGTGCATCCTTTCTCTTGCAGAAGAAAATGCAGAAGTCTCCATGGATGTTTCCCTGGCTTACCGTGATGACACGTTTGCTGAGTGGACTGAAATGGCCCATGAAAGAGTACCACGGAAACTCAAATGCACCTTCACATCTCCCAAGGTATGACCCCTTGCTGTCTAAGCCGACGGTTTTTATTTGGTTCTCAGGTATGTGGAAAGATTTGCTTACTTTTCATAGGTGTGTCCCTTCTTCACATGAGGACAGCTTTGGTAATACCTGCTCTGCGGAGCATTTTATTTCCTCTTCTCTCCTGCCACGGGCCTTTCCTAACTTTGCTTTTGCCAATTACTGTTAAGATTTCCTGCGAAATAGTAAAAACATGAGGTTGAAGCCTCTGAGTACCTTGCCCCAGCTTTAGCCATTTTTTTCCTAAAGAGGAGAAAGATTAGGTGGTTTTATCACTGACGGTGTGACCTCAGGTAAGCTTACATAATCTGTCTGAGCTTCAGTTTTTCTTCGGCAAGATGAGATAAGAGTACCTACCTTGGGAGTCTTTTTAAGGGCTAGATCAAGCTTGTCCAACTCTGCCTGCAGGCCGCACGCAGCCCAGGACGGCTTTGAATGTGGCCCAATGTAAATTCACTACTTTCTTAAAACATTATAAGTTCTTTTTGTGATTTTTTTTTTTTTTTAGCTCATCAGCTATTGTTAGTGTATTTTATGTGTGGCTCAAGACAATTCTCCTCCTTCCAGTTTGGCCCAGAGAAGCCAAAAGATTGGACACCCCTGGACTAGATGATACAATGACGTAGGCAGGATGACCTTATAATTTAACATCTTGTCTGGGACATATTTGAGAGTCAAAGCGGATATTAACCAGATGGGCCACTAGGAGAAAACATATAAACTAAGGCCCTCCATGGGTAAACCTAAGTACCCACTGCAGTGTTTTTTGAAACACTAGGGGAGTCTCCCTCCCCCAGGTTTCCTAGAACAAAGCTACAGAAAGTGTGTTCTGAGAACCAACAGTGGCAGCATCACCTGAGAGGTTTTAGGAAAGGCAGATTCCCAGGGAACACCCAGAACCTATTAAGTCAATGTCTCAGGGTGTAGGAGCAAGGAATCTGTGTTTTAACAGGCCTTCAGTTTATTACCTTAAACTCAATGAAGTTTGAGAGCCACTGTCCTAGACCCTCTGCTGAGTGCTAAATATAGGGCTGTCCCCCAGAGAAAGCCATTTGTAGGTAGAAATGAATGATAGACAAACTAGAGGAAGCAGGAGAGAGGAACAGCTAACATTTTCAGATCTTTGCATGCAACCAAGAAAATTAAAAACCTTTCTAGCTATCTCTGCAAGTTGACTGCATCTTTGAAATACTGGTTGAACATCTAAGCTAGATGGCTTTCGGATACAGAATTTTATCCATAGAAAAGGGAAAAGTCATTTCTCATTTATACACATGGAGGGCACTGAGTAGCGAGGGGGAGGGGTGTTTGCCTGCAACTGCTTCTTAATGCTTAATTATCTTTAGGATGTGTTGATCCCTTGCAAGAAAGATATTAAATCTTGAAAAGTGCGAAGGAAATGAATCATCAAGTCTCTGCTTTTTGATTGCAGTGAAATTTAGTCTTGAGTCTCAAGATTAAATGAGAAATTGCTTTAAAGCTTTTGAGTCCCTGGTGGATTGTGAAGTTAAAAAAAAAAAAAAGTCAAGTTGCCACCTGCTGTAATTTGTCCTAATGAGCCAGTCTCATGCTGGAGTTGGGGGAGAACTGGGGGTGGGGCAAAGGAAGGAGAGAGAGGAATCTTTCTTCTTAAATGCCCTAAATACTGGCAGAGGCAGGACTTTAGTGCGTGAAGAAAAGTCTCTAACAGGATACAACGAATTTGTCTCTGAGACAGGAAGGTTGAGCCAGTGTCCCAGATGCCAATGTGTCTCTTTTAATTTGAACTTAGGTAAATTTGTGTCAAGGGTGTCCATGTTACTCACTCAGTAGTGACAGGGAAGTGTGGGGCACCCAGAGACCCATGGTGGGGGATTAGAAGTGACCCTGGAGATCATCTTACTTAACTTTCTCACTTAGGAGGAAACTGAGGCCAAATGAGGCAGGGTGACCCAAGGTACCCAGCAAGGAACATGGTCAGGACTAGAATCAGCCTCCTGGCCTGGAGTTCAGGAGTCTTTATCACAGCACAATGCCTGCCTTTGGGCAGGGCCCATGTCCTTCTCCCAATTCTGCTAGTACTTTTGGGACCCTGGGCGAGACACACACCAGATGGAATTAGACTAAGTAGGTTTTGTTCCCTTCCGCCCTTAAGTTCTCAATTTCCATCAATAAAATAAGGCCCTAACTGGAAACAAATCAGAAAATACCCTCTTGCTGTTACCACAGAGGATAATCAGCCTCCTCACTACAGCTTAATCTGAGGGAGAATTAGAGCCTGCAGTGAACTTTTAGTAGTACCTGCAGACCCCCATCCTCCCTGATTTGAAAGCATAAGAGAGAAAGGAGTGGAGGGGAAAGAAAGATGATCTATATAGGAAGAATCATCTGACCTGCAGCTGAGGTTTGAAAAAGCAGCATTCTTTCTACAGAAGAATTTTTAAAAATCTCGCATGCCAACTCTAATCAACTGGTGTGTCTGACAAGAGCCGCTCACACCTTAGGGATAAAAACTGTTGACGACTGATTGGTTATGTGTGCCGTGGTGGGCAAGAGGAGGTAGAAGCACCTCCCCACCTCTACCTTGCCGTGTGTGTCTCTGTCTCTGTAGAAAGGTCTGTTTACTGCATTCTAAGCTCTGACTGTCCAGTAAGGAACCCTCCCCACCAGCCAAGATCTCAGAAGGGGCAGAGCCCCTTCCTAGGCCCTTCCTACACACTCTTAGACTATGGACTCTTTGTTATCTTCTTTCTTCTCACTTCTTCAGTGGATCTTTGCTCTGAAGATTTATGACAAATTATGGAGGTCTTGCAAATTCAGGCTTAGGAATGACAAATTAGATCTCCCCTATCACTTGATCAGGAGGTGCCAAGGAAACATTGAAGCTGACATAGAAACCCAACATTGATGGTAGACTCTCATCTTCTATATCAGGGAAAAGTCCCGGTCTGCTGAAGCTCATGCCTCTTTATGCTCATCTTTACCCCTGGCCCCCACCCCTCAGCAGGTACACAGCCGGGAGTCCTGGTGAGGTGGAGCAGAATTTAGTTTTCAAAAAAAAGCTGTCTCCCTACTGTCCAATTTCCCACCACCGTGCTCTGGGCAGTATCTCTTAAATTGTTTGGCACGAAGTCCAAGAGGCTTTCCTAGACACTGGGCTAAATTCTTATTTCATTAAAACTTCTATTCCCTTCTGCCATCTTGGACTGTTAGGAAGCACTGGAGGCAGAAAATTCTTAGTGGGTATCTCTGGCCACTAATCTTATTGTCTTCCTTTCTTCTGTTTCGACCTTCCCTAAATACCAAGGGCTCCTTGTGTCTTTTTTTTTTCCTGGCAAGTGAATAAAAAGAAGATATTTTCAGCTTCTTCTAGCTTCTCCCTCAGGCCAAAATCAGGAGAATAATTAGCCGTCATTAAAGAGTGTAACGATTCAGCAAGAGCTTCCACCTGAACGTTTAAGAAGCTGACTGTTCCACAGAGCCTTAGAGGACCCTGACAACACACTGCAGATAAAAACTCTTGTAGCCCTGGCAGACAAGATTCGTAAGATGTGAGGTTCTAATGAAGATTAAACAGCCTAGAAAGGTGTTAGGAGATAGAAGGAAGGTATCTCTGCTTTCTACCTAAAATTTCTGGTTCTACCTTGAATACGGCTGTTTTTTGTTGTTGTTGATGTTTGTTTTAGGTTGGGATAGCTGGGTAGACACCATGCCTCCAGTATGCCTTGTTACTCTGTACCTCTAAAGTGTACCTTTAAGCATTAGCTGCTTACAATTGATGTTATGTATGGGTCCAGGGTAACAGAATTCAGAGCCAGTCTATTGGAAATAGTGACCCTGCCTCAAACCCTCTGCTCTTTTTCCAGACTCCAGAGCATGAGGGCCGTTACTATGAATGTGATGTCCTTCCTTTCATGGAAATTGGGTCTGTGGCCCATAAGTTTTACCTTTTAAACATCCGGCTGCCTGTGAATGAGAAGAAGAAAATCAATGTGGGAATTGGGGAGATAAAGGATATCCGGTTGGTGGTAAGTGAATGTAATTGATCTTGACATGTGTATTGGAGGGGAACTCCATCTCACTCTTGGCACCTCTATGCCTCAACTGTCTCATCTGAGAAATGGGAATAATAACATACTCATGATGGCTGAGATCATAAAGTGAACTAATTTGTGTGAGAGATTACAGAAATGGGAAACAATGCAAGTATTGTGCCCACTTAAGATTTTAAATGGGCTTAAGATCACTTAAGATCATTACAATGATGATAAGATCATGAAATAGTCATGATTGCATAATGAATAACACTGAGATAAAAGTAAATTTTCTTTTTTATGTGTTTCACCTTGCAAGCACAAATGTTAAAAGGAATAGGGGTGGTTTAGGTTCTTTCCATCATATTTGTTTAATTGGGGAAAAGTTAGAACTTGCTGCAAGGAGGCCATTTCTTTTCAATCTCAACAAAGTCCCACAAGAATTGTGTAGAGACACAGAAAAGCATAATAACTACCTGTAATGTCCTACTATTTAGAGAAATAGTCACTGTTCAGGTTTTGATATATCTCCTTCCAGGCTTTTTTTTATACGTAGTAATTCCCTTACAAAAATTAGGATCATATTGAACTGACTTTTTTCCTTGCTTTCTTTATTTAATGGTATATGTAATATAAATTGGTGAATGTAATATAAATATACTTTCCAATATTGATTAGCATTTTATAGAATAGATTTACCTTAACACTTACCAATCTCAACATATTGACCATCTAGGATATCTGCAACTTTCTAATGAAAAGCTTACAAAAAAAAATTGATCATGTACTTAATCGTAATCTTAGCATAGGGAAAAAGCTCTTGTAGCCTTAGTAGACCAGATTAGTAAGATGTGAGGGTCGAATGAGGATTAAACGGCCAAGAGAGGTGTTAAGAGATAGAGGATATCTCTGCTTTTTACCTGAAATTTCTGGTTCTACCTCAAATGTGGCTTTTTTGGGGGGTACACTGTGGGGGTGGTAGCTGGGTAGATATCATACACCCTGTATGCCCTATTAATCCATACCTGCCCTATTAATCCGTACCTCTAAAGTGTATCTTTAGGTATTAGCATTTTAATATCAGTGGGATGAGTCCAAGGTAAGATAATTCGAAGTCTCTCGGAAATAGTGACCCTGCCCCAAAGCCCCATGTTCTTCTTTCAGACCCCAGAACATGAAAGCTGTTATTGTGAATGGGATGCCCTCTTTATTTCTCTGGTCTCAGGTCCATAGCACAGGGCTCTTTTAATATGTATTTCTATTATCTCTGAGGAGAGTCCAAGGGTGTATGAGGGCAGTACCTGCTATGAATGTGAAAGCTCTTGATCGTGAACATTTGCAGACGAGGTCTCCACTTACCTCTCCCACAAAAGCATTTGCTAGTAGAAGGAAATGCTAAGATAATATTCACCTTCAAAATTATCACTGGTCTCTGCCTAGGGGATCCACCAAAATGGAGGCTTCACCAAGGTGTGGTTTGCCATGAAGACCTTCCTTACGCCCAGCATCTTCATTATTATGGTGTGGTATTGGAGGAGGATCACCATGATGTCCCGACCCCCAGTGCTTCTGGAAAAGTAAGAGCTGGTTTTGGAGCGCTCTTCAGGAATACTGGCTTCTCATGATCTGCCAAGCTCTTGCTTTTGCTGGTGTCCAGTTCAAGCAGCCAGTGTGTGACTTAGGCCAGTGATTTGACCAGGAGTCATCCTGGACTCCTTTTTCTCCTGTAGCTTTCCTATGCAAGTTGTTATTAAGTAAATCCTCGGGATTCTACCTCTCTCACCTTTCTGGCTCTTTTTAATTAATTAATTTATTTTTTGGAGACAAGGTCTCACTCTGTTGTCCAGGCTGGAGTGCAGTGCTGGGATCTCAGCTTGCTGCAGCCTTGACTTTCCAGGCTCCAGTGGTCATCCCACCTCAGCCTCCCGGTAGCTAGAACCACAGGTGTATGCTTCCCAGCTAGTTTTTTGTATTTTTTGTAGAGACAGGGTTTCCCTATGTTGCCCAGGCTGATCTCGAAATCCTGAGCTCAAGTGATTTGCCCGCTTCAGCTTCCCAAAGTGCTGGGATTACAGGTGTGAGCCACCACACCCAGCTGACCTTTCTGGCTCTTTAACCTGTCTTTGCTCTTCAGGATATTCCGTGGTCAGAATCAGATACTTGTCTGTGTTGTAGTGAAGAAACTCCCCTAAGCCCAGCTCCTCTCACTTACAGAAAGACAGTGCTCCTGTAGATGTACCTACTTTCCCTCCACATCATTGACTTCTCCCTTTCTGCTGGATTCTTTCTATTAATATACAAACATGCCCTGCCATCTCCCATTCTTAGACAAAATTCTCCCATTTCCCACTTCCCCCTGAAGCCACATACCCTTTTTCTGCTCCTCTTTACAGCAATGCTTCTCAAAAACCTTGTGCATATGTCTTCTCCTCTGTTCTCTCTTGAGTCCTTTCCAGTCTGGATTCATCTCCACCACTCTACTAAAACTGCTTTTCACGGGATCACCAACAACCTTCATAGTCCAAATCCAAAGGTCATTTTTTATTCCTCACTTTTTTTTTATTCATCCCAGCATCTGACATAATTGATCAGTTTTTCTTCCCAGAGTCTCCTCTACCCTTCTGTTGGTCATTCTTCTTTGCTGACCAGCATTTAGATTCCATTCCTGTCTCCTTCCATCTTTCCAGACTCTTAGACTTTGGGACTGGGGCACCTGCTTTGGACCTCTTCTCTTTATTAGCTGTGCTTTCCCTAGGGGGGTGATCTCACCTACCTTTGTGGTCTGAAAAATCATCTATTCTCTGATGACTCTTAATCTGTATCTTTAGCCTCAGCCTCTCCCAACTCTGGACCCAAATATTCCAGCTCTTTACTTAATGTCTTCATTTGCATTGAAAATGTCACATGTACCAAGAACAACACTTGATTGTGTCCCATTTCCAACCTATTCCCTCCCAGGATCCCCATTTCAGTAAAAGGCAACTCCATCCTTTCAGTTGTTCAGACTGGAAATGTAGCAGTGAGTCATCCCGTATGTCTCTGTTTTTCACACTTCTCATCAACCTCACCAGGAAATCTCACCAATTCCACTGCTGCCACCCTAATCTAACTAACCCACCGTCGCTTCTCACCTGGATCAGTGGGAACAGCCTCGCAACCCCTTTCCTTGCTTCCACCACGTGCCTCCCTGCAGCCTATTCACAGGATAGCCAGGAGTGCCCCCTTTCAAGTGTTAATCAGATCCTGTCACCCCTCTGCTCAAAGCTCTCCACTGGCTTTTCATCTCCTTTGCCCTGACCTATAAGCCCCTTGATGATTGGGTGCCTTCCACCTCTGATCTTGTCACTTGTCCTCTCCACCACCCACCAGCCCCCTTTATTGTGCTCAAACCCACACCCCAGGGCCTTCACACCTGCTGATCTCTTCGTCTGTCCACCTTACGTAAAATCACATCCCCATTGCTCTCCACTCTCTTGCCTAGCTTTTTTTTTCATGATGCTCATTCTTCATTTATTTATTATCTTTTTCTTGTACTCCCTCTCTCACTCCATCTCTATGCAAGCATCACAAGAGCACAATCCTTGCTTTTCTTGTTCACAGTTATATTCCCAGCATCTTAGAATAGTGACTGACACATAGTAGGAGTTTAATAAATATTTTTTGAATGAATCATGTCACTCCATTGTTTAAACTTTTTATTGGATTCCAATAAAAAGTCTCTTCAAGATAAATTTCAGTTCTCCAGTGGGGTATGCAAGTTTCTTCATGAGCACAGCCCTCTTTGTTTCTCTGGTCTCATGTCCTGTCATTTCCTGATGTGCCACATGCAGATCCCCAAATGCAGCAGGTTCTTCCAGGCCTCTATGCCTCCATCCAGGCTCTGCCCTCTCCTCCAAACACCCTTTCCACTTCCCTCACCTTAACTCACAAGTCAGCTCCATTCCTGTCTGTGTCAAAGTCAGAAGTCCTGGTAGCAGCCCTCTATGCTTTAAAACTCTATGATGTTCCTGATCCTGATCTATTCAGTTGTCTCTTTATCTGGCTCCTCTACTAACTGTATCTCCCGTGAGTGAAAAAACAGGTCCTGTTCATTTAGGATTCCATAGTGCTAACACAATACCTGGTACATGATCTGTGCTTAATTAACATATGTGTTTCAAGGGGATGGAAAAAAATATGAATAAATCAGTGACTTAAGAATTATATTTTAGTAGAGAATTGGCAGTTCTTAGTGTGACAGGGGAAGAGTAAAATAAAAGCTAAACAAGCAGTCAAGAGAATTTACATTTCAAATGTGTTTGGAGTCATGTATTATTGAAACAAATATGCTTATATAATTCATAGTTGCTGAGGATATCACAATAATAACGAGTGTTCTTAATGATCAGATGAATGATAACCTGAATAGGTGAAAGAGGACAGTTGTACTCACTGAGGCCTGGGTGAGAAGGCAAGGGGACACAAACATTATAGGAAGCTCGCCATCTGCAGTGGTACCAAAGTAAAGTGTGGGGCATTAAGGAGGTCAGGTTCACTTCCATAGAAAGGTTGGTATAGCACTCCCTCATTCTGCAGCAGTGCCAACTACATAGGACATTTTGCATCTCTGTGCAGAAGAAATTGATCATATGGCTTCAGACCCAATAAGTAACATCTCATGTCTCAAAACTGAATTCGGGGAATTGTTTGAAAATCTGCCTTCCAGATGAATAAAGTGGCTGTCCTGATATTTTCTCACCATCAGAGTCATCTTTGCCCTTGGGATTTCCATGACCTTTATCAATATCCCAGTGGAATGGTTTTCCATCGGGTTTGACTGGACCTGGATGCTGCTGTTTGGTGACATCCGACAGGGCATCTTCTATGCGATGCTTCTGTCCTTCTGGATCATCTTCTGTGGCGAGCACATGATGGTAAGAGCCGCCGGGAGGGACAGACGTCTGTACCAGCTGCTCTGTGCAGGCTGCCAAGCTGACACCTGCCCCCCTTTGCCTCTAGTCAGCAGTGGGTGAGACAGAATAAACTAGTAGTTACAAGTGGGAACTCGAGGCAGACCCTCTGGTTCACATTCCTGCTTCACCACCTGCTGACCAGCTGAGTGGCTTTAGGCAAATGACATTATCACTCTGAATCTCAGGTCCCTCATCTATAAAATGGGATGTAAAGACCTAATGCATGGGGTTTTCGTGAGAATTAAATGACAGAATGTGGGTAACTTAAGATAAACACACACATTCTAATGATTAGTATTATTTCTTACCCTTGAGTTTGAGTTTCTTGTCTGCTGGCTTCTGCCCTGCTTGTCCTGTCCCCAGGAATACAGGTTAACCACCAGAGAATGTGGGCCTGGCTCTTTCCAGCTGGCAATGTGTCTAGGTGGCCTAGTAACCCCTATTACTCTGAAATACAGACCTTCCCGGTCTCCTCAGTTTGCACAGACACCAAATCATATTTCAAGAGGGATTGAAGGTACCATGGTTAAAAATAAGAATGGTGTCATCATCACATTGTGGCTAAGATGATATGCCAGCTGGAACTTGGTCTTCACGTCAGGCACATGGGCTTCACAGCAGAGTGGACTGTTTTTAAATTCCATTATGGCTCAATCATGAAAACCAGACCTCTGAAGTCCTGCTGCCCTTCCAGGAGAGCAGTGTGAGAGCAGAGAGATACTTCTTCCTACTGCTAAACTGTCTACATTAAGGGGTTTTCTCCGTGAGGCATCCTCCAGCAGAGATGCGCTGAGAATGAGGCCTCTCAGCAGCAGGGCGGGGGAGTGGATGGAACTTGGTCCAGCACCAGGAAGCCAGCCAAGGATTGTCCACAGGGAGCTGGTGTGGACTGACCTACCTGGGGTCCCGCCTGGAGGCTAAGATTATCTTTGCTTTCCCTTTTTTCTCATTCTACATTCCTTCCTTTTCTTTCTCTTGGTGTCTTTGTTTATCAAGGGGACTCATTCCTGGTTTTAATAAGGATGGGGAGAAAATATGCCTATTTTCCTCACTGTAAGAGACACACTTTACATATTTAAATGCTTTAATGTCTTTACTTTGTCTTCTGAGGATCAGTCACTTTTATAAACACAAGTTACAAGTCACGTAGAAATTTAATTCAGAATGAGTTATTTTGTGGACCACAAAATGTCCCCTGCCTGGGAGCCGAGGCCTTTCTTTGTGTTCCCATGGCATCCTGTTCTTATTACTCTCAGAGCCCTTATGGCTGGGCTTTGTCATGTTCTACGTATGTGCCAGACTCCCCCACAGAGGTGAGCTCCTGAAGAAGAGATTTTCATCTTCTTTGTTCTCATACCTAGAGTCTAGCATAGTGCTTGATACACAATAGGTGGTCAGCAAGTGTCCTTCGAATGCTGACTCCCCCATAGAATTGCTTGGTCTTCCTCTCCCCTCTATCTCCCTTCTCAATTTGGTTTTCCTCAGGATCAGCACGAGCGGAACCACATTGCAGGGTATTGGAAGCAAGTCGGACCCATTGCCGTTGGCTCCTTCTGCCTCTTCATATTTGACATGTGTGAGAGGTGAGCAAGTGTTTGTGGGACACTGAGCCAAACTGTGCATCACCACGCCCACTCCTGTCATTTTAGGAGGAGTGTTTGAAAAGGAGAATGGTGGTCGGGAACCTTTGGTTTGGAAGCACTGGACGTGGTCACATCCTCAGACAAGGTCTGGGATCAAATCAAAGGCACAGCTCTTTACAGTTGAAAAATATTTGGGCCGATGTATTCTACAAGCTTCATTTCTCTTTAGGATCTCTGTAATGTTTTTTAGCCTAAATACAGCCCTCACCCCTGCAGCTGAAAAGCTAAGAATATGTGAAAAGGAAAGTTCCCGTTGCCTTTGTATTAATTGTGTCTTGCCTTTCCATCTCATTTTCTTTGTAGAGGGGTACAACTCACGAATCCCTTCTACAGTATCTGGACTACAGACATTGGAACAGAGCTGGCCGTATCCTTCCTTGATGGGCTCAGGGTTTTATTTCTTCCCCTGGCCACCCAGTCCCCAAGATCATTTGCTAAGGCTCTGCTGATGCTCCCCATATGTACTCAGCCAGGGCTTTGATTCTCAGGCCAATCATAACAGCACAATTAAGGCTAATAAGAAGAATTACTGCTTGCTTTCAAGCCTGGGTGAGAGCAGGAAAAATGAGAAGGTCACAGCCTATCCTCACAGCAGAGGGATCCGAGTTGCTAGGCTTACTGCAGCCTGTCTGAATTATCTGTTATACACTGTTTCCTGCAGACTGAAGCATGACTAGCTTTTCCCTGGAGCCATGGAGGTTCATCTCTGGGCCCCTGTGGAAGAGCCTGTTTCTGAAACCGCCTATGTGTGAGACTTCTTAAGTGACCTTGGTGTGCTGGCAAATCACACTGCTGCTATTTATTCCTGAGACCAAGTGGAGATAAGGCTAAGGTGATTAGTTCCAGAGGAGTCGCCAAGGCTTCTGGTTGGTTGGCATAAATTCTAAGTGATCTTCATGAAGAAGTGACAGTCTTAGCTTATCCCTTTTAGGATGCTGGATTTAAATATTTTATCTTCCGGAATAGTATGTGAAATGCTCTTGGGAGAAAAAGACTCTGCTCTGGAGTGGAGAGAAAGGCTTGGGTTGTATTCTTCCTTGATGGCTCATATCTTGCCACGTGCTAGGGAATATCCTTTATCTTGCCATGATGTTTATATTGGTTTCTCAGTGTCACAAGAACATTGTGAGCAAACTAAATCAGTAGTATCATTTCCTCAAAGATGAGAGAGAAGCTCTACCCTTCCTCTGTTATGCCCCCACCAAATGTTAGCTGCACAACAAGAAGAATGTTTCTAATGTTAAATCTAGTTCAACTTTTTAAATTTTGTAGATAGGATGGAGTGAGTAAAATTTCAAGTCCTGCAGAAAATAACTATATTCCCTTCATTCCAGGATGATGTTCATTATAGGAAAGAAGGAGAAACTGCATTAGATATTATATTATTTAATGAAATATGCACGCCAAGTTCATACTTATTAAATGCTTTTAAAAATAGACAATTTGGGCCGGGTGTGGTGGCTCATCCCTGTAATCCCAGCTACTCGGGAGGCTGAGGCAGGAGAATCGCTTGAACCTGGGAGGAGGAGGTTGCGGTGAGCCAAGATTGTGCCATCGCACTCCAGCCTGGGCAACAAAAGCAAAACTCTGTCTCAAAAAAAAAAGGCAATTTGGGCAAAGTTGTAGCAGAAAGGGGTTGGAATCAGGTCATCTGCCTTCCAAGGCAGCTCACACTATCCTAAGACTTGGTGGTTCTCAGACTGGCTCTAATTGGCAGGTCAGTCTCCCTAGTGGGTCTCAAGTATACTGGCAGCAACCCAGACTCCCACCTGTGCCATGTGTCCTTGAATCCCCATTCTGTTGGACAAGATTTTCTGTGGTGACAGAAGATTGCAAATAGTCCCTCATCCCTGGTTTCACTTTAAGACTTTCAAGCCCATGCCCAGGTCCCCTGCACTGAGCCCCCACGTATCTCCTCTTCAATTATGCCAGAGTATCTCAATCGCATTCTTATAAAACTCCAAGGACTAGCCCAGTGGTTCCCAAACATAGTCATACTCGATGTCCTAGCCCTGGAATATCTGATTCCATATATCTAGGGAGGGACCTGGGGATCTACATTTGAACTCTTCTGGTGATTTTACTGTGGTTTTTCATCTGATCCATAGTGACGAATATATGCTTTATTAGTGCTTCTCAAATTTATTGTGTATACGGATCTCCTGGGGACCTGGTTAAAAGGTAGATTCTGATTCATTAGATCTAGGGTAGGGCCTAGATTCTTCATTTCTAACAAGCAAGACACCATTTCTTTTCTTACTTGGTTTAGAAAGCAATATTGAACACCTCCCTCTGTGGTACTAATGTGTCAAGAAACCTATCATTGGCATTAGAATATCAGGTTTTAATATTTTATCCCCTTGAAAATTTTCTACATATTTGGAGACAAAACAAGTATTGCCAACAGACCTGGGGAGAAGGGCCTGGACCCGCTCAACTTGGCCTTGGCTAGCCCGTTGTTTCCTTTACTGGACACTACCAGATGGCCTTCATCATCGTGGCTGGAATCTGCCTCTGCCTCTACTTCCTGTTTCTATGCTTCATGGTATTTCAGGTGTTTCGGAACATCAGTGGGAAGCAGTCCAGCCTGCCAGCTATGAGCAAAGTCCGGCGGCTACACTATGAGGTGGGCAGATTTCTTGGCTCGTTCTGGAACTGGTGCTTGCTTGATCTTTCCACTTGATGTGTAAACACACACACCCTGGAGAT